>NC_092878.1:106294785-106894785 GCF_028372415.1 Notamacropus eugenii
GAGAAGCCCATGACTTGTTTGGAATGAAACATAAAAAAATGAAACATACATAAAAACTAGGGAGACAACCACACTAACACAATATGATCTGGCAACCACAGAAATATACCCCAACAGAATGTAAAATGATCCCTCCACCAAGAGCCTGCCATAGCATCTGAAATTCTCATGATGGCTAATTCCTATGTATAGTCATGTGGCTATTACATTCTCATGAACTGACATGGTAAATATATTACAGTAAATTGGCAATGTTGCATAGGACAGGAGAGACACAGCTAGACAGTAATCCATGCTGTTAACTAGAGGAAGCTTGGTGGAGCACTGAAAAGAGCATTGAACCAGAAGCTAGAAAAACCTGACTCCAAATGTGACATCAGATACTTACTAACTTTGAGGACCTGGGCAAGCCATTTAACCTCTATCTACCTCAGTTTCTTTATTTGTAAAATGGATGTAACAATAGCACCTATCTTCCATGTTGTTGTGAGACTCAAATGCGCAAATATTTGTAAAGCACTTGACAAAAGCACTATAAAATGCTAGATATTATTGTTATTATTAAGACAAAAAATATTGGGGAATGAGGAAGGTACTTTGCTAAAAATTCAATGATGAGCTAGGGTAGCCAAAAACATTAACATAATCTGAGGTTGCCTTAAGACAGACAGCATATGCAGTAAGTAAAAGTGAAAATCTCTTGTCAAACTATACCTTGAGTATTGTATTTAATTCTGGGCACCACGCTTTAGGAAAGATTTGGAGAACATGCCGAGGGATGTTACCAGAATTGTGAATGGTTGTAAGATGATATCACATAATGACTGGTTGAAGAAACTGAAAGTATTTGACCTGTACAGTAAAAGGCTCAAGGAAATTAAAACTGTCTTCAAATATCTCAGAACTGTTAGGGTGTGCTTGACATCAGAGGGTAGCTGGAGTTCTGGCCCTTACTGGGCCTGGAGTCAGGAAGATTTGAGTTTAAATGGGACCTCAGGAACTTACTTGCTGTTTGACCCTGAGCAAGTCACTTACCCCTATTTGCCTCAGTTTCCTCATCTGTAAATTAACTGGAGAAGGAAATGGCAAGTCACTTCTGTATCTTTGTCAAGATAGCCCAAATGGGGTCACAAAGAGTTGGATACGACTCAAAAACAACAAAAAGTTTTATCTATTAATATTTGCTGTATAAGATTTTAAAATGTCTTAATGTTACTATTAAAATAGTGTTCATTCCATGGACACCCTGAAAGGGTCTTGGGGATAGCCAGAGGTCCCCACACCATACTTTGAGGGCTATGCATCATACTGTCTCTCACAAGGACTGGATGACCACTTGTTGGAAGTAATATAAAAAGGTTATATTCGTCCTTCATTTTTGAAGGAAATGATTTCAGAGAAATGATGACATGCCTTGCACTGGACTTGTTTTGAGTGAGGGAGGGCTGTGCAAGGTCAATAGCCTCTTTTTCCCCTCCAGAGTCCTTAGAGTGTCAGTCTTTTGGCTAAAGTGACCATCAACTCTGTTTCAGTCACATGACTTTGCCCAAAAGGCAAACAGACCATAATCTGAGAGTTCTTATTATATTGATGCTAAAGTAAAAAATGCAACTCCTAATTCTTTCCCAAACCCTTTCATAGTTGGGTCCATCCAACTAGTAGTCTCGAATTCCAGAGATTGCCCAGTTCTCCACTAAATTAAAAATGAAATATAAATAAATAAAAGCACTGAGTAGGATTTATAGCTGAAGAGCCTTTGGAGAGCATCATTCCAACACTTTCCAGAGGGGGAAATTGAGGCCCAGAGAGGTGAAATAATTTGTCCAAAGTCATAGGTCTAGGGAGTAACAAACTCAAGGTTTGGACCTTGGCCTTCAGACTCTAAAATGGGGAGACACGCCACTACACCACACTGTCTTTCAAACAGCACCTATATGTATATATATAAGAATATATACATTCTCAGAAGTTTTTATTTTTGTTGTCATTTTCAGTTGTGTCTGACTCTTTGTGATCCCATTTGAGGTTTTCTTGGCAAAGATACTGTAGTGGTTTGCCATTTCCTTCTCCAGCTCATTTTCCAGATGAGGAAACTGAGGCAAACAGGATTGAGTGACTTGGCCCAGGGTCATGCAGCTCATAAGTGTTAGCTTTCCCGTTATTATCCTTTTTAAAAAATATATAGTTTCAGGCCATCTTTGGCATACCTCTTGAATTTTATGTTTTACTTTCCCCAAGACATCTTACCTTTCTCTCTGTTAACTTTGATTTACTTCTTCCAGTTTCCAGGAGTTCATATCACTTTGTTTGACTGAGCTCACATGATGTTCTGAGTAATAACTTTCCCATTGTAATTGTCATCCAGGATTAATCCTGTTTGTGCTGGAAAGCTACAAGAGTCTCTTACCAGAGGGGATGTTTTAACAAGTTTGCATTATTCATGTGAAAAGCAAATTGACAAATACTACAGTCAGAAAGAAAGAAAACCAAGAATTTGGTCTAAAGGCCTTTTTCAAGAACCAAGGAAAACAGATGGCTTGGAAGATTTTTGGTGGCAGATTTGAGTTATAATCGACCAAGCAGGGATATTTTCAGAACTGGGTGGTCAAAAAGGCATCCTAAGAATGTTTATCCCTATACTCTTGAACAAAAGTATCTCTAAAACAAAGATTGATCCCAGGGAAAGCTCATCCTTAAAGTATTTTAATGCAAAATGATGAAATTTAGCAGTAAATTGGAAACAGGATATGCAAAACAATTCCTGAGATATTATAACACAATGTGCTGCACTTGAGAGGGTCAAGTTGTTGTGTTAATATTAATAAAGATGTTGTTTTTGTTTTTTAATCAATGAACATGTGGATTCCCTGGGGAGGCTGAGCCAATTCTGGATTGTCTCACATTGGTGGGTTGAGAATGTGGTGTAGTCCAGACCCCCAAGACCATCTAAGTAACTTACTCTGTCCCAACCAATACCAAGCCAAATTGAAACATTTCCTTTAGAGAGGAATGGGTCTCATGTGAGGTTTCTTCCATCTCTCTCTATGGTCCTATAAATGAGAGAGGCTCAACAGCTCTGAGTATAGTGACACAAAATAATTTACATAATTCCTAACATCCCTAATCTTCTGAGTCTTCATAAAACAACAAAAAAAAAAAAACCAAAACTAGACATCTCTCTTTCAAAATAAAAAATAAAAACTTTGATCACAATCACAGAGGAAAAGAATTGTTTGGATGGAGTAGGAGGAAAATATGTTCCCTAGCCACGTTTTCCCACTTTGAGTTTGTAGATTTTTTTTTTATTATTTCACTAAACTTTCACTACACGAAACCTTTACTTCTTAAAGCCTATAAATTTTGAAGAGACATTCCTTCCTCTTCCTGGATTTTCTTCTTTCCTCTTCTACCTCTGTCTTTCTTCCTGGCTTTTTTTTTTTTTTAATTCCTGCCCCAAGTCTCCAAGAGCTACCATGCTGGTTTGCAGACAGCAGGTGATAGAGTACACAGATGAGAATTTAAATTATTTAACCTGGTCTACAACATAGTTTGCCCTAGGAATACTGTTTTCTAGAAAGTTCAATTGCTTGGTGAGAATAAGATCATAGTTAGATAAAGTGCATGTTGTTGAACAACTTTTCCAGGCAATTGAGGAATGGATTTGGTCATAGAGTAGGAGATGGTTGACTCTAACTTTAGATGTATGGCCAATATAGTCACTATTTTCATCCCTTCTTTGATGTACTCTGAGTCCTGGTTGTAGAGTACCACAGGGACCATTGCTGATTTATGGAATATTTTACTAGCAATTAGAGTTATTCATAGTGCAATTGGTTTCCCTAAAAGGAAATGAGTTCTCCATTTCTGGATATCTTCTCAGGGAGGCTAGATAGCTATCTAGACTGGAAAATATTATAGAGGACATTTTTTTTCATCTATGGACTAGACAAGCTCTGAGTTCTCTCCTCACTTTGAGATCTGTGTTTCTTGTCTACAATTTAATGAATGTGTTGTTTGATCCAATGTAAGCTCCCTGAAGGATGGGACTATTTCATTTTTTTCTTCTTTTAATTCCTATAATCTAACAATTCCTAATTTATAGAAGGCACTTAAATGATTGGTGATTGATTGAGTGGTAAGTCCTAAGCAGTTTCTACAAGCACACAGATGGTAAGTGACTTGCCCCAGTTAATCATCAGAAAAAGAGATACATGCAGATATTCCTGATTCAAAGTCTCTCATTGTCCCTGACACCATGTTGCTTCTATAAATGTATCTTTAATTTCTCTTTAATACAGTTATTTGTGTCAAATTTGTGTCAAATTCAAAGCCAAGTTCATATGCTTTACTTTAGAAAGTTTTTAGCATGCAAAGAAAAGAGAAATATAGATAGGATGATGGCTTCCATGTGAATGAATGTCATTGAATTTTCGCACCTGGACCCAACTAAACTTTATCACATTGTTAATAAAAATAAATTATTAAATTTATTAAATATTTTCTGATGGATTAGAGGTTTTCTTCCCTCTACAAAAACTGCTAGATTTTGTGGATCTGTCATTTATAAAATTGCATTACTCTACCTTAATTCTGTTTATAGTTTTAAATTAATGAGATAATGAGTTTTATTTCTTTCACTCACTCCATTTGCTTAATTGAAACAATAATGGCAGTACTTAGTATTCACATAGCAATTTAAGATTTCCAAATATCACTTTGTTTTACCCACAAAACAACCCTGGGAATTAAGTGCTATTTTTAATTTCCATTTTATAGATGAACAAACTGAAGGATAGAGGCTTAACTGACTCATCCAAGATCACATAATAGTTTAGCATCTGAGGCCAGATTTGAACTCAGGACTTCATGACCCCAAGTCCATTTATTGTGACCTGAGCTGGCCATAAAATCTTCTGCTCTCTATTTTTCACATAACTTGCCTCTCATCTCTCAATGTTAATTTCAGACATTTGATTCATGAAAACTTCCTTGGCAAGTAAAATGATTCTTTCACTCTATCATTTTAATTCATTTATTAATTAAAGATGCATTATTTGAGCCTGCTGTGTTTAAGATGTTGGGCTAAGTATGATTGAAAAAAGTCAAAGTTCAATGGTGTTATTATGAAACCAAGATATCCTGTTTACCAGATGTGACTGCTATTATCATTCTCCATCTGGATTTCTGATACACTGGAAATGCCTCATGAGTCAGACCTGTATTACTTTCATATTCTGTACAATGCTCATAACAGTGCCAGGTTTCTATAGGTAATCAACAATTAGTTTATAACTCAACAATGGCATGATATTGCCTTCTTGTCACAAATGTTAACTAATTGAAAAAACTCACAATTTACAAGGCAACCTGCAGCATTATTCCCAAAGCATTTTGAAGTCTCATTATTCTGACCACCCAGCTAATAAGAACACAGCCTGGAGAATGAGTCTCCAAAGAGAAGGGTAACATCAATTATGTCTGACACTTGTGGAGGAAGGGTAATGCAGAACAAAACGCTCAACAGCAGCGATCCGAAAACTGAGAATGAGGACCAAGGCTAGGAGGATGACCCCTTCTATGTGGATGGATGTCATGCCTAAACTTTATTAAATTACCTCTTTTCTGATTGATTAGAGGTTTTCTTCCCCCCTACAATACTTTTAGGTACTGAATAATCAATGGCTTTCTTCTTGGCTTATCATATAAAACAAACAAATAGTAATATGTCATCGATTATCATAGTTTTAGCTTATTCTATAAGCTGTGTAAAGCATTTTGTAGATAGCATTTCATTTATTTCTCACAGCAGCACTCTATGGTTGTTTGTAAAAGCATCATTCGCCTCAGTTTACCAATGAGAAACTAAGACTTCACGATGTCAAAGGACCAACTTAGTCACAGCAGTAATAAGTTGCAGAGTCAAGAATTAAGCCAACATCTTTTTAATCCAAGTCAAATGTTCTTTACGCTTGAGAAAATTCTTAACAAAAATTGCCATTCTACGCTGCATGATCCCATTGGTTTCTCGATGATTAGCCCTATGAATATGCTTGTCCGGGGAGTCAGAGATGAATTCAGAATCCTAACCCTGTTACATTTTGTGTGACCTTGGGAAAGCCTCAGTTCCTCATCTGTAAAATAAGCAGGTTGGATGTGATAGTCTAGATAATTAATCTAGATAAGTGTCTACATCTAGATAGCTGCTCCCATGATCCTTCTAGCCTACTAGATAATGATAACTTACTAAATACTCCTCCCCTCTTTTCCCAGAACACATGTGAAAGAGGTTGTTTTAAGTGTGCTATCTATATAAACCTCTGGTCTCCTTGCATTGGAGCCTACCTAGGATCTAGCCACATGATGTCCATTACTCTATGCATACCATCCTCTTTAGTGCTTAGGAATCAGGTTCATGAATATCAGTGTCATAATATTCTAGAATTACATGTGTACAGAAAACATATATTGAGTATGATCAAGACAGGGAAAGTGGAAGGGAAAAAATTTTTATTGAGCACCTACTCTATGCTAGCCACAGCGCTAAGCATTTTACAAAATATTATTTCATTTGTTTGTTACCTTAAAATAAACCTTAAATCCTATCATAAGATAGGCTAAGCAGGTCTGGGGTAATATAAACCTTAAAGTGATAAAGAAATTCAAATTATTGTGTTCCATACAAAAGTAACATGAAGTCATTATCTCAATTTGGGGTAATGCAAGAGTTGTTTGAGACATCAGTGTCAAATTCAAAGCCAAGTTCATGTACTTTACTTTAGAAAGTTTTTAGCACACAAAGAGAAATCACACAGCTCTGTATTTCCTGGTTTTGACAAGTTCCAGCAGCACGGATATTGATCTATCATGGGAAATGTTATTTTCTGGGCATTTCAAATATATATGGAAGCACAAAATACAATGCAAGCTATTAATACCAATTATTCAGGAATTTCTGATGGTTTAATGGGGAATTGAGGTGCTTTAATGACACAGTGGTTAACTCGATAATTTGGCTAGGATGGTGTTCTTTTCCTCCAACTGAATCCATAGGAAACCATTAAGATATTTCAACCTAGGAAAATTAGAGACTTTCTGTCACTCTGCAAGTTTTCTGTTGAAAGATGCTCTGGGGCATTGCAATCAACAGAACTTAGCAATCCTAACTGGCCTAGTGGAATCAATTTAGATGTGGCACTTTTTTTTTCTTTCCTTCTAAATAACCTTGAAGAGATTTTCTGCTAGGGCAAAGATTTCATTCCATGCAGAGCTCAAAGAGGGTCTACGAGGTTAAGACTCACAGTCATGCTCCTTTCACTTCTTTGGAATTAGAAAAGAAATTTAGAGACTGAGATGTCACACACTATAAGGAAGCAGTTTGGGGAATGGAAAGCTGATCGATTATTTGTATAATACTTAAAAACATCTCAAATGTGTCAGCTGTAAAATGTGTAGTCTATTTCTTCTGAATTTATATCTTCAGATAAGAAAGAAGGTCCAACAGACTTATTTTGCAGTTGCAAATTTACGGTAGCAAATTGAGACAACGGCTTCATATTACTTTTGCGTGGAATACAATAATTTGAATTTCCTTATCACTTGAAGGTTTACAAAGCATCTTCCTCCCAACAACCTTGTGAAATAGGTAGGGCTTTTATTGTTATCACCATTTTACAGATGGGGAAACTGACACTCAGAGAAGTCAAGTGGCCTCCACAATCACACAGCTAGTAAGTATTTCATCTGTGACTTGAATTCAAGTCTCCTGGTATTAATGGGGCCATCTCCAGTTGTTCTAATCTATAGCTTGCCACTGGACCCAAATGTCTCTGGAGGAGAAAGTGAGTTTGGTGACTTTGCACAGTCCTCCCTCATTTAAACCAATTCACTTGCAAGTCATGACATCACCTTCCTGATGATATGGGCCTCTTCGAGAATGAAAACAAATAACTGCCAGACATTAAGGTCAATAAACAGTCTCTTCATTGCATTATGACATCAATTTGAGGGGAAAAAATTGAACTAATTTTTTTTGTTGTAGTTATTCAAATAGTTATATCAGTTTATTACTTTTCTTGGTGTGTGCAGTCAGAAGCATGGTCAAAATGGGGTCAGAAGAAAAGATGACTGAGAAATCCAGTGAGGAACTTCCACTCTGTCTGCTAGTTAGGCAGACAGAAGGATTTGGTTGACAAATAAACAGAATGCCATTTAAAAATCATTTAGTAAAGGAATTTCTGATTTTGCGGCTCATTGGTGATTATGATTTGAATCAGAAGAGGCTGTTTAATGTCAAAACACATGATATTTAACCTTCTTGACTTCTGCTTTAATTTCAATTTGTAAAATGTACTTTCCCACTAATTTTGCAATAACTTACGCTCTCAATCAGGGGATAAGTTGGCATTTTGTTATGGTGATAATGCAATCCTTTTCAATTTACATTTTTGCTGAATTCTATTTCTGTTTCCTTTATCTCATTGTGCTTTATCTGACTTGGTGAATCAGAAGACTTCCAATGATCTATTTGCCAAATCCCCTTTTAACAAAATCAAACCCCCAAGTTATTGACATGTATATTTCATTTATATATCGCCTATACTTCCTAATATACTCCTTGCTCCTGACTTCCCACAGATCAGTCCCTGGCTTATAATATTTCAAAAAGAGGGGAAATATTTCAGGTAAAAGAATCAGATCACAAAAGGAAACTAAAAAAAGGAGGGAGAATAACACTCCAGACAGAGAAAGCCTATAAAAAAAAAGGTCTGACATTATATGTGAAATCATACACCTACCATGTCCCATTTTTGCAAAAAAGGAGTGGGGGGAGGAGTAAGGTGACTTCTCCTAGCTCTTCTTTGAGATTATACTTGGTCATTTTAATTATTTCAATTTTTTGGTAGATTTTTATTTCTTTTTACTAAAGTTTATTTTATTTTAGATGTGAATTCTCTCCCTACCTTCCCCTCCCATGCTCACTCACTGGGAAGACAAGAAAAACAAAACTTGTTACAAAAATGTATAGTCAAGCAAGCCAAACTCTTGCATTGGTGATGTTTAAAATAAAATAAAAAAACAAAGCTACATACTTTAATTTGCATTTTAAGTCAATCATCTCTCTGCGGAGAGGTTTTATCATGAATTCTCTGGAATCATGGTTGATGAAAAGGTTGATCAGAGTTTCTAATTCTTTCAAAAAATTTTTACATTTATAATAACATACAATTTTGTACACATATTTACAATTTTGTATACAGATTAAATTTTATAACTTTACAATATTGTTGTTATTGTATAAATTATTCTCCTGGTTTTATTCATTTCACTGTGTATCAGATCATGCAAGTCTTCCTAGGTTTTTCTAAAACCATCTCTTTCACGATTTGCTACAGCCCAATAGTATTTCATTACATTCCTGTACCATAACTTGTTGTCATTCCCCAACTATGCCCAACCGCACCCCACCCCCACTTTCCAATTCTTTGTTACCATAGAAAGAGTTATTATAAATATTTTTATGCATATGGCTACCTTTCCTTTTTTTTTCTGTCACTTTGGCTATAAACTTAGTAGTATATCTCTGGGTGAAAAGGTAAGTACAGATGAATAGTTTTGAGGGCATAATTCCAAATTGTTTTCCAGATTGACTAGACTAGTTCACAATTCCTTTAATAATACATTAATGTACCTATTTTCCCCACATCTCCTCTAGCATTTGTCATTTTCCTTTTTTGGTCACCTTTGTCAATCTGATAAGTGGGAGGTGGCACCTCAGGTTTTTGATTTGCACTTTGCTAATTATTAATGATTTAGAACATTTTTATAAGGCTTTCGACAACTTGGATTTCTTCCACTCAGTACTGTCTATTCATATTCTTTCAGTCATTATAATTTCAAAGCATTCCTTTTAGAATGTTGGCAGAATCACTTCCAATGGACTCCAAAAACGCATATTTTGCAAACCTAACAGTGGTGGTTTTCCACGAGAAACATTCCAACCTGTATTATTGGGGGTTTTGAATTAAGAATAACTGAATTTAAATAAAATGGGTGCAGTTATCAGGGGAACCAGTTCAAAGATCTAGGTTAGGGTATAGATAGATTATGCTGAATAATTTAATGTTCACCAAAAAAAAAAAAAAGTCAAAAAAGACTTCCTAGGACAGTTTTGAAAATATAATTAAGATTAAAAAAAAAACACCATGGTAATAATGTGTATCTAAAACATGGGTTACTGGACAAATTTTTGGAGATCACTAGTTTCTAAATATGATGTCCAGGAATTTCCTTATTGGTTAGTCTTCCTACTTTCTAAATGAAATCTTCTGAACAGTACCTGTCTGACATTCACGTAAAATGTCCCTTTACTCATTTAGCTCTCAGTCAAACACAACTCATCCAATTCTATTAAAAAAAAAACAAAAACAAACTGACCCATGCAAGTAAAAGAGTGATTGCCTAGAACTTGAATTTCCTTGTTTAGTTGTGAAACCATTTTATGATTTCAGATTATAAACTGATACAACCTTGAAGGTGGAAGTTTCTTAGACTTCATTTTGGTCAAACCCCTAACCATCAAGGAAATGGTAACAAGAAGCTTGTTCCTGGGATCTGACTGCACCAATGATTTTTTTTTCCCCTGTGGAACTGTCTACAAAATATAAATCCCCTCTCATCTCTGGTTGTGTTCTCCTGAGGCAAAAGCCTAACAAAAAAAGTAGCCAGTGTGGTAATTTGATAGTTTATGTGTGGTTAGTCAAGTATCCAAGTATTAAAACATGTCCAAAACATTTCAACTTGACTTTCAACAATGCATTAAATATAATTGCAAAAAAGTACTCTAGGACTACATTCCTTTTGTTTTTTTCTATAAACAATATGTAATAATTTGGTTGCTATAATAATGTACCTTTCTGTTAGATACTAAAAGTTTCTATAAATTTAATCCTGAAAGAGAAGATATAATGATGCCAATATGAATGAAAAATGAATAGGATGTAAGGATTTGTTCAATTGTCTTTTCTTCAATTTTCTTACTTCCCATCCAATGACTATAATTATTTTTTATTCAAGTTCACTGACAGCCCTGAACTTCCCTTTGCAGGTTCTGACTTTTTTATTTTAAGTGAAATGCCTAGTAACAAACAATATAATTCACCTAAGTCCTACCTCATTAATTATAAGTGAGATTTCATAATTGTAATTTTTCATGGTCATTCAAGTGTTGATTCTCAAAAGAATTCATTATCAAGCCATAGTGGTTTTTTTTCACCACTAACATTTTTTCACTTAAAAACAATATATTTTAATACAAATTAATAGAGTATATTGTTGCCCTTAGACTTGTATGAGTTTTTCAAGTACTATAAACAAGGATACATTTAGTAATTCTTATCTTTTTTATTAATGGAAATTTTCTCTGGACTAATTTTTTCTCCTCTTGGAGAATTTGGTACCACAAACTCACAGTCAAAATCAATTGCTTTCATCTTTACTTTGAGTTTATTTCATCAATTTGCAAAAGGCAGAAAGATTATATTAGCTTCTGAGATCTGGTTTATTTCAATTTAGATAAGATGAGAATGAAGAAACAGAGAAGAAATTTAAAACATGTGCTCTTCCCATAAACCCACATTTTCCATCTGAGACAAGGCCCAAGGGATGCTGGTTAGAAGGTAATGGCTTCTTGTTCTACTTTTGGATTTCCAGACATTGTTCCCTTGGTCATGTTCAGCATTGGCACTCTCGTTTCATTCATTTCAATGGCCATTGTATGAAAGGAACCATCTAATAGACTGGAAATATTGGAAAAAAAGTTTTAAGTTGGATGTAATTAACAAATAATCATTGCCATTTTTAGAAGTCTTTCCTCTTCAAAGAAGCACAAATAATTTTTTAAAGAAAATAATTAAAATTTAGGGTTTGTGTTTTCATGTTTCACCTTTGCCGTGGAAGTTGTCTGTGCCTTGTCAGAAGGAGTAGAATTTACTATTTTCAAGACATCCTGCTTTTGGCAGTGATGTGTATTCAGCCTGGAAATGGTGGAAACTTTTAGCCACCATAAAACCCAGGAACTACTGAAATGTTCTATAGCTAATTATTAATTGGACTCCAATTGTAACTATATATTATTCTTTTGCTATAAATGTTTCCTGTCTTATATGATGACATGAGTGTTTTTTAATACAAGGTCTCTTTAAATGCTGCTCATTCACTCATTAATTCAAGAAACAATTATCATTTAAAATATTTTGATATTTTTGTTTTTATATCACTTTAATTTCTCAATATATCCTTCCTCTTCTCCCATATAACAGCAGAAGCAAGATTAAAAATAAAAGCATTTTATCAAAACTGACCTCCTTACACTGATGTTACATCTATAGTCCCACATCTCTGTATAAAAGGTAAGGAGATGAAAAGCAAAAACAGATCTAATAAAAAAAGATAAAGAAGGAAAACTATAACCTGTTAAAAGGCACAATAGAAAATGAAGTAATATCCTTACTAAATATATAGTTTAGTATCCAAGTGATTTAGCATCCAAATTCTTGGAGAAGTTAAGGGAGTTATAGGAAGAAATAGACAGCAAAACTATACTAGTGGGGGACTTCAACCTCCCCTCTCTGAACTAGAAAAATCTTACTGTAAAATTAAGAAAGAAGTTAAGAAGGTGAAAACGACTTTAGAAAAGTTAGATTTGGTAGATCTATGGAGAAAATTGAATGAGGATAGAAAGGAATATACCTTCCTATGCAGTACATGGTACATTGACAAAAACTGACCTTGTACTAGGGCATAAAACCCCCACAATCCAATGTAGAAAGGCAAAACTATTAAATGCATCCCTTTCATATCATGATGCAATAATAATTGCATGTATTCAAGGCTCTCGGAAACGTAGACTTAAAATTAATTGGAAATGACATAATCTAATCCTAAGGAATGAGTAGGTTAACAACAACTCATAGAAACAATCAATAACTTCACCCAAGAGAATGACAATAATGAGACAACATACAAAAACTTAGGGGATATGGAGAAAACAGTTCTTAGGGGAAGTTTGATATCTCTGAATGCTTATGTAAATAAAATAAAGAAGTGATCAATCATTGGGCATGTAACTAAAAACAATTAGAAAAAGAACAAATTAAAAATCCCCAATTAAATACCAAATTAGAAATACTGAAAACCATAGGAGAGATTAATAAAATTGAAATTAATAAAACTGTTGATCTAATAAATAAAACTAAGAGATGGTTTAATAAAAAAATAAAATAAACTTTTAGTTAATTTGATTTTTTTTGAAAAAAAAAGAAATTTACCAGTATCAAACAAATTACCAGTATGAAAATGAAAAGGGTGAATTCACTGCCAATGAAGAGGAAATTAAAACAACAATTAGGAATTATTTTGCCCTACTGTGTACCAGTAAATGTGTCAATCTTAGTGAAATGAATGAATATTTACAAAAATATAAATTGCACAAATTAATAGAAGAGGAAGTCAAATACTTAAATGACCCCTTCTCAGAAAAGGAAATTGAACAAGCCATTAACAAGCTCCCTAGGAAAAAATCTACAGGGTCAGATATATTTATAAGTGAATTCTATCAAATATTTAAGGAACAATTAATTCGAATACTATGTAGACTATTTTGGAAAACAGGCAAAGAAGGAGTCCTACCAATTTCTTTTTATGATACAAATATGGTATTGAAACTTACACCAAGAAGAGTCAGAACAGAGAAGGAAAATTATAGACCAATTTCCCTAATGAATATAGATGAAAAATGTTTAAACAAAATATTAGCCAAAAGACTACAGCAACTTATCATGAGAATAATACAGTATGATCAGGTAGGATTTATACCAGGAATACAGGGCAGGTTCAATAGTAGGAAAACCATCAGCATAGCTGTCATATCAGTAACAAAAACAACAGAAACCATAGGTTGATCTCAATAGATACAGAAAAAGCTTGTAACAAAATATAACACCAATTTCTATAAGAAGTGATGAGCAGATGGACTTCAGAAAAACCTGGAAAGACTTATACGAACTGATGTTGAGTGCAGTAAGCAAAGCTAGGAGAACATTGTACACGGTAGCAACCACATCGTATGATGACTAACTTTGATAGACTTAGCTCTTCTCAGGAATACAATGCTCTAAAACAACTTCAAAAGACTCATGATGGAAAATGCTATCCACAACCACAGAAAGAACTGTGGAATCTGAATGCAGATTGAAGCACACTGTTTGATCTCTCACATCTCTTTTGATGTTGTTGCTTTGTTTCTCCTTTCTTTCTCTTTCTACCATTTATTCTAATTCTTATTTATGATATGAGTAATATGAAAATATATCTAATAAGAATGTATTCATAGAGCCTCTATCAGATTGCATGCCATCTTGGGGAGGGAGATAGAGAAGGAGGGTGAGAAAATTTGAACCTCAAAAACATATGGATTTGAATGTTGAAAACTAAAATTAAATTAATTAAATAAAAAAAGAAGATAAAGAGGTGTTTCCTCAGATGTTTCTCTTTGAGCTCAAGCTTGACCATGATAATTGTACAGTGTTGAGTTTTGACTTTTTTCTGTCCATTTATGTTGCATTTTCTTCTGCATGATATTTCCTTGGTCCTGCTTATTCATTCTCCTCAGTATATGCAAGTCTTCTATTGCTTCTCTGTATTCATCATATTCTGTTACATCAGTGTACTCCAGATTATTTAGCTCTTCCCCAACCAAAGGACATCTCTTCTGATTTCAACTTTTTGAAATACTTTTAATAATATTTTAATGCTTTCTTTCTGACATTAGCCTTCCTTAGGTACATGCTTAGCAGTGATATCTCTGGACCAAAGCAATATTGACATTTTAATCACTTTTTAAAATATAATTCCAAAAGGCCTTCTAAAATGGTTGGACAAATTCACAACTCTATCAATGATATATAAATGTGCTTTTCTTTTCTCCACCACTGATTATTTGCAACTTATGCAGTCTTTGCCAATTTGCAAATGAACTTGAGATGAAACCTTACAGTTCTTTTTATTAGTCAGTCGGACAACGAGTATTTATTAAGTGTTTACTATTTTCCAGATACTGGGCTAAGCTGCAGAAATACAAAGAAAGGCAGAGAGTCCTTGATCTCAAGGAGCTTATATTTCAGTTGAGGAGACAACATGTAAATCACTAGGTACATGGATGATATATTGTAGAGATGGAGGGTAATATAAGAAGGAAGACTAGAGTCTTCTCTAAGCTAGAGTATGTGAATGGAAGAAGATGGAAGCCTTCCCAAATAAATTGGAATTTGAACTGAGTCTTGAATAAAGCCAAGGAAACTAAAAGGCAGAGGTGAAGGGGCAGAGAATTCTTGATGAGGGGACAACGAATGAGAAGGCACAGAGTGGGAGATGGAACATTGTGTAGCAAGAATGTCAACTTTTGGCTAGACCATAGTGTTTGTGGAGGGAAATAAAGTCTAAGAAGAACAGGAAAGGTTGAACAGGGGCCAAAGTTAAAAGCTGTAAAAGCAAACAGAGGAATTTATATTTGATCCTGGAAGTAAAAGAAAGCCTGTAGAGTTTACTGAGTAGGGGACAGGGGAGTATAATATGGTCTGACTAATGTTTTAGAAAATCACAGGGTGCATTAGAATAGGGAGATACAAGAGGCTGCGAGACCAATTAGTGGGAATAGTGAAAGTAAAAGGGTATGAGAAAGAGATGGCTTTATGTATGGAAAGAAGGAGATATATGAGAGAATAGTTGAGCAGGAAAAGGCAATAAAATTTGGTGACATTGAATAAGGAGGTGGGAGTGATTGACAGATTGCTGGATATATTTCTTTTGTTTTTTAGTTGTTTGGAAAGATCCTTCATATGATACAATAATTTATATTTAATATAATAATTCTTTTGAGAACCGTTTGTTCATATCTTTGTATCCATGATTCTTTGCTTTTAATTATTTATTCATTCAATCAATCAACAAGGATTTATTAAATACCTACTATGTGCCAGATACTGCACAAAGATAAAAAAAATGCAACATTCTCTATCATCAAAGCATTTACATTTGAGGATATGGCTGGTGTTGTGGAGGATGGAGGAGACAACAGCCACCTATGTATATAATTATACATACATACAAACATACATACATATATACATATATAAATGAAATTTTGAGCTTTGAAGATAGCAAAAGATTTACAAAGGTTATAGGATATATCCTTACAGAGGATATAGGATATATTCAGATATAGGAACTATCAAATATAAATGTATAGAATGGAGAGCTAGTGTCATGTGTGAGGAATTGAATGAAGACCAATCTGGTTGTATCTCAAGGTGTAGGGAAAAAAAGGGATGTGTAATAAGGTTGGATGATAGGTTGGGGCAAATTGGGAAAGACTATGACAGTCAAAGTGAGTCCTTATCCTGAAGATAGCAAAAGGCCATTGGAGTTTATTGAGTAGGAGGATGACAGTCAGAAAAATACTTTAGGAAAATCAGTACTTTGGCAACTATGTTACTTATGGATTATAATAGTATAAAACTTGAAGCAGAGAAATCTCTGAAGATGCCATTGAAATTGTTCAGATCAGAGGTAAACAACGCCTGAGCCAGGGTTGTAGCAATGGGAACCAAGAAGGTTGGGAGAGATGGAGTCTCTTCATCAAAAACTACAATAAATGAGAAAATGAGGAAGGATGTTAGGGCTTTTTAAATGCAGAAGAGAGGGCTCCTGGTCAATAGTTTTGATTTTCTTAATGAACTATGGAGCATGATCTTCCACTGAGAGGTGGGAGATAGGGTGAAGGGGATGGATTCAGTAGAAAATAGAAGTCCT
This sequence comes from Notamacropus eugenii, assembly GCF_028372415.1. Taxonomy (NCBI): domain Eukaryota; kingdom Metazoa; phylum Chordata; class Mammalia; order Diprotodontia; family Macropodidae; genus Notamacropus; species Notamacropus eugenii. The sequence continues at coordinate 106,311,652 of NC_092878.1, forward strand.
ACATTTGTATTAGTTTCTTATATATAGAGTGTCTCTAAAGTCTTAGTGCAGTTTAAAATTTTTTAATTCCTTGGATTTTTGAGACAACAGGTCTTTTGGATATCAGGTCTTTATAAAATCCATTTGACTAAAAATTTTGTTTTCCTCCCACCAATAATTTGTTTCTTTTCTAATCTGTCTTGCTTTGATTTTATTCATGCAGAAGTTTTTTTTCAATTTCATATAACCAAAATTCATATTTTTATCTGCATGTTTCAACAAATATTTATTAGAGAAGATCTATCTTTTTTTATATGAAATCCATCCCCTTCTCCACTTACTGTCATCCTCCATACCTCTTCAGTACCCTAACTAGAGGGGAAAAAACTTTTTTCTCCTGCCTTTCCTGTTGATGAGCATGTTTATGTATGAACCATAAATGAAGGCCTCTCACTTTTTCAAGGAAAATTAATTGGCAATAGGCCTTTGGGCTTGAGAGTTTGTCTTTTGTTTCCTGGCTTCATTATTTCCTCTGGCACAAGTTCAGGCATTTTCTTTAGTATCCAGTTCTGTGGCATATCCTGCCTTTGCAGGTAAGAACCATTGGCATCTGGTCTGTAGCCAAATTCTTTAAACAAGGGTGGAATGACTTAGCATGTGCATCCCGCGTGATCTTCCCTTAAAGAGGTAGCTCTTAATTCTTCTGATTTTCTGTAGTCTGTGAATTACAGGGACCATATTAAAATAGTGATAAGTCAAGCATGACTATAGAACAGATATTCTAAAAGTAGAGCATAATCTATGACCCATGAAAGGACTTCCAGTCAGATCCTTGCTGTTAAATTGAAAAAAAAAAAAAGATTGAATAAAACACATATAAATTAAATTGTGGTCTTGGCCCCCTGAAGTGTTCTCTTCCTTACAAAGACTCAGTGGGAAATATCTACATTCTAATGCTTCCTGGACTACCCTGAGTCCTCGAACTTAATGGAGTTTTTTAAAATATAGCATTTCATTAATTCTCAGTTCAGGAGTGGGAAAACCTTTTCAGTAGAATATCTCTCAGATCATAGCTTTAGAGAGATAGAGACCTCAAAGTCCTTCTAATTCAAATTGTTCATGTTACATATGAGAAAATTGAGGACCAGAAGGGTTTTGTGACTGCCTAAGGTCCTTTAGGCAATGATGGGTGAAAGTTGAGCCCAGGTTCTTTGACTCCTGAGCTAATTTTCTTTCTAAGATCACATTTCCTGGCTTCTCATTTGAGTTCAGTTCATCTCAAGGAACATATGAGACACCTTATTGGGTTTTTTCTGTGTTGTCTAGAAGCAATATAGTCCACGACTTTAAAAATTCTATTATCTATTAACAGTTATATGACATACAGAAAAATAAATATGGCATAAAATGTGACTGATTGGGGCAAAAGAACATATCAGACAAAGTGCTAGAAACAAGTTCAAAGACAGAGTTCATTTTCTTGTGAGAAAAGAGGGGTGTCAAGAGGTTTCATGGGAAAGTTGGTTCCTTAGGAATACACATTTCAAACTGAAGTTTGACACATGTGTAGTGCCTTATATTTTACTGGATTGGGAAATTAAGTAGGTTTGCTTGGGTGATATTCTACTTGGAAAGAAAATTCATTAAGCAGATACTCTTTAGGCTTTACCCTCTTGGTAAAATTCTCTTTCCCTGAGTGAGCCTTGGTAAAAAGAAAACTGTCCCCTCTTTCTTCAAGTTACTTCCCAAGGCAAAACATAACTGCATTTGTCACCAATTAAAAACGTCCTCTTTCATCTGCTTGTTAGGTTGGTTTGAAGGGTTTCCTCAATTTGGTAGACTTGCTACCTATTGATGTGTCATGAGTCAATGATGGATGATTTTATGACTGAAAAGGAAGCAGGCTCCCTTCCCTTGTTACAATTGACTTACACTGCAAGTTATGATATTTATCTGGAAGTGAAGGGCTACTACTCCTTTGTAAATTCAAGGTTAGTAATTTGAAACACTGCCAAATGGGATGGAATTTTCTCTCTTCCCTCCTTCCCCTGCAAAAGAGAAAGAAAGAAAGAAAACAGGACAGGTATAGTACCCTTCAAAAAAGGGAAGTGAATGTTAAGAATTTTAGATTCATAAAGCATCAGATTCTGGATTTTAAACCAAGTTTTCAATCTCTTTTGTTGCTTTTGGGTTCCAGATTTTTTTTTCATCCATTCAGTTCTCAGATACTGAGTGAGGAGGGGCCTATGGAATACTTCACATGCAATTTACAAAAAGATAATAAAAATGGTCTTCATCAAAATATCTGTAGAAAAGTAATATTTAAATGACAAGATTATCCTGCTCACAAAAGCCAAAGTCTTCAATTTTACTTCCTTTTCTTTCCTTCTCCTGGATTTTTGGCAATTTCATTATTCTTCAGGAACTATATTGGAACCTGTAGACTATCAGTTTCTCAGGACCTGGGTTATAGCTTCTACTCTTCTGTATCTCCCATAGGACCTAGTCCAATCTAAGAATATAATAAGTGCTTCTTTTTTGTCCTTTATAAAGTTTTTTTTTTTTTTGTTCAGAACTGTGACCCAGTGATAGAGATGGGCAACTTACCTGGGGCATTGAGAGGTTTAAGGGATTTGCCTATGGCCATGAAAGGCAGTGCCTGTGGAGACAGAATTGAAACTCAGATTTTCATAACTCTAAGCAATTCATGGCTACATATGTGTATGTAAGCATGTGCACACGTGCATATGAACAATGGGAGTGTGTTTTAGCTGTGTGACCCCCGACAAGTCACTTAACTTCTGTTTGCCTAATTCACTGGAGAAGGAAATGACAAACCACCCCCATATCTTTTCCTAGAAAACCCCATATGTACTTATGTACTTATGAAGAGTTGAATGCCCCTAAACAACAACAAGGTGAAATTTGCATATCTAAACAGGACATTATCCAGAAACTGTGATATAAGGAAATACATTAGGAGAGAAAGAGAGAGAGAGAGAGAGAGAGAAAGATGGTGGACTGGCTGGGGGAGTGTGAGATGTAATCCATTAAAACAGGCATAGCTTCTAGGAGTAAGGAGGTAATCATTTCATCATGATCTGGCCTTGTTAGACTGTGTTTCAGTCTGGGTGCCACCATTTAACTAAGACATTGATAATCTAGAGAGAGTTCAGAAGGAGGAAACATGACTGAAGACCCTGAGTCCATGTCATGTGAACATCATTTGAAGGAACTGGGCCAGATTTGAACTCAGGAAGATGAGTCTTCTTGACTTCAGGCCTGATGCTCTATCCACTGAGCTACCCATCTACCACAAAAGTACTACTACCATAAATATTTTGTATATACATCAGACTTTTTCCCTTTGTCTTTGATGTCCTTGGGATATATGCCTAATAGTGGTATTACTTGATCAAAGGGTAGAGACTTTTACAGCATATTTCCAAATTGTTCTCCAGAATGGTTGGACCAATTCATAACTCTATGAACCATGCAATGTTTTTTCATAGACCCTTCAACTCTGATCATTTTTGTCTTTCATTACCTTTGTTTATTTAATTGGTTTGAAGTGAAATCTCATACTGGCTTTAATTTTCATTGAAACCATGTCTTCTGAATGAAATGTGTAGATTCAGCATTAAAAGGACTCTACATTCATCTAGTTGGGGATTTCTAACTTTTCTTAAGTCATAGATTGCTTTGACAGTCTAGTGGATTCTATAGACCTCTTCTCAGAATAATGATTTTAGATAAATAAAATCAAATACATAGAATGCCTTTATAAGGAAACTATGGATATTAAAAAAGTATATCAAAATACATTGTAAAGACACAGGTTCACAGACTTCTGGTTAAGAGTTCTTGGTTTAATCCAACCAAGAAGGGCAAGGTTATGGAGTGGAAAGAGTCTTAGATTTTGGGATTTGGAATCTGAGGACCTCTTCTCAAATTGGGACTTTTGCCATTTACTCCCTGCTTAATCCTGGGCCACTCACCTTTTCCTTGGAACTTTCTTTCCTCACCTATAAAATAATGATATAGGATGAAATGGTATGTGGTGTTACTTTTAGCTTCAGATGTACAAATCCCTTAATTTTACAGTTGAGGAAACCAAGGTCCAGTATTAAGCGACTTGTCTAGATCCCAGGGCCACAGATAATAAATCCATTCATCTTTTCATTGCAGTTCTCTGGCAACTGAGCATATACTGGTTTTCCCTCTGTCTTCATACTACTCCCAATACAGTTGGTTATAAATCAAAACAACAAAAGAAAAAAAAAACCTTTAATATATGTATATTACCATAACTGGTAATATTTTTGATGGGATAAATGTGACAAATAACAGCTCCATTCAATTCTAGCTTGCTTTTGTGTAGCTTTGAACCGTTTTATTGTTTCATAGTCTATTCACATTTTGGTTTCTGTCTCCTTTACAATGGCAAATCAATTGAGCATTTAAAAAAAAATCTAACATTTTGACTATCATATCATTTTAAGCAGCCAAGTTGAGATTTTTAAAAAGTTATAACAATTTTCATAAATCATTATTTCCACAATCCTGAGAGGAGGAAGTAGAGGAAAATTTGCTAACTTTAAAAGCAAGCTTCAGATTGACTTGTTTCTGAGATGAAGGTTCTCTGTATAGGCCGGAAGGTTGAAGTTGCTGGCATTTCCACTTGGTTACAACTGAATGGAGTTAATCTTTAATTTGCCATTTAACAGGCATACATAGCCCCAGAACCAGGGGAAATGCTGAACCAATGAAAGATGGATTTCTCATTTGTTTTGTGAAGAGAAATGGTAAAAGATAGGGAAAATATTGCTTAAAAAAAGAAAAAAAAAAGAATTGTAACAGACTCTATTGGACTATAAAGACTTTTGAAAATAAATTGGTAGTTATATAGTTATAAAGCATGACTGGCTCCTCAGGACATTTCAAATTGTATATAAGAATTTATAACAAGTTATAACAAGGAATTTTGAACTGATTAGAATGCCTAATAAGGCAGTGGAATTCATTAATAGATACTTTTACAGAAAAAAAAATTGGCATTAAGACAATAGTATTTGTGCAAACAGAACATTTTCTCCATGCATTTTAAAAGTTTTTTTTGATGGAAGAGGGGTGAGTGGGGAGCAGGGAAGAAAAGGCATGTATAGCTTTAATTGTACTCATAGAACTGGAGGTTGGAATGCAGCACCTTTACAGAAAAGGAAATAATATTTCAGAAGAATGTGCAAGAATCGGGAGAATGAATGGTGTTAATAAAGGTGCTAATTACTTTAAACTACTCCTAGCTCTCTTTAGGGAAACTTTGAACTTATGAAAAGTATGTAGCTTGAAAGCTAAGGAACTAAGTGCTTTACTTCTGAGAGAAAGTATAAGCATATATACTTGTAACATGAAAGTTAGTAAGTAAAGGCATGTTTATATACACACAAACATACACATACATAATAGAATACATATTCATATATGCATATATGTTTGTCAGCATAGGTTTCACATGCTATATCCATCTGGATATCTATAGATATGGATATAAATACACATATACATATATGTAGACACACACATATATGATGGATTTAGATGGAGATAGATGTAGTGATGGATATGAAATGGATATGAATATGGATAGAGATAGATATGGAATTCATAGATATAGATACAGATGAGATATAGAAATCAACACAAAGATAGAGTTCAATAGAGATATAACTATAGATACATATATCTACATATAAATAAAATAGAGATAGAGTTAGAGATAGATATAGATTTAAATATAGATTGTGGATATAGATAGAGTTCAATATAGATATAGGAATAGATATAGATACAGATAAAGCTTGATATAGATATGGATATAGTTATAGATACATACTTATACATAAGATAGAAATGGATATAAATATGGATATGGCTATGGAAATAGATATAGATATATAGAGACAGAGGTAGAGAGAGATAGAGATAGAGGTAGAGGTGGAGCTAGAGATAGAAATAGATGGTGTCATGACATAATGGATCATGTAGTGTGTTGGACTTTTGAGTTCAGGAGACCTCGGTTGAAGTTGTGCCTCTGGTTTTGAGAAGTCCCTTAACCTGTCAGTGACCTACACAACTCTGTGAGACTTTGTTATTGTGTTGTGTTTGTGATTCATTCTTGAAGAGGACCATGACATCAAGATGATGACATGACTTGCAATTGACTTTGATTTGAGTGAGGTAGGGCTATGCAAGGTCATCAACCTCACTTTAAGTTGCAGAGAAAGTTCAAACTAAATTGGAAGAGGGAGATTTTTTTTATCAGAGAAATTATATTAGTGAAATCATGGGTCTGTGTCCCTTCTCTATAGATAAAAATATATATTTTTCTTTTTTTAGTTGGTTTTTGGTGGCTTGGGGGGTGAAGAAAAAGAATCCATATCTGTGATTCTGTCAGTTTTGAGAACTCTTGGTAAAAATTTCCTCTGCAAATTCAGATCTGTAACTTATACCCTAGAGAGTTCCTAGATGCACTGGAAGGTTAAGTGAATGGTCACACATCTAGCTAGGCAGGCCTGGAAATCAAGTCTTTCTGACTCCATAGCTAGGCCTGTTTCCATGATGTTGCACAGTCTTTCTCAAGAGAATACAAGACATGTAATGAGTTCTGCATTTTAATCTCATCCAAAAAGCCACTTATGAACTCATATCATGCACAAAGAGCTTATGTTCTAGCAGATATGATATGAATTATAGAAAAGATCAAGATGACATATAATCAGATACCAAAGACTTTGTAATATATTATTAGTGAATTCATTGTTTGGAAAAAAAAAAAGAAGAGATCAGGGAAGGGTGGAACAGTTAGGAAAGGTTTGACGGAAGAAGCAGATCTTGATGCATGTGTACAATTTCAATATAATTCCATTCAGCAAGAATTTATTTACTACTTACTACATGCAGAGCAGTACGGTGAGTACCAGGGGACAAATATGTTTCAGATAAGATATAGTCTCTCATCTTATTAAATTGATACTACAGGTACAGAGCAAAAAAGGGACAATTATAACATATATTAATGCATGATAAGTGCTTTGTTGAATTACTAAGAGATGTGGTAGGTTCCAGATGGGACTGCGCAGTGGATAAAGTACTAGACCTGAAGTCAGGAAGACTCCTCTTCTTGAGTTCAAATGTGGTCTCAGACACTTAGTAGCTGTATGACCCTGGGCAAGTCACTTTACTCTGTTTGCCTCAGTTTTCTCATCTGTAAAATGAGCTGGAGAAGGAAATGGCAAACCAGTCCACTATCTCTGCCAAGAAAACCCCAAAGGGGGTCATAAAGAGTTGGACATGACAGAAAAATGACTGAACAACAAGTCCCAGAGGGAGAATTGTTACCCATAAGCAGGATCAAAGAAGTGAGGAATGAATCTGAGTTTAATTTGAAAGGATCAGGAAGTGAAGTAAGGAAGTGGAGGGGAAAAGAACGTCCCAGAAAGTAAGAACAGCTTGAAAAGTAAGGTGGAATAAAACATAGAATGTGCTTTTGGAGAGCAGAGAACAGTGGAGGTTTACTTCAGTATAAAGTGTAAGAGATAAAGCATATGAGATAAGGCTAGACAGGCAGTGTGGTGTCATATTGTGGAAGGACTTGAATTCTAGGAAAAATTGTAAACTTTACTCTGTAGATTACAGGAAGCCACTGGAAATGGTCGAGCAGAGGAGAGACATGACAACATGTATGTGCAAGGAAACAATACTCTGACATCGATATGAAATGATGATTGGAACAGAGAGAAAAAGGAAGCCAGGAGACCGTTTTGAAGACTTCCAAGACAAACTGACATTTATCATGCACTCCTTATGTTCAAAGAACCTAATACACATGCTAAGCACCATGGGTACAAAGAAAGGTGAAAAGGGTATACCTTTTCTTAAGAAGCTTACTTACTGCGGTAGAGTAATAGCAATGGAAACAGAAAGGAAGGGCCAGATTCAAGAGATCCTGTGAAAGTCTGCAGACTTGCTTGGGGTCCCTGTGGTCAGCAAAACTCCCAAGTGCTAGAACCCGATTAAATGTAATTGGGGAATTATATCAGAAATGACATATAGAAAGAGTAGCTAGGAAGGTATAGTCAGAATGGGTAGGAAAACCTGGAGAGTATGACATTATGGAAACCACAGAAAACATTGCTTTCAAAAGTAGGAATGATTTAGTTCAATGTCAAATGTGGCATAAAGTTAGATGAGAATGATGATTGAGGAAAGGTCATTGTGTCTGATGGCCCTGGAGAGTGTTATTTCTTTAGAAAGTTGGATGCAAAAGTCCTATCACCAAGGATTAAGGAGCGAAGGAATGGTGAGGAAATGTGCGATGGAAGTGCCAGCCACTTGTTCAAGAAGCTTGACAATAAGAGGAAGGAGAGAGATAGAACAGCTGCATGAGTGAGTAGTATAGGATCAAGTGAGGGTTTGTTTAGACTGAGCAGCATTGATATTTGAAGGCAGATGGAAATGAAACAATAGAGAGGGAGCTACTGAAGAGATTGTATAAATAAATGACAGTGGGGTAGGTACGAGGCACAGTGATGGAGTTCTGGAGTTCTAGAGTCAGGAAGACCTGGGTTCAAATTTGACTTGTTGCTTACTAGTTATGTGACCCTGAACAAATCACTTAACCTCAGTTGCCTCAAAACAAACAAACAAATAGATAAATAAATGAGCAAGTAAATAAATAAATAGGCAAATAAGTAAATGAATGAACGAATAAACAATCAGATGAACGAATAAAAAAATGAATGAATGAATGACAGAATAGATTCCTGAAAGAAGTGGTATTGGGAAGGTTCAAGAGGACAGGGAAAGGGTTGGCTTTGGGAAGGAGGAGGTAAGTAGTAGATGACTTCACCTTATTGTTTTCAAATACTCAGGATTGTATAGCTTTTCTAGAGGTCTCTATTAGTTCTGGTCCCCAGTTCTATTTAATAGCAATTAAGCTGATAACACATAGTTCCTTAGGGACCTTTTCAGTAGCAAAAAAACCCCTACTTAACCTATTTATTTCTGTTGCTTAGCTTAATGAGAACTCAGCTTTTTAGTTTATTTCCAGGGAATAAGTATCATTTAATTATGAAATATTTGAAAAAGTAGAATAATAAGACATGCAATAATTTAGGTAGTGCAAAAGTAATTTTCTTGTGGAAAGACCAATTAAATTATCTCTGGTCTAGAATATAGATAAAATAACTTGGAAATTCATATAACCAACAGGCAGAATTATGAGAGAGGAGAAGTGGTTAGAGTCCATAAAGTATTTTAATTAATTAATCATTCCAGCAATAAGAATTTATTAAAGTGAATAATATTAATAATATTGTCTTAATATGTGAGAAAGTGTGGTATAATGGTTAGAGAGCTGCCTTTGGAGCCAGAAATCCTGGGTTCAGGGTCTACTTCTGATAAATACTGCCTGACTGACCTTGGACAACTCATTTCAACTGTCAGGGTCCCAGGTAACCATGGAAGTCTATAAACTGAAGGGCAGGTAGAGATTTGTAATCATAGGAGTTTCTTCATCAAGAATTTCCTATATTGATGAAATCACAGGTCCAATCTAAAAAAACAAAACAAAACAAAACAAAACAAACAAACCAACAGAAACATTCTCAAAACTGGTGAAATATTTTACTTTTTTTTTTTTGTAGAGATACCTGATCTTATTTGATTCTCACAACTCTGTTAAAATACTGGCAATGCTATTATTATTGTACTTGGTGTATCTAGGTGATATAGAGGATAACGTGCTGGCCTGGAGTTAGGAATATTCATGCTTATGAGTTCAAATATGGTCTCAGACACTTACTAACTGTGTGACCCCGAGTAAGTCACTTAACCCTGTCTGCCTCAGTTTCCTCATCTGTAAAATGAACTTGAGAAGGAAATGGCAAACCACACTGGTATCTTTGCCAAGAAAACCCCAAACGGGGTCATGAAGAGTCAGATATGACTGTAAAACAACTGAATTACAATAACGATAGCAACAAAATGAAAACAATGCTAATACTATTGTTCCTATTGTACAGATTAGATAATTGAGGTTCAGAAAGGTTTAACCGTTTGCCTGAGGAAATAGCTAGTGTCACAGTTGTGACTAGAACTTGACTTCTTGTGTACAGCTCTTACCCCTACACCTTGCCATTTTGAAAAATAAAATCTTTCCTAAGGGACCCCATAATTTCATTCCAAGAATATGCTTCCCTTGCCATGAATTATCAAACATCCCCTTGTCTATTATGTCATAACCGATTCAGCTCAGTTAGTGGTGGACAGAGTAGATGACAAAGGCAGGTGCTTCACTGTAGGTATCCCCTCCATCTAAGTCCAAGTTCATGAACAAACATTTTTACTTTTGGATTGGACCTTGTGTGGATCAATGTCTGCTTTGTAATTTGTAGTCCTGGAGACACAACAGGAGTTGAACCCAGGTCTCCTGGCTTTAAAATCAGCTCTCTCTCTCCACTATGCCTGACTGTCAAGGACAAAAACAAACCAAAACCAAAACAATAAAATACACTGATATCCGCCCTCCCCTTGCCCTAGGTAATTGCAGGTTGGTGTTCCTTTAGAAGTCCCAGAGATGAAATATTTTGTTTGGGGTTTCAGAATGAACACTTCTTGCATTGGGTAGTTTTATCCAAGTAAAGGAAAAAGCCCTGTGTAGCTGTGGAGATAATGATTAATCTCAGAGTCAGAAAAAGATATGTGGAGGAAAGGATGAGGATTGAATTCTGCCTTCTTACTTTGGCAAAGTCATGGGTAGTGCACTGAATAACCTTTATCTCCACATTCCTTCCCTTTTTCCTTAGGCTTTCCAAGATGGAACAAGTATCAGTACTCTCCAGGGGAAGATGACTTGTGCTGAGCCAACTCCCTAGATTCTTTCTACAAGGAGGGAATCATGTTTATTTGGAGATGGAATTATTAGTGCCATTTTCAGAGCTCATGTCAACCATCTGAACCTAGAGGAGACATTGTGTGGGATGGGTGACTCAGAAGGAAAAGCAGAATGTGAGGACTGATGGAAGATGGATCATTCCAGTTATTCAAGGTAATTGCAATGGACAACTCCCTTCCTACAGCTGAGCAAAGGAGCAAAATGTGCTTCCTAACTCTTTCTTTTCTTTTCTCTTATCACCTATGGTGAATTTTCTGGTGATCAAATAATTAATCAAGCTTTCATGACAGTTGGAAAAGAGAGCAAACACATTCTCTTGAAGAAATGAAGAAGCCAAAAGGTCATGAGGATTTTTAATCTTTTATGTTCCTAAGTAGAAGTGACAGAAACTTGGGCTTTTTCAAAAGGCATAATGTATTTTACTCTAATTTTGCTGAAGTTAGGAAGCATTTCCACTGGAATGGCATTAATAAAATATTCAAGAAAAACTGCCATCAGGAAAACTTGATGAGTGAAAACCTCCTGCTTAGAGACAGTGATTATTCTTATTTAACATTAATAATCACCGACTGTGTGCCAGATGCTGTATACTCATTTCCAATGTGGCTGAAAAAATGAATATCATCATTATGATAGAACATATGAAAGACACTGTTCCTACTGTCCTAGAGTATGAAGTAGACAGGAAAGAAAAATGACCAGATAAAAGCAGATATGCACTCTCTCTCCCCTCCCCTCCACCATCTTGACATATTATGGAATAGTCTGCAGAATGGCAGCCAACCTGAAGAATTTAAGACTCACACAAAAGGCAATGGGGAGACACATGGTGGAACAGGAACAGGCAGCAATAAATTACAATCAGGGACTTATGCAAAAGTGGTGGAAAGGAAATCATTGAAGAAATGTGTGATTGAAAAAGTGAAGATTTTGCTCCTTTGTGAAGATGATGGATTCCAAAGAGATAGCTTCTATGCTCTACTTAGATTTACAGGAATTCAAGGAAAGATGCCTTGAAGTAAATCTTTCAAAGAAATGGGCAAGAGTCACACAGGTTGGGCCTAACTGCGTAGGTTGTGCTCTATAGAGGAAATACGCACATTATTGAGATCACTGATCCATCAACATCTTGGTACTGGGTCTTGAGCTAATAGAGCTTGGGTTGGTTTTCTTGTTGGGGTAGATGAGCATTTCTCCTTTTTTCTCTTGTTTAGAGGAATTTATGGGGAGTTACCCACACTAAAGAGACTACAGGCTCAGTCCCTATGTCTGTCACTATCTGAGGTAGGGCAAGCAGTGTTATTATTCTTTTTATACAAATGAGGAACCCTAAGCTCAGAGGACAAATATGATTTGTCCAAATTCATAGAGCTTTCAAGTACCAGTGACATTACAAGAGTTCACATCACATTTCCAGGTCTGGTACTTTTTCTGCAAAAGACACTGGGTAGATTTGAAGAAGTACATGTTTCTGGAAGACTGACCACAGCAGATTTTTCAGTACTGCAATGTTACTCTGGGGCCTTTGAGGACTCCCTCATGTAGGGAAAGCTTGTGGTAAGACAGTGGTTCCACATATGGATGATGGGGTGGTGGTTGATGGTGCACCTGTGTTTTCTTGGTGTTAATTGTTAGGTCAAAATTAGTACAGGCAGCAGAGAATTGATTCATACTTTGTTGCATCTCGCTCCAGAGGTTGCATTGAGTGCACAGTCATCTACAAACAGAAAATCATGCACCAACACTCCCTCCACTTTGGTTCTGGTTTTTAGACTTTTCAAATTGAAGAATTTATCATACTGCGGTAGCTGACCTTGATTCTGTGTTCATCCTCATTGGAAACATTTGACAACATGGCTGAAAACATCATGCTAAAAAGCATGGGAGCAAGCACACAGCCCTGTTTCACTCCATCGGTGACTGTGAAGGCACAAGAGCATTGTCCACTATCCAGAGCCTGGGCAAGCATGCCATCATGAAACTGACGTACAAGAGAGATGAACTTCTCTGGGCAACCAAATGCTGACATAATTTTCCATAAGCCCTCATAACAATGTCAAAGGCCTTGGTCAGATCTACAAACGTTATGCACAGACCTGTTCAGCTCCTGGCATTTCTTCTGGAGGTGTCAGGCAGCAAATACCATATTGACTGTTCCTTAGCCCTTTCTGAAGCCATAGTGTCTCTCAGGTAGATGACTGTCTTCCAGGTGAAGGATCAGCCTATTGAAAAGAGGGCTGGTCCTATTATTCTGTGCACTATGAAGTGATCTATGCTTTAAGGAGAGTCAAAAGACCCCTCTTTACCCAAATATTTGTCAATCATTCCAGGTAAGATTTTGACAAGGGGAAAATATTGCTATAGGGGTGAAAAGCTGTTAAATTCTTAGTACTTGTGACCCATTTGCAAAACTACTTTAAATAATTAGCAAGTTGCTTATTAGAAAAGTAGGGTTCTGAGAAAGTGGATATAAGACACACATTTGATTGGAGGTGAAGAAGGTATGGTGAAGGTGAAAGAAAGTGTGATGGAGGTAAAAGGTATGGCAGTGAGCCATTGTGGTAGATGGCAAACCTTAAGGGAGTGTAGCTGGGGAGGAATGGTGGAAAGCATAAACTAAGTTGGTTTTAGAAGACAGGCAGCAAACTTTGTTCCTCAATTTTGCTTAAATTTGATCCTTCTGTTATGGAGAAGAGTCATGGTGGACAGCATAGTAGACTTGGAGTCAGAAACGCCTGGTCTCAAAATCCTGCCTTAGATATTTACTCTGTGACCTTGGGCAAGTTATTTCACTTCTCTGTGTCTCAGTTTCCCTATCTATAAGAGGAGACATTTAGACTCAATGGCTTCTGAGGTCCTTTTGAGATCTAAATTATTACCTTATGGCCTCAGTTTCCTCATCAATAAAATGAGGTAATTGTACTAGGGGGTCATTAATGAACCTTCTGGCTCAATGATCTTAGGAGCCAAAATATATAACTTTAGTAAAAGTTCTAATTCTATCAGTTTTATTAACTAATACCTTCCAAAGAGAGCATAAGGTTGCTTTCCTTACCTACAAAATCATAGAATATCTCCCACAATAGACACTCTTCAAAAGAGTTCCTTGCAAATGCAAAGCATGGTGCCATAATTAAAAACAAAAAATTAAGGACACAGAACTGCTCAATAACTGTATTTTTATGGGCAAAAACAACATTTACCATGACTAGAATTTATCCATAAATGTCCTAACTTTTGTGGTTGTTTGTGATCACCTGACATTTTACTAGATGCGAGGTTTCAAGCAGGACGATTAACAATCCCATTTCTTGTGGATTTCAATCTCATTTCACAATGTGAAATTGCTAAGAGATACACATTTATCAAGTGTGCTCCATACTATAACTTGCCTTATGTTGCTTTCCTCAGTATATGTTCTGAACTATAAAGATTGCTTGTTGTTTTATGATCAATAACAAAGACTTTTCTCCAGATAAGGCAACTAATCTCCCTCCCTAGTTTTGACTGAGAATGACTCAGTCATTAAAAAACAACCCATCCTTCTGCCTAATTTTTTTCCTTCTATATCCTCTTTATATTTCAGCTCCATTTCATAGTAGGTCTGTATCTATGTTATACAAATAATTATCAAAGCAACAATTTTTTTCCAGGTACTGCCTGTACCAAAAACCTCACTCTATTTACACAGGAGAAATTCAACCTTAGATGAACAGTTAACTGGATAATTTTCATGCTGTGCTATAGCAACAAAGTTGCTATTTAAGTTGATAGAAAAAGGGATATGGCAGAAGATTCTATTTTGCCTGTATGTCAGAACCTTTAAGTGGGAGCTGTCCATCATTTAGGGACTGGAAATCAACAACTCTTGGATCAGTTATAAGGAGGCCACAAAGTAAATTAATGCCTGACTCCTGATTGACAGTCGCAACATCCCTATCATGACTAAGAAAGGGGAAATTTTGCATTCTGTAGCTGCAACAGTCTCTGAGTGTAGCATCAAATCCCATTTAGGATGCAGCTTGCGGTTTTTGCTGTGCTGTATTTTTACATTCTGAATTTCATGTTGTGTTATAGCCTCTTACCCATAAATGAATGTTAATAATTTCGAACAAATCTTGAGCTGCGTGGGACCTCAGGGGCCATGTAATCCCACCTTCTAATTTTATAGATAAGGACACTGAGGACCTGGGAAGTTAAATGACATGTCAAAGGTCACTGAAGCCATGAGCTAAGTGTCATGGGTGGGATTTGAGCCCAGGTTCCATAGCTCCAAGACTAGGAATCTTTCCATTGTAACATATTAGTTTTTCTGTCTCTGTCTCTTTTATGTGGAATAGGACATAGATCACAAAAGCGAATCCATTGTAGATGGGTTCATAAATTTCAACTTGGTTTGCAAAATGGCTGCCTCGATGGAAAATTAAATTAAGTAAGACAAATGCTGATGTTTCACTGAGGCAACTACCATAGCAGAACAGAGCTCCCTAGCATGAGGATCTGCTGATTCTGCTGAGTCAAAGACAGTCTTTGACCTAGACCTCACAGAGCACTTTGTTTTACAACTCAGGTGATATCCTGCAATATTATTATCCATGTTTGTTGTACCCCTGCTCCCACCTCTACCTAGATTCTCGTCTGAGAACTTGTCTTGTCTAAGGTAGTCAGATACTATGGTGATTAAAACCCTGGCCGGAATTTTGAGAAGACCTGAATTTTAATCCTGTCTTAGAAACTTGCCAGATGGGTGACCCTAAGTTAGTCACTTAAACTCTGTTAGTCTTTCTTCTTTTGTCTCAAAAATAGGGAAAATTAATAACAACTACCTCACAGAATTATTGTGAGGATCAAATGATATAATAAGTATAAAGCTCTTTTTAAAACATAAAGAACCGTATCAATGTTAGGTTGAATCATCTCAGCTTCGTGTCTCCCCTAATATGGACCTCTGCACATAGTAGGTATTTTATAAATTATATAGTAGGTTTACTGTTTAGTCCATAATACTTCACTTACCAGTGGGCTCTGATGACATTTTCAAGTATAGATGACGATAGGATAATAACTTTAGAGCTGGGAGATATAACCTCTGAGAACATACCTGACCCCATTTTACAGATAAAGAAATTGAAGCCTAAGGACATTAAGTGATTTGCTTTAGGTCATATAGAGAATAAACATTAGAGATAAGATTTGAACTTGCAACTTGGACTCTAGAGCAAGTATCCATTTGATATGTGTAGAGTTGTAAGATGCCAACCACTAACTCCCAAGGTAGGTAGTTGGCCCACTGAAAGTAAACCTCTCTCATTCTAGTGGGAATCAGTCTTTTTTTTTTTTAAGTGGGGATTTAGAGAACAGTCATTTCTTTCTAAGCCAGCATATCTTATCAGTGTTTCAGAGACAGTAGATTCATCATATTCCCCAGGGAAAAAGTTATGGTTTAGGCAAAATAATAGCATTTTTGGTCTCTTTTTATTGAATCTGCTCCTTGTGAAACTGCAGATTTTTTTTTTTTTTTTTGCATAAAGCTTCTTGTATATTTTTCCAACAGGTACTTAAGGAAATGGTCATGCCAATTCTTTTACAAAGCTAAGGAAAAGTTCATCCTCTTTTCCTACTGTCTGTGGTAGAGAATGTGTCATAGATGTGGGGAGAAAGTTCATTTTGGACTAGTTATCATTATGACAGTTTTGAAGGGTCTTTTTTGAGGATGTCAGCTACTGTTTTGAAAGTTCTTTGAGATCATCTGATGAAAGTACATGGTGTTATTTCTAGTATTACAGAGATGGGGTTCAGATTCTGGGAACTTCCTTGAATTCTCCTAGAATCTCCCCACTTAACCTGGCTTTTCACACTCAAATTGAATTCTCCTTTAATCTCCCCACTTAACCTGGCCTTTCATGCTCAAATTTGTGGCTATTATCTGTTACCTCTTGATTGCCCCACCTGCTTCCCATCCAAACCCTCCATTGTCTGCTATTTCCAGATTGCCTCCAGCTGTTTCCAACCTTGACCAGTCTTGACTCCTCCAGACCCTCCCATCACCCTAGGCTATCAGACCACCCCCAGATCCCACCTATAGTCTTTTCTGTATTCTTGCCTACACGAAGGTGCTCAGATTCAATCCAGCTCAGACTCTGTCTAGATGAGATTCTATCTGGCCCACTTGTGAATACAAGCGTTGCAAATGCTTAGGCTCCTTAAGAGCCAACCCAATTTGGTGAATCTTTCATAAACTTTGTTTTCTTTGGCTTTAAGAAGGCTTGAGTCGAATTCATTCGAGCAGGACCTGGCGTGTTGGTATTTTGGAGTCCCCAGCACCCCTAAACCTCATCAGCAGAATTATTATATTAAGCAAAGATGTATTAGTTCTTTTTAAATTTTATAATATTAAAAAACCATCCATAGTGGTTAAGATGACATTCTTCACAGCTATGAGATTGTGAGAACATTGTGAGAGGTCAGACAAGACTTTAAAACTTAATTATGCGTGTATAACAATACCTAATTAAATTCTGATTTTATTTCTTATTTAAGGTATTTATTTATTATTTAAGGTCTGCAGTAAAGCAAGTATGGTTGAAGGAAGCACATATGTGAATGCATGCATGCGTGCATGTAATCATTGACCTAAACTGGTCTCATCCTAATTCCATACTTAACAGTTCTGAAGTAATAATTTCGTCGTTGTTCAGTCTCTTCATGGTTCCATTTGGGGTTTTCTTGACTTGCCATTTCCTTCTCGAGCTCATTTTACATATGGGAAAACTGAAGCAAGTAGGGTTAAGTGACTTGCCCAGGGTCACACAGCTAGTAAGTATTTGAGGTCAGATTTGAATTCAGGAATACTCTTCTTTACCTCAGGCCCATGCCTAGCTGCTAGTCATTTCATTGAATCACTAATATTATCAGCTTCCCCCTTTAAGGCCAAGCAAAGTAAAATCTTTTGCTGTTTTTGTTTAACTAAAAGTGCCTCTGAATAATGTGACCAAGGAGGATCTTTCCCACCCATTGTGGGGCCTGGGAAGATTTGTAGGGAAGTCCACACCTTTTGTTAATGAGGCATTGATTCTCAAGGCATGTGATGCCCTCTGGCTCTAAAAAGTATATAAAGACTCTGAGGTGGGGTTTTATTTGGGAGCTTACTGACTGGAAGTGTTTGTTTGACCAGACAAGGACTCTGAGAAGCTGCTAAGAAGCCCCCCACCCCCCACCCCTAGATGTCCCTGCTTCCCTCTCTGGTCACCAAGGTCATAGTTGGACACGTCTGTCTGTTGATTTGTAATATATGCATTGACTGTGGTCAGGCAGAGGAAGTCATGTCATGTTTTCATTTCACTGTATTTTCTTTGAAGTTTGGGGTGCTGACTCCCCTGAACTAGGTGAATGATATATGTGCTTGGTTAAAGCAATGATACATGTGCTTGACTAAAGTGATCGTTAACCCCTTGAAAGTTGCCTTTCCTTTTATGAATGCAGATCAAAGAACCTGTGATAGCAGGCCCCCCAGTATATGTTAGGGGGCTTACTGATACACCCCCCCCACTTCCCCCATATATCCCAAGCCAGTTCAGAATAACTCTTAAAAATCCAAGCCCAACTTTCAATAATTCTATATACTTTTTATCTTTAATGAAGCAATAAATATGGTGTTATAAAAAGAATGCTGGTCCTGCAGCCAGGTGATCTGGACTTGTATTCTGATTATGTAACTTCCTTTCCAGGTTGCTCTGGGCAAATCATCCTCTCTCAACCTCAATTTTCTTATTTGTAAAATGTGGATAACATATGCACTACATAGCTCACAGGGATATTGGGCAGAATGCCCTGCTGACAAATCTCTTTGAGCTTCATGGGGATGTATTGAGGGCGTAGGTGACTTAGTTATGCCAGGGTAACACAGCCAGCCTGTGTCAGAGAAAGGACTTGAACTCTAGACTTCCTAATTCTGAGGTCAATTCTCTACCCACCACTCCAACTGTCTCTCTTTTTTGTGAGCAGAAGAGGTACATCAAATGCTTTAAGCTTTTGAACTACAAGATCCTTAATGATCATCAAGGTTTACTCCTTGATCTAAAAAATAAAACACATCATTGAATCCCAGAAAGATTAAGTGAGTTGCCCAGGGTTATAGAGTGATTGACACAAATGAGATTGTAACTCAGATATTCAGACAACCAGTCTAGGCTTGTGTGCTGCAAATTTGCTGGTCAAGGGGAAACTAAGTGGGGAGTTAGGAGATTTTTGCACAGGGGAGGAATCACTTGACTCTGGGCGCTGTGGAGGAAGGATGCTGAAATGAGAAAATCAATCATGTTTATCAAATGCCTTCTTTGTGCCTACCACTGAGCTTCAGAGAGTACAAGGCGATTCAAGAGAAATAGAAGATAATAGCCAGTGCCTATTGAGTGCTACAAGGTTTGCAAAACACTTTCCATGTCTTCTCATTTGATCCTTGCAACAACCCTGTGAGATTGGTGCTACAGTTTATGCTCATTTTATACATGGGGGAACCGAGCAAACTGAGGATAAGTGACATCTCAGGCTGAATCTGAACTCAAGTCTTCTAGATTCCAAGTTCAGAACTCTGTCCACTATGTCACTGAGGACTCAATAGTTTAGTTAGGGGACATAAGATTAATATGGAGGATACTAGTAGGGAATGCTACAAGAAAATAATAGCTTTTAAAAAAGTGGGTTATTCCAGATTATGCCTCCTTTCCTTATGACATAGTGGTAGTGTCAGTGGAGGTATGGATGGGTTTGGATTCATTGTCTACAGTTCCGTTCTACTGCATACTGCCTTATACTGGTGTTATTAAGGAATAAATTTATTTGAATGTTGAAAAGGGATGGGACCAATAGCTACAGAAAGCATGAGCAATGCCTTGTCTTTCATCAGCGATGGTTCTTAATCTTCTAATACATGGGAGGCTTTCAAATGCTTAAAGGCAATGGTCACATCACTTCTCCACCAGGCTGTGGGTCTGACTGGGGATTTTACCATTATGCCTCAGCTAGCTTTTAAACTTGAAATTTGGGACTTTTCACTCTGGTAGTGCCCTCCACATTGATGACCTTCTTTTCTCATTGGTGAATTCTTGCTGGGACTTCCACTTTGGGGACACACGCAGACCAGTCATGCTTTATTCCCTTCCTGGCTGTGCTTCTGACTCTAAGGACTTCACCACCATTTCCCTGCATGGGTAGCTGTCCCCCAACCCTAATTAATTCCATATTATGTGTTATGTCCCCTTATTAGAATAAGGAGTAAGATCCTTGAGGGAAGGGACTATCTTTCTAGCTTCTTCCCAGAGTCTTTCTCTCCCTTCAGAGATGTGAAGAGGGGTTGGAAACTCTGAGGCATCTCTTTCAAAGATGTAAACCAGAAGACCAGTATCTGTCTTCTCTTTAGCTCTCACCAACTCTACCCTTGCACGGAGCATTGAGTATTCAATCACCATCAATGAGGTGAGTCTTGTACAAACAGCTTTTGAGACATATGTACAAATGCACTTGCACTGTATCCCAGCTGGTTAGCATAGCACCTGGCATGTGGCATATCATGCTTATTGTCTGCCTATCTCTACTCCTTGAGCCTGACAAACCTCCTTCCCCACCCAGTGTTCTCATCTTCAGGCTAAGCATCTCTACTTCTTTCACTTGATCCTAACTGAGCATGTCTTCCAGTCATCTCTTCTATATCTTTCCTAAAATGTGGTTGCCAGAAAAGACCAGCCATCTCTCAGTGAAACCTTTAGGCTACACTTTCACATTTTCACTCAATCTACTGCACAATGACCACGATTCAAAGAGTTATCTGAGGACAGGCACAAAAGGATGCTTTCTTTGAGGACAAAAATAATTACATTTGGCCGAATTCAGCTGTGAGCCTGCATTTAAAGCAGTCAGATTTCCAAGTGGCTCCTGCTCACTTGTGATGGGGGTTAAGTAGCAGCAGGCAGGTTTCATTACAGCTTTGGTTCCTGGGATAATTTATGACAAATGATAGTTTCTGAGTGTTGGCTACACAAGGCCACTGTGCCAGCTACCTCCCAGCTGGCTGGCCACACTGATCTCCCAGCTCACTACACGTTGCTGACCTGTGCAGAACTGGACGTATGTTTGCTACTGCTGAGCACGCAAAGACAGTCCTAGGTATTTTCTTCCAAGGGAAGCTATTGGCATGGTTGATTTAAAGTGAAATAAAAAATGAAATGAGCAGAAAAATAGAAAAATAGAATACTGTTCCTGATAGAACAAATACACTTTGAATTTATTTAAAAATATGAAGTTTAGCACAGAACAGAAAGTCTTAGGCTGTGTTTACACTGTGGTAAAGGTATCTACATGGTTGAATTTTTCACCATTTCATAGTAATGAGTTGTTATAACATTGACACAGTCATAGGCCATCAGCAACTACAAAAAAATGGAATCATACTTATCATGGTCAGGGTAAAATGATATATACATGCATACATTTATGTATATTTGTTGTTCACTCCTTTTAGTCATGTCTAAATTTTGGCACCTGATTAGGGTTTTCTGGGCAGAGATATTAGAGTGGTTTGTCCTTTCCTTTTCCAGCATGTTTTACAGATGAGGAAACTGAAGCAAACAGGATTAAATGACTTGCCTAGGGTCACATAGCAAGTAAGTCTCTGAGGGCAGATTTGAACTCAGATAGAGAGGAGTATTCCTGACTCCAGACCCCGCACTGTATCCACTGCCCCATCTGGCTACCTTATGTGTATGTATGTGTGTATGTGTGCTTATCGATATCAATATTAAATATATGTCATATATTTATTTAATTGTTGTTATATAATTTATACATTTATTATATATCCATATACCTAAATGTGTATGTGTATGTATATATACATATATGTGTGTATATATGACATTTATATATACATACATACATATAAATACACACACATATACACACATCCTCAGACATAGATAGATGGACAGGCAGGCAAGCAGACAGACAGACAGATAGACAGAGACAGAGAGAGGTACAATGGCCTCAGATTCAGGAAAACTTTTGCTCCCTTCCTAGTTCTGCTACATATTTGCTTTGTGACTCTGGACAAGTGACTTAAAGATGTAAATTGCGGAGAAGAAATCAGATGTCATCGATTTCCATTGGTAAAAGAAATTCCTTAGTAAATTTCAGTTGCAGTCTAACAATGATATATTTGTACACATAAACATAACTGGGTATATAAATATATATTATTCAATAAAAAGTAAAAACATCCTGTTATTTATTAAATTCAATTTGAAATTAAGAATTCTCTTTACCAAAGGAGAAATAAATATTATCCAAACTATATATAGTAACAAAATGTAAAAACTGAAGCTGATCAGTGGGAATATTATTTTTCTTTCATATTAATATTTCTCTTCTTGAAATTAAGTGTGATTGTAAGATACAGATGTAGGGTGAGCCACACATTCGTTTCTTTACCTTGATTATATTATTGTCTAAAACAAAATGTTGCCTCATGTAGGTCTTCCCATGTCTCCATACTTTTATCTATGTATTCTCATCCTGTATTTTTTTTCCACATGTTCCTAGAAATCTTCTGTGGATGATCCACCCAGCACACTGGAAGCCTTCCTCTGGGTCTTTTGACATACCATGGGTACCAGTGAAGTCCTTAAACTGTCCATCTGTTACCTCTGTCTCTTATTACATTCCTGGATCACCTCCTTTTTTTGATCGTTATCTTTCTGTTTCCAACAAGGACCAAGATATGGCACAGTGTGGTTGTGCTAAGATATAAAGAATTAATTATTCCTTCCTTAAGCCAAATGTGATGAGATTATGAGAGTAAGCTTCACTTTTTCCCTCTCACCCCGCCTTTTCCCCTCCATTGAAAAAGCTTTTTCTTGCCTCTTTTATGAGAGATTATTTGCCCCATTGCATTTCTTCCTTTCTCCTCTCAATATATTCTTCTGTCACCCCTTAATTTTATTTTTTTAGATATCATCCCTTCCTATTCAACTCACCCTGTGCCCTGTGTGTGTGTGTGTGTGTGTGTGTGTGTGTGTGTGTGTGTGTGTGTAATCCCTCCAAATACTCAAATACTGTGAAAAGTCTCAAGAGTTACAAATATTATCTTTCTATGTGGGAATGTAAACAGTTCAATTTAAGTAAGTCCCTTTTGATTTATTTCTCTTTCCTGTTAACCTTTTCATGCTTCTCTTAATTCTTGAGTTTGAAAGTCAAACTTTCTATTCAGCTCTGGTCTTTTCATCAAGAATGCTTGAAAGTTCTCTATTTCATTGAATGACTATTTTTCCCCTGAAGTTATTATACAGTTTTTCTGGCTGGGTGATTCTTGGTTTGAGCCCTAGTTTCTTTGACTTCAAGCAATATCACATTCCAAGTCCTTAGATCCCTTAATGTAGAAGCTGCCAGATCCTGTGTTAATCCTGATTGTATTTCCATAATACTTGAATTGTTTCTTTCTAACTTCTTGCAATATTTTCTACTTAACCTGGGAACTCTGGAATTTGACTACAATATTCCTAGGAGTTTCTCTTTTTGAAACTCTTACAGGGGGTGATTGTTGGAGTCTTTCAATATTTATTTTGCCCTCTTTTCTAGAATATCAGGGCAGTTTTCCTTGATGATTTCATGAAAGATGATATCTATGCTCTTTTTTTGATCATGGCTTTCAAGTAGTCCCATTATTTTTAAATTATCTCTCATGAATGTATTTTCCAGGTCAGTTGTTTTTCCAATGAGATATTTCACATTGTCTTCTATTTTTTCATTCTTTTGGTTTTCCTTTGTAATTGCTTGGTTTCTCATAAACTCATTAACTTCCATCTGCTCCATTCTAATTTTTAAAAAACTATTTTCTTCAGTGAGCTTTTGAATCTCCTTTTCCATTTGACTAATTTTGCTTTTTAATTTTGAGCTTTTGAATCTCCTTTTCCATTTGGCTAATTTTGCTCTTCTCTTCATTGTCTTTTTGGACCTCTTTTTCTAATTGAGTTAGCCTATTTTTAAAGGTGTTATTTCCTTCAGCATTTTTTTGGGTCTCCTTTAGCAAGCTATTGACTCACTTTTCAAGATTTTCTTGCATCGCTCTCATTTCTCTTTCCAATTTTTCCTCCACCTCCCTCACTTGATTTTCACAATCCTTTTTGAGCTCTTCCATGGCCTGAGATCATTGCATATTTATTTTGGAGGTTTTGGATGCAGAAGCCTTGACTTTTGAGACTTCCTCTGATGGTATGCATTGTTCTTCCTCATTGAAAGGATGGAAAAAAATATCTGTTCACGAAGAAAGTAGCTTCTATAGTATTATTTTTTCCCTTTTTGGGGCATTTTACCAACCAGTTTATTGACTTTTGAGTCCTTTGTCAAGAGGAGGGTATGCTCTGGGGACCTGTAAATTCTCAGTTCCTCCAAGGTGGCACAATCACAGGAGAGGAATTACTCCTCCTGTGGCCTATGATCTGGTCTGGGAGCTACTAAAACTTTTCTGCCCAGGATCTTCAAGTAGAATTCCCTTTCCAGAGCCTCCACCAGCTCTAGCACTCTTCCTCACCCCAGAGCCACCACTCAGAGCTGAGACCCAGATCAGCAGCTCAATTGCCCCAGGGTCTTTACTCCAGAAATAGACAGGCTTCTGCTCCCACTGCTGCCTGGGGCCAGGGCTAGAGGAAGACCCTGCTCCCTTCTTACCCAGGTGAAAAAACTTTCTCACTGACCTTTGAAGCTGTTTTTGGTGTTTGTGGGTTGAGGGATCTGGGAACCACAGCTGCTGCTGGGGATTCCGCCCCTGAGGTTTACTGCCATCCTGTTTCTGTGGGTGCCAAGCGCCAAGGCTGGGCTGGGCTCTGTGTGCTGTGCTCCACTTGGTGCCCCATGCAATAGATCTTTCTTGTGGGTCTTCCAGGCAATGTTGGGCTGGAAATCTCTTTCTCTCTGTCATTTTGTGGCTTCTCCTGCTCTAGAATTTGTTTAGGGTCATTTTTTATAGGTATTTTATGGGCTGTGGAGGAAGAGCTAGAGTAATTGCATCTTTCTACACTGCCATCTTGGCTCTGCCCCCCAAAAACCAATTTAATAATGAAAATTAGCCCTTTCCTTGTGCACAAATGATCACTCCTCATGTTCTTCATCCTACTGCTACACTGTGTGCTTCTTTGTTGTCTTTTAAGTGAAATTTTGATTATCTTGGATCATTAGGTAGGAGAACGTGTTTTCCTCTTTTCTTCTCAGATACTGCCATGTTTTCTTGGGGAAGGTACTATCATCTCAGGTTTCAAAATCTAGGTGACTGAATTGAGGTGTAGGGATGAATTGTACTGGACAACCTCATGAAGGGGTAACCTTATAAGATTTTAAGAAGCATGGATCTTGTGTTTGGAAATAGAAGTTTTGCAACTCAAAGCTGAGAAATGTTGGGCAATATGGAATCATCGCATCTTAGAATGTCAAAGCTAGGAAGGATCTTCCTATTATATAGTCCACTGATGTTCAACTCAAATAGAAACAGGAATAGAAAATCCATATATACAGATCCTTGTAGGACCACATATTGACACATATTTAAAAATCATCAATGCTATCTTATATTTATTTTGTTAGCTATTTCCCAATTACATTTTACTCTGCTTTGGGCTACATTTTACAATGTGAGGTGCATCCAGCCCATGGGCAGGCAGCATATTTGATACCTCTGATGTAATCTATGCTAATTTTACAGATGGAGAAACTGAGGTCAAAGAAGTAAGTTGACTTGAGGAAGGTCATTTAAGTGGCAGAGCTTTGTTTCATTTTAGCACAGGGTCACAAACTAATAGATTTTGAACTAGGAGGGAGTTTAGAGGTAATTTGATCCAACTCCTTTGTTTTACAGAGGAGGAAACTCTAGCCCAGAGTTGTAAAGTAATTTCCCCAAGGTCATACAACAAATTGCTAGGGATTCATGCCTGCATATACATCCAAAGTGCTCCCACTTCCACTTTGACCTAATCATCTCTCTTAGCTGCTACAGTATGACGACTCTCATATTTCTAACCATACATAGGCTTACACTACTATCTTCTCTCTTTCTCACTAGGGTTCTATTTCTGTCTCCTAAGAGCTCTACAGCCTTCCTTTCATGTGCCCAGAGGACAACTTTCTACCATCTTACACAATCACCAGCATCAAAGGAATGTTTTGCTCCTGTCTAATTAACTAGTGAACTATCAGCTGTACATTCCTCACTTTTCCCACACAAGGAATTGCCTTTCAACTCAGATATCCATAGAGTTGAAGGATTGTGGTTTTCCATAATTTGTGGTGATATATCACTACTGATAGAACTATGGTATTTTTTTTAAAAAATGTATTTTATGCTATTAAGCAGCTTGGCATTAATGGCAAATTGCATGATTTCCCAAAATTAATTCATTAAGCTATCTTTCTGTTCATTTTGGCCTAGGTGACTGTCCTTTAAGAGTGGCTATACCAGATTATCTATCTATCTATCTATCTATCTATCTATCTATCTATCTATCTATCTATCTATCTATCTATCTATCTATCATCTATCTTTCTTTCTGTCTCTACTCTCAATCATTTATCACCTTTCTCTGCACCAAGGTCTACAGAGTCATTGTGCCTCATTTTTATATTCCTGTGAAACCTGGACAGTCTACCAGTGCCATGCTAGGAAACTGAATCTCTTCCATTTGAGTCATCTTAAAACGATTCTGAAGATCACTTGGCATAATAAGGTACCAGCTGAGGTCCTTACTCGAACCAAACTGCCAAGCCTTCAAACTCTGCTTCAGAGAGCTCAACTTTAATGGCCTGGTCGTGTTGTTTGAATGCAAAGCATACATACACTTGCCAAAAAGACTATTTTATGGAGAACTCACACAAGCAAGCATTCACATGGTGATCAGAAAAAGAGATACAAGGATACTCTTAATCTCTTAAGAACTTTGAAATTGACTGTGGGACATGGGAGACACTAGCACAGGACATGGCGTTCCCACATCAGAGAAGGCTCTATGAGACTTTGCTCTATGAGCAAAGCAGAATTGAAACAGCTCAAAGGAAATGCAGGATGTACAGATTTAGAGTATCTACCCCAAATGTTCACATAGACTGTTTGTGCCTGACCTGTGGCAAAGCATTCTGAGCTCATACTGGCATGATCAGCCACAGCTGGATACACTGAAATTTGATTCTAGCATACTGATGTCATTTTGGTCCTCTCTGAGAATGGGCAACAACCAACCAACCACCATTGACCAATCTACAGATCAAACTGTGAACATAACAGTATGTGTATATACACACCCATATTCTGATATACCAGTTCACAGGAATTTTCATCTAACTGCATGTCATAAAATGAGTAGTACTTAGTCTTTTTCTACTTGTTTTTCTTGTGGGATTATTAGACCTAACTCTTTTCAGTATTTATAGATCATATCAAAGAGGCTCTGTAATATTCTGGGAATTGATGCAATTAGTACAATGTCATCCTCCTCAAACATGTTTATTTGGAGGACCTTTGGATCTGCATGGAATTTTCTTCCATTTGGACTATTAACAAACATCCTTGGTGAAAATGGTGAATGCCTTTGGGAAATGGGAGAGGAAGTAGAGTCAACAAGTATAGACAAAATTTTCTTTTTATAAAATTTTTTCCAATGAAAAGAATTTCTTTTCTCTCCCTCCTACTCCATTCATAATTCAACAATATAAAAGAGAAAATCCTTATAAGAAATATGCCTTCTTATGCAAAACAAATTCCCATATTGACCATGTCCAAAAATGCATGTCTCATTCTGTATTTTCAATACATTACTTCTCTGGTAGATGAGTTGCTTCATCTTCAGGTTTGAGGAATCAGAGTTTGTCAGTGCATTGATCTAAGTTCTGAAGTCTTTCAAAGTTGTTTTTTGTCACAATGTTATTATTATATAAATCATTTTCCTACTTCTGTTCGTAGCAGTCAGCAATGATTCACAGAGTTCTTCCAAATTTCCTCTGAAATTGTCTATTTTGTATAAACAATTTTTTCTAAGAATTTGACTTGAAAAGGGAGGAGAGATACAAGATGAGGCACTGACTGGTCAAGTAACAATTTTTAAGGATAGGGGAGGCTTGAGAATATTTATAGGTAGGAGGGTAATGGTAAAGTGAGAAGTGAAAATCATGTCCCAGATTTCTGATCTATTTACTTATTCACTGAAACACCATTTCTGAGACCAGCCTGATAGCCAGCAAAACTGATAATATGTTAACAGTCATCCTAGATGCACACATGATTGCAACATTTATCAGGAAAAAATCCCTTTACTTTCTTGTTACTATTTAGTCATTTCAGTTGTATCCGAATCTTTATAATCCCATTTTTGGCAAAGATACTGTCATTTCCTTCTCCAGCTCAAATTATACAGGAGGAAACTGAGGCAAATAGGGTTAAATGACTTATCCAGGATTACACAGCTTGTAAGTTCAGAGGCAGAATTTGCACTCAGGAAGATGAGACGTTCTGATTGCAGACCCAGCACTAGTGGAAAATTTGGCTTCAAGTGTCCTTTGTCCTGCCAAACATGAAGGAACCAGGCAGAGCTTCATATAGTAAGCAAATGACTGTTTCTTGACCCTCCAGGCCAGTATACCACCACAACAGAGCTAGTTCTCAAAGGACATCTGGAATTCCTAAGGTTTTTTGTTCTTGTTATCTTCCTTGCCTTGCATAATGCTGCTCTGTCATTTAAATTATTTCACCATGCAGTTTCAAATGAGTTCTGAATAAGCAAATATTTCCATAACTCTAATCACTTGGAGGAATAAAGTTAAATTTCTTATGGATTATGCTAAAGAAAGATCTGTGTTTGACTTCTCAAAGGTCAAATCTTTCCAAAAGACACAGATTTGTTTCATAAATGTATAACATCTTAAGGGGAATATGAAATAAAAAAACAAGTTCATTAGGTAGAAGTATACACATGAAGAAAGAACTATAAATATATGTGTGGATGCATTTGTGCATACATGTGTGTACTCGTACATGTGTGTACTGCTCTAAATGAACACAAATACCAGTCAAAATGCAGTAAATGAATAAAGTAACCTACAGACCAATGATTAGAAATCATATCTGTATAGACACACAGACACACATGCAAATATGTGCGTATATATACTTGCATGTATCTATACACATATGTATATGTGTGTATATGTACACACATACATATAATCTAGATAGCTCTTTACTAGGTCCTCCATGATTTTCTCAGATTAGTTTTAACTATCTCTATGATGCTGCCTTTGATTAAACCCATTTGAATGTGATATATTTCATTTTAATCTCTTATAATACCTAATTTGATCCTCTCTTAATCATGTACTGTGTTCTGACTGGAATTTATGTTCATTTAGAGCAGTGGCTTCCAGTTTTTCTGTTTTGGTATCATCCTCCTCTCAATACAATC
This sequence comes from Notamacropus eugenii, assembly GCF_028372415.1. Taxonomy (NCBI): domain Eukaryota; kingdom Metazoa; phylum Chordata; class Mammalia; order Diprotodontia; family Macropodidae; genus Notamacropus; species Notamacropus eugenii. The sequence continues at coordinate 106,341,070 of NC_092878.1, forward strand.
CCTAACCTTTTCCCCCCAAGGAAGGAGTGGTTTACTTGGTGAATGTTGTGAGTGTGTGTGTGTGTGTGTGTGTGTGTATGTGTGTGTGTGTACATGTAAAATTCAGGTCTTCCTCATTTAGAGGCATACACATACATACATAGATACATTCACACATATGTGAGGGTGTATAAGCCATGCATTTATGCATATGTGCCTCAAAGTCAGGAAGACCTAGCTTCATATTTCACCTTTGATTTATAGTGCTTGTGTGATCTTGGGCTAGTAGCTTTAATCTCTTCATATCCTAGAATTACCTAACATTTTAGGTTGCTAATCAGGTACTGGCTGGCACCAGTAGAAATTTATCACACGGGTACTTCTCTCTACCTATGAATCATGAGTCCTGTCAAAAATAAATGATCTTGTTGATGAGGTTTTGTATTTAGAATTACCACCCTGCTAAAATGATTAGCTTCTTGCCACTTACACGGGAGCAATAAACTGGCCCCTACGGTTTACTTGATTCTGTTGTCTCCCACTTTAAGGACTTTATTTTATATGAAAAATTCTGAGTTTAGTCACAATCACTTCAAGTCCCCAGTTTGTAAAATTCTTAACACCAAGGCTGAGGTTTAGTTCTCTGCCTACCCTTACACTTATATCTCTATTTAATAATGACTGAGGCAAAATTCCAGTTCTTAGAAACATTAGGGAAACAAAACAACAGATTACATTATAGACAGGTATCAGGAGGAAAGTTAGGAAAAGGGTTAACTCTTTCTTTGAACATTCCTTAGTCTAGGTCCTGCACTCCAAGATGCTCATATGGCCAATGACTCTCCTTGAGGTCTCCCATTTCTGCCATGAGTCAGTCCTTTTTTTTTCATGCTTGCTCCAAACTCTGGAATCTACAAGCCTCACATCTCTTTTCCCCAGATTTTGAGACAGTTTCTCCCTTTTATGCAAACTGTACAGAGTGTGATCTAGTCTATCGCACAATGACTTTGGTCGATTCAAGAATGTGTTCAAATTCTATTCGTATTTTCTTCACACTGTTTAAATGAATCAAAATGTTTGTACATAGGTAAGCCTCAAAGGCCAAAGGAGGGTGGATTCAAGCCACCTTTACACATATGTAACCAAAACCTCATCAGCTCTCCACCTGCCCATATCCTATGTCTTCCAAATAGAGGGAGCAAGGTGTGAAGACATTATCCACGACGGCCTCTTTCTGATGGACCTTCCTATTTGGAACTTGAGGAGATTGGAAATTTAGAAACTGAGAATCTTTTGCACTGATGGCTAAGGACTTAAGGACTCCTAATTTTTTTCATTCCTTTTTACTTTAATAAAACATTTCCCCATAATATGATGCATGCTTATAAGTAGAAGCTCATCCTCATGGGTACCAGGCATGGGATTTTTCATGTTTCTGGGGCTGAGGGCATATAAGAGTCAAAAGAAGGAAAGGAATTTACTCAAAAGGTACTCAGTCCATTGTCCTATAAGTCCCTAAGGCAGGGGTTTTTAATCCTGGAGTACAAAGATTCCAATGCATCTGTGAACTTGTATTGGGGGAAAAAAGCACCAACAAAAAACAAACAAGTGAAAATTAACCCCTAAAAACAATGATCTTTATTTTCCCTAACGTGTATCTGAATTCCACTGTTTCCTTCAATTATGAAGGCAGGTAACAACAACCATTCTGAGAAAGGATCTATAGGTTTCACCAGACTGCCAAAGGAGTCCATCACACACGCACACACTCACGCACGCACACACAAGAAAGGTTAAGAACCCCTGATTTCAGACAAGGATTATACTTAGCATTGGCTGGCTTTCTAAGTTGAAAGCTTTCAGGAACTAAAAAAGTTTATGACCTCCTCATCTCCTATTCCTTCATCCAAAGCCTGCCAACTTTTTCACAAAGTCAAGCTCCATCCTTCCTGTCCCTGCCTTTTTATAGGATTTTTTTAAAAGGGAAAATTATGTTTTTTTCTCTTTCCTGACAGGAAAAGAATCCCATCTTTAACCAGCCTTGCTGCCCTGTCCAGCCCCCAACAGCAGTGAATCTGACATCTGTTTCATCAAAATGGAAGAAAAACCAGGTCCTCCAAGGGCCTTCTTTGCATGGTGTTTGCTCTGGGGAGCATGACTTCTGCATTTTATACAGTAGAAAGTAGTTTCTGTTGCCTTATCAGTTGAACTACTGGTAAATAACTTAGTGGAGGTTAGTAGGCTGAAGTTCGGACTAGGATAGAGATTTTGCTCTTGAATTTATGAGCTGAGCTGCCACTGTGATGGAACTGTAGTGCCTCGGGTCTTAAGTCTATGTTTCTAAAATGGACAGAATGGTAATCCCTTTTTAAAAGCATTTCCCTGTCCATAAAATGAATATCTTTTAATAGTATGAGTATCAATACCAGGAAATACTGGTCTAATTGCAGCAATGCTGATGGAACGTCTTAGTTGTAACTGGCTGTGGCCATGCTGAATCGCTTTGACTTTGAAAGACCACATTTCATAAGACTATGACCGAGAGAACTCCTGAATCTCTTTCCAGCAAGTGTGCTCTCTTTTTAAAAAGTTCACCACCTTCACTGAGCCTTAACCAACTCCATAAAAAATGCTATTTTTGAGTCTCTGCTCATTTTTCCCTTTTGGCCCACAGAAAATTCTCTGCATCTCTGGAGAAGCAGCAAAGCTCGGGTCAGTGCTAGTACTGGAGGGGCACAGAAGCCCTCAGCTCTAAATCTGACTACTATTCTTTTGATGCATAGCTGGTTTACCCTCACGGTGCCTTTGCTACACTGAGAAATAAAAGTGATAATAAAATTAAGGTGATAAGAAGAGAGACCTCTCTCACAGGGATATTTGGTGTCATCGTAGATAAAGTCTGTTACAGATTGAATGTGTAATGCCTGTTTTAAATAATCTCTTGATACACTTTACTTTTAAAAGGTTTCTATCAGGTCTTACATTATCATTTCTTTCTGAACGTCTGACCTGTGTCTCTGATAGGAAGCATAAATTTCATTTTTAGTCGCTGCGGCACATGGGTCTCTTGCTTTACCTTCTTCATTCTGTTTTTATGGATATGGTTCGCCTGACTTTCAGTTAACTTCCTGACCCTCTAAGGACAATCTTCTGATTTAAAATGATCGGAAGGAGGTTTAAGCCTCTCCTGGCTAAGCTGGACCTAGAGCATCATTTATGACTATCAATGGCTGCCCTTGTAGAGGTGATGCTGGAGTCACAGAAACTGCCACTATCGCTCTCTCTTCCTCTCTCCCTCTCTCTGTCTCTCTCGTCTCTTTCTCTTTCTTTGTGTCTCTGTCTCTGTTTCTCTGTATCTCTCTCTGTCTCTTTTTCTCTCTGGGAAAGGGAATAATCATGGATTAAGTGCATGCCTATGACATTCTAAGAACTGTGCTAAGAACTTTGCAAATATTATCTCAATTGATACTCACAACAACCCTGTGCTATAATTATGCTCACTTTACTTGTTTAGGAAATTGAGGCAGGTAAAATTTAAAGGTCACACAATCAGTAAGTATCTGAGATTGGATTTGAACTCAGGTCTTCCTAATTCCAGGTCCAGTGCCATATCTATCCACTGTTTCACCTAGTTACCTCACTTACTTTAATCAATCAACAAGCATTTATTAAACACCTCCTATATCCTATTCCTATAGAGGATGATGCCATCTCAGGCTCATTACCTAGGAGTTATCCTCAGCTTCTCAGGATCTCTTGACCTTAATATCCAAGCTGTTGCCAAGACTGGTCGATTTTACCTTTGGAACCTCTCTCAAATTTGCCCCCCCTCCCTTCTCTCATCTGACATTGCCACCCCTCTAGTGCAGGCCCTCATCACCTCACACTTGGACTATTGTAATAACCTGCTGATGGGTCAGCTTACTTTGAGTTTCTCTCCACTCCAATCCATCCTCCATTTGGCCACTCAAGTGATTTTCTTGAATCACAAGTCAGATCATGTCATTCCCCTACTCAATAAATTCCAGTGACTACCTATTGTGCCCAGGAACAAATGCAAAATGCTCCATTTCTCATTTAAAACATTTCATAACCTCTCTTCTCATCTTTCCAGTTTTCTTAGATCTTAGCCTTCACCACCCATTCTCCGATCCAATGACACTGGCTTCCTGGCTGTTCCACTAAGAAGACACTCCCTCTCTCAGCTTTGAGCATTCTTTTTGGCTGTCCCCAGACTGGAATGTATCCCTCCTCTGCTCAGATGACTGACCTCCCTGACTTCCTTTAAGTTTCAACTAAAATCCCATGTTCAACAAGGAGACTTCCATAATCCCTATTAATTCTAGTGCTTTCCTTCTGTTAATTATTAATTCCCGTTTATCTCGTGTATTTTTATATATTGGTTCGCAAGTTGTCTCCCTCACTAGATTTTGACCTCCTTGAAGACAGGGACTGTCCTTTGCCTCTTTTTGTATCCTCAGTGCTTAGGACAGTCCCTGGCACACAGTAGGTGCTTAGTAAATATTCTTGGATTAATTGCAAGACAGGGATTATATGAGGTACAGGTGTTGAGGCTACAAAAACAATCTAGTTGCTGTCATTTTATTGAGGGAGACAGAAGTTATGTAAATTATTGTACAAATAGGATAGGAATTGGATCTCTGGGTTTTTTGATATAGGGAACTTCTGAATGAGAAAGATCCCTTGACCAGGTTGGCACCTCCCCTGCAAATTATGGTCTTAGAACAGGAGTTCTTAACCTATATATACTGTGTATCCTGGATCCCTTTGGAAATCTGGTGAAGCCTATGGATGCCATCTCAGAATATACATTTAAATGTACATTTTATGTATATATATGTATATATATATAATCTATATACATATAGGATAAAATATATATGATTATCAGGGACACAAATTATGTTGAAATGCAATTATTAAAAATGCAATTTACATATATGTATGTATGTACACATGATATTTGCTGTTGTACAGTTGTTTTAGTCATGTCTGACTCTTCATGACCCCATTTGGAGGTTTTTTGTCAAGGTTACTGTAGTGGTTTGTCATTTCCTTCTCCAGACCATTTTACAGATGAGAAAACTGAGGGAAACAGGGTTAAGGGACTTGCCCAGGGTCACACACTAGTGTCTGAGGCTGGATTTGAACTCAGGAAGATGAATTTAGAAGTCTGGCACTCTATGTACTTTACCATCTAGCATATAGATATACATATATATGTATATAGCATATAGATATGCACATTTACATACACACACACACACACACACTCATGCACAACATATAGCTGGATCTCTCTCTTTCCCTGTCTCTCTCTTTTTCTGTCTCTCCACACTCACAGATTTAGAACCCCTGTCTTTAGCCACTGTAGTATGATATTCTCTGTAGAGAGATAGGTAATTTATCGGGCAGGCATTTAGCCCAGGTCTTCCTGGATCTGAGTCTGGTACTCAATAGATTGCACCATACAGTCTCCTATATACAAAATAAGTGTCCTATATACAAAATACGTAAGCATAAGCAAAAGTTAATACAAAATAGTCATTTGGCATTACTGAAAGCAGAAGAGTTGACTTTGAAAGGGCCTATATTTTAAAACATTTTCTGAAACCAGTCTAGATAGAGGTCATTTTCCTCTCTCTTTTTCTCTCTGGGAAAGGGAATCATCATTGATTAAGTGCTTACCTATGACATTCCAGGACTCTGCTAAGCACTTTGCAAAAGTTGTCTCATTTGGAACAAGAACAGGTCCCTGTTTCCAGAGTCTGGCAATAATACCTAATGATGGTGTTCCCCCCTCAGCCGTACTCATAGCACAATGGCCCGGTTCTGAAACACTACCCCTGACCACACTATCTCTTCCTCCCAGATACTTCCCCATCTCTGACAGAAGCCACTTCCACCTATCGACTCTTCCACTCCCTATCATACTTACTAGACTTCAGACCTCTTCTTGACTCCTAGGTATTTTAGTACTGCTATTTCACTTAATCTGCTAACCTCCTTCTGTCTACACTTGACTCCTTTCCAACCTCTATCATCTCTGTGTCCTCTTGAGTTTTCCCTCTTGTCCCATGGGAAGAAAAAGACATCTCCTTCCTTCCCACAAAGTAACCCTAACTGTTTTCTTGATATCATCCCCTCTTTACTGCTCTGAGACTTTGTCCTCTCAGCCAGGCTCAACACCTTCCCTCCTTTCTTCTTCACATACGTTGGTTTCTTCTGTTGTGCACAGGACAATCTTTTTATTGTTACCTGACTCTTCATGGTCATTATTACAAACCTCTTCTCAATCTTCCCATACTAATCCTCCCCCTCCCTCTCAGCAGAAAAGTTTATTTCATATTTTAATGAGAAAATAGAGGCAATTTGGCTATAACCTCTTCCTTCCCTGCTGTGCTCCATCTCAAAATCCCTTGAGTTAGTCCTGGATTGGAACTGGGCTGTGGATGTACTTGCATAATCAACATCGTGCAGCTAATACTAGACAGGGGTTCTTAACCTAAGGTCTGTGAGCATATACATACATACCTACATACACACACATGTGCCTGTGTGTATACAGGTATGCACTATAAATGTATATATGTATATATATGCATGCATATATGTTTATGTATATGTTTTAAAATTTTGATAACTGCATTTAAATGTTATTGCTTTCCTTTGTAATCTTATGTATTTTATTTTATGCTTTTAAAAAACATAGATCTAAAGATCTCTATTTTCCATAAAACTGAGTTTGTGGCAAATAACTTCCTTAACCTGTGACCCCAGGTGGAAGGGACACACGCACAAGGTGCCTTGCTTGAGCAGACATCTAGAGCTTTCTTTCCTATACTTTGGGAGCTCCTCAAACTTGTCAGAACCATATGCAGGCTGTTTTCCCTTGGGATTTTTGAACAGGCCTGAGAAGTTTTATTCTAACTTCCCTAACCTCCAGAATCCCCAGATGAGCTATAAAGAAGGCATTACTCTTTGTGTCTCATTTTTTTAAATCTATAAAATATACATTAGTGATTTTTTTCTGTCTCTGTCTATTTCTCATAGGTCATTTTGCAAACTGCCTAGAGTTTCTGGGAAAGGTGAGAAAATATTTACTTTCATATTTTAATATTAATTTCATGACCACTTTTATAAAGACACCCTCAATCTCAAAGTAAACTGAGAAACATTTTCTTTTCTTTTCCTTTTTTTTTCAAAGTGAGTTTTAGTTGGGGTATGGAGGTGACCTTGGGTTCTCAGAGGCATTGACAACGTAGTACAGCTGTGGCAGATCCTAGAAAGCTAGGAAAGTGTTAAGAATGGGCTCAGTAATTCACTGCCATCTCTCTGTGGTCAGAGGTAAGTTCAGAGTAGTTCATCACCAGTTTGATCTCAGGGTGACTAAGGTTTGTTTGTTTTTTTTTTTTTTTTTTAATTTTAGCACCAGATACTCGAGGTAGGCAGCTAGGTGGCTCAGAGTCGGGAGTCAGAAGGAGCTGAGTTCAAATTTGAACTCAAATATTCATTAGCTTTGTAACCGAGAGCAAGTCACTTAACCTTGTTTGCCTCAGTTTCCTCATCTGACAAATGGGCTGGTGAAGGAAATGGCAAACCATTTTAGTATCTTTACCAAGAAAACTGCAGGAGGGGTTACAGAGAGTTGGACATGACTGAAAATGTCTAAATAATAACACTCTTGAAGTAGAACTATTGACTTTCAGCGGGGTAGCTTGATGGCATAGTAGGTAGAGTCCTGGACTTGGAATCAGGAAGGCTTGGGTTCAGTTCTGACCTCTTGATACTTCCTAGCTGTGTAACTCTTATTGGGAAGAAAAAGACATCTAATATTAATATTCCTCAGTCTCAGTTTCCTCATCTATAAAATGGGAATACCAACAACATCCAACTCACAGGGTCATTGTGAAGATCAAAGGAGATGATATTTATAAAGCTCTTAGTAAATCTTAAAGTCATTTATAAATACTAGCTATTATTCTATATTGCTTGCACTGATGGAATTACAGATATATTAAGTAACCAAACTGAATAATAACCTTGCGTCTTGTATGAGAAAAAGTATCTTAAATGAAAAGTCTATGTAAATTTTAATATTTTTGGCTGGTGAGTCTTAAAAGGGCATAATACTAAGATCGGTAACACTTAGGTAGTACTTTAAGATTTGAAAGCACTCTATATATTCTCTCATTTTATCTTTACAATGTGAGGTAGGTGTTTTTATTATTCTTATTTTTCAGATGAAGAAACTGAGGCAGTCAGTCATAATGTAACTTGTTCAAGTTCACATAGCTAGTAAGCGACTAAGGTTCCAGTGTTCTATCTGTTGTACCACTTAGCTGCCCCACTCCTAGGATGTGGCTGCTATTATTATCCTAATTTTACAGATGAGGAAGCTGAGGCTCAAGAGGTTAAGTAATTATTCAGGGTTACACAGTGTCTGTGTCAATTCTTCCAGACTCAAATTTTAGAACGCTATTTATTATACTACTTAACTTCCGCTAGAATGTGAAAAATGTGTTTCCTTATGAAAAGGAAACAAAATCTAATCTATGTGACCAACTCTTCTCCCAGAATTGACTAATATAGAGGTGTCCCTTTAAAATGACTGTTTACGTGATGTCTTAGAGCTCAAAACCTGATTACATTATTAGAACTGGAAGCCAGTTTCTAATGCTGTATTTCTTTTCAAAAGTATCCCCCTGGGGACAATTGACCCATGCACCGCCTTAGTTCTGGGGTTGTAGGGACAGACTTCAGAGTCACCAGAACATTGGCACTAAGTAACTGTATGCTTTGCTATTTACCCCTGCAGCCATGATCATGACAGCTTCCACAGCATTCTCAAATATCAGTATGGACAATGAGTTATGAATTAACTTCTATTTCCAGCTCCCTTTCACAAGGAGATGGGAAGTCTAAAATAAGACTCCACTTCCAGGGTAGCTCTCATCTCAGAACTTTTGTTAGAGCAAAGTTGCTGTCTTTAGGAGGAGCAGAGCCCAGGAACAGAATGAAATCTAGAGTCTATATTGCATTCAAGTATTGTTTCTGCTTTTGTTACACAACTATGTGATCTGGTTAAACGGCTTTATAACATGAAAAAAGGAGGGGGTGCGGAAAGCAGTGGCAAAAAGTACGATTGAAGCAGAATTACATCAGCTAGATTTTAAAAGTGTGTTACAGGACAGAAATAGTAGCTGGAATCCATGACTGCCTGTCTCTGCATCAAGAAATGTGGCAAAAGCTTTCCTTAAAGCTGATTCTAGCTTTAAGGAATACTTCACCTCTTTTGTCAATTGAAAAGTCTCGAAATCACCTCCTACCTTTTAATAGAGAAGTGGGAGACTACAGATGGGGAATTTGACATAGATAGCCATATGCTTACATTACAGCAAGTTACTTTTAAATAACGTTTTTCTTTGTTTTGAAGGAACATTTATTTGGTGGTAATGGTGATATATTTATGTGTGTATGTTGTTAAATATTCAACACCTGGCCCTATGAAAAAGAAATGTATGCACACTACCTTTCTAAGAATAATCTGCATTATTAACATTTTGTCTATCACTTTCTTAAGTCTAGACAACCAATGAAACAATCAACCAAGCCTTGATTCATAACTTTTTCAGATTTCTAATGTGTAAATGCTTATGCTGAAAATTTAACAACTGGCTGTAGCTGGTCCAAGCTCAGTCCAGCAGAGCCCCAGATATATTGATTTGGAAATGACTAGGACAGAAGTGGAGAACCTGAGGTCTTGAGACTACATGTGGCCCTCTAGATCCTCAAGTGCAGCAATGAATAAACCCCCATAGCAGAAGGATTTGTTTTGTAAAATTTGGACTCTGTCAAAAGGCTGCACCCAAGGTCCTAGAAGACCCCATGTGGTCTTGAGGCTGCAGGTCCACCATCCCTAGACTAGGATGTGAAAAATAAAAGACAATTTTTTTTTTTTTAAAGAAAAGGCTACATGAGGCTTTGCATTGAGATTTAAATAAGAGACCAAAGACAGCCAATGGAGCTCAGGGTACCTAAGGTTTCTCTTTTCTGAGCCCCGGGCTCAGAGTTGCTGTTATTTTGGACATTTTACTCAATCTCTTTGTCCCCAGGTATCTTTAATAAGAGGGAATTGTAGAAGACATTATGTAAGGGCCTTTATAATTCTAACCTCTTATTCTCTGAAGTTTATGTGGCAAATTGTTTAGAAATGTAGAAAATGAAAGATTTCTCCTCATTACATGAAGGGGAAGGAAAGTTCTTTTACATTCCAAAATAGTCAGAGAAGCATTGGTTTTGTTTTGTTTTGGTTTTTTTTGGTTGCAGTAGAACAAGAAAATGAGACAAACCTAGAGGTAAAATGGATAACTGAACAAATTGCAGCATACATGTGATGGAAGATGATTGCCCATTAAGAAATGATGAATATGAATAATTAATCATTGAAAGTAACATAGAAGAAAGACATATGAACTGATGCACAGCAAAGGAAGAAGAACCAGGAGAAGAACAGACATTGTGACCACTTGAATGTAAATGAAATCAACCTTAACCGTAACCTGAGATGATCTGCAATGAACACTCTTGGTCCCAGAGAAGACATCAAGAAACTCTCTCCTCTTTTCAATAGAGGTGGGGAACCAAAGGAACAGAATGTGATATTTTCCTTGCTTGATTATGATAAACTTTTTCTCTGTTACAAGAGAGAATTCAGTGAAGAGGGTTACTATCGTGAAATAAGCATCAATAAAACTTAATAAAACAAAATAAGGAACCCTAATCCATTAAAAACAGAAGAGTTATTTGATGTGCATGTGCTATACATTCTGCATCCCTTAATGTAAAATCCATGTTGACCTCTTTGTTCTTAGAATTTCAGAGTCTGCAGAGGTCATCTAGTCTAACATGCAGATGAACACCAATCCCCAGTGCAACATCACTTATGGGGAGTCATCTAGACTCTGCTTATAGATATCTATGGATAGAGAACTCATTAATGTACAGGAAACCCATTTTGAGACAACTAGATAGTTGTTTCCACCTTACAATGAGGCAAAATCTTCCTCTGGGCAATTTGTATATTTGCCCTTCAAACAAGAATTATGGGCATCACTGCAGTGATTGAATTTGTCATCATGTGAGTTGAGTCTCTAGTCTCTGCTGGTATTGTCAACAAGGGAGTTGCTCGTTGCTATTTGGGGTAGCCATATAATGAGGACACCTGTTTGTTAATAGGAGAACTGAGACCATCACAACAAGCAGTTTTAAAAACAGCAACAATGCCCTTCATTCTGACCCCTAAGGAGAGGCAAAACTCTCCTACTGCTTTTTCCACATGATAGTTCTTTCCACATGACAATATTCAAAGACAGCAATCATTTCCCTCTCCCATCCCCACCCCAAACCCCCAACCATCTCTTTTCCAGGCTAAACATTTATAGATATCATAATTGACAATTACATGGTATAATATCTGATTTTTTCCCCATCCTGGTCACCTTTTTCAGCATTTGCCTAAATTTGTTAATGCATTTTTGAAAATAAGGCATTCAAAACTAAATACAATATTCCATATGTGGTCTAACCAGGGTGGAATAAAGTAAAATGGTCTTTGAAATGATAGGAAGCAATTGTGACTCAGAAATGATAGGAAGCCACTGGAGTTAGAAAGTGATAGGAAGCCAATGAAAAAGGAGTTGGTGCGGGAGAGGATGGTCAGACCTTTGCTTTAGGAAGATCAATTTGACTGCTAAGTGGAGGATGGGTTTGGTGGGAAGACATTTGAGACAGGGATCCTGGCTAGTGCATTAGGCTATTGCAATAGTCTCTAGGCACCAGGTAATAAGGGTATCTATCATCCCAGTGGTAGTATTAGAGGAGAGAAGGGGGCATAGAAGAGAGAGGTTAGGTAAAATCAGCAGAATGTGGCAAGAAATTAGATATCAACAGTAAAATTGAAAAGTTGAGGATGACCTCTCGGTTGGGAGCCTGCGTGACTGAAAGAATATTTTCCCCATTATTCTGGGAGTTCCTTAGGGGAAGGGGTAGTCTTTTGTCTCTTTTTGCATCCCCAGAGTTTAGCACAGTGCCTGCAACATGGTAGCATTTAATGAATATTGATTGATTGATGTCGTTGCCCTCCCACTAAGAGAGAACTTTGGAAGAGGGGAGGACTTGGGGACAAAGATAATGAGTTCAGTTTTTGTACATGCTGAGTTTAAGATGTCTACAGAACACCTGATTTGAGTGACCCTATAGGCAGTTGTAGATGTGAGTCAGAAGATTTAGAAAAAGGTTAGGGTTGGATAAGTTGATCTGAGGATCATCAACATTGAGACAATAATTGAATCCATGATAGTATCAAAAGAAACAGCATAGAGGGAGAAGTGGAGAGAGCCCAAGATGAGTAGGTGTGGCCTGGGTGAAAATCCAGCAAAAGAGAGTATAGAGGAAAGATCAAAAAGATAGGAAGAAAGGCAGAATAGAATAATAGAGGATAGTCACAGAAATTTAGAGAGAAACAATTATCAAGGAAAAGAGGGTGATCAAGTGTCCAAAGGTTATAGACAGATCAAGAAGGAGAAAGATTAGGAAAAGATAATCTGATTTGGCAATTAATCAATTAATTTGGAGAGAACAACTTCATTCAAATGATGGAGTTAGAATGCAGATCATAAAGAGAGTGAGACAAGGGAGTGGAGGTATTGATTGTAGATGGCTTTCTCAAGAAATTTAACCACAAAAGAGAGGAGAGTATTGGAATAATGTCTATTGGGGATGAATAGATCTAATGAGAATTTTTTGAGGATGAGGGAGAAATGGGTGTTTTGGTAGGGAGTAGAGAAGTAGCCAGCAGACAGACAGAGGATGAAAATAAGTGAAAGAGTGGGGATGACTAAGGAGGCAATCTGCTTGAGAAGCTGAGACTGAACTGCTTGTTAAAGGAGAAAAGCCACTGCTGCATGTGATGCAAGGGTGAAGGAAGAGTAGCAGTGCAGAGCAAGTGAATGATGGAAGTTGAGAAGGAGATGAAAAGGGGGAGTTCTTGGCAAATAGCTTCAATTTTTTTTCAGTGAAATATTAGGCAAAGTTTGCCTGATAAAATCAAGAAAACAATATACAAAAATGACTATATTAATGGAAAAAGAAGTAACAACGCAAAGGAAACTGAACAGTATGTCATTGTAACGACCAAAATTGACCCCAGAGATGAACTGAAAATATGTGCCTCCTTCTCCCTTTGCAGGGCTCAGGAACTATGGATGTGCAATACTACAAATACATTTAAAATTAATTTTTAATTTTTATTCCTCACTTCATAAATGGGCATTTGCAAATACATTGTAGAACAGAAAAAATGAGGATTGTACATGAAACTGGAAGTCCCTATCATGTACAGTTTGTTTTTCTTTTTCAGTACATAATAAAATCAACTTGTAGCTTTTAAAATTATACTGTTTATCTGATCTTTCTTTGGTTCTTTTTTCCATTTTTTTTTTAAAAACTCTTTTTCAGTGGAGCAAGGAAGAAAGGCAATTGGACTTAAGTGTCTTGCAGAAGATCACACAGTTAGTAAGTATGTCAGGTGTCTGAGGTCAGATTTGCACTCAGGTCCTCCTGACTCTAGGGCCAGTGTTCTACTCACTGTACCACCTACCTGACCCTCTTCCTTCCTTTTTAAAAAATATTCCTCAATGACTATCTTTGCTTCCTTGCATATGCCTTCAGTCACCATTGATATGTTTGTTCGTTTTGTTGAACTGGATTTTTTTCCACTTTACTTTTAATCTTTGTTACAATGGATGCTTACTGAATAGGTGAGTGGTAAAAAAGATGCTTGTTACTAATAGCTAAATAAAAACTAATAAGGAAAAATAAGATAAAAATGTTTCCCACCAGAATGGGACATTTTGGGATCCCTGAGATTCACAGTTTACAGTAGCCCCAAAGCTTTTCTCGTTCTATACTTCTGCCTTTTTTAAGAGGCCTAACATCCAAAATTCAGGAAACAAAAACAAAATCCCACTTTGCTGCTATAGCTAGATCTCTATATATCTGATGGCATTGCCTTTGTTGGTTACCTAGTCACATTTTGAAGCATTATTATTATTAACCTTATTACGATATTATTATATTATATTATATGTATTATATTATTATATAACCTTATTATCCTTGGCAGCTCCTTAGGGCTTTTTCCAACATGAATTGCTATCTGGTCATACTTTCTTAGCATAATATTTTGGGCCCAACTGTAGGACATTGCACTGATCCCTATAAAATTACATTCTTTTAGGTTCTGAACTGATAAACAAAGAAAATCAATATCAATTATGAGTTATGATATAATTAAAGTATGGTCTACATATATAAGTGCATGTATATGTATGCATATTGTTAATTAATTATGCTGAATTTTTTTTATCAGAGGAGAAAAAGAGAAAAAAGTAGTTTGGATGTGGCCTGTAAAATATTCCAAAACCTTCTTATTCTGCATAGAATCAAACCAACAATTCCATCTGACAACTAAACAAGTGAATTTTCAAAGGAGAAATGGCAGTAAATTTCACATTTAATGTCAGTGACATAATTTACTGTGAACACTCACAAAGCAATACTCCCGAAAGGTTCACATTAATTGTATGACTTCTTCCAAGTCCAAACAGAATAGATCTGATATGCTTCACGATGGTGACAGTACCTGTTTGAATTTTATGTTCTCTTTTAGAATAACAGTGGCTGACAGCAGCTTCAGTTTGAAATGAAGGACCTATGGTGGAATAATATTTATCAACCTCCTTCTCCCAATTGCCTTATAATTGACCCCTCTTGAATGATCCTTACAACATTATCTGTGAATCAAATATTACTATTATCCCCAGTTTCACAGGGGAAAAATCATGAGAGAGATTAAGTAACCTGGGATATTTGTGTTAAAAAATGGCAATCCAAACTCAGCTAACTTGGATACTAGGTCCAGTGAGAAGCATTGTGGTAAAGTGGAAAAAGCGCTAGACTGGGATCAGGAATACCTGAGTTCAAATTCCACCTCAGATACTTGCTAGCTCTGCGACCACTGGCAAGTCACTTAAGCTTTCTGTGACTCAAAGTCCTTCATAACCTAACCCCCTCCTACCTTCCCAGGCTTCTTACACCTTACTTCCCATCATGTACTCTTTGATACAGTGACATTAGCTTCGTGGATGTTCTATGAACAAGACATGCCAGCTCTTAGCTCCAGGCATTGTCTCTGGCTGTTCCCTATATCTGGAATGCTCTCCATTTTCTGCTCTGATTACTGACTTTCCTGGCTTCCTTTAAGTCCCAGCTATTATTTAAGTCCCATACTATTTAACACGGGAAGGCTTCTCCAACTTTTCTTAATTCTCAGACCTTCCTTCTGTTCATTACTTCCCATTTAAGCTCATAGATAGCTTGTTCCGCATATATTGGTTTCATCCATTAGATGGTAAACTCTTTGTAGGCAGAGATTGTCTTAAGTCTTTTTTTGTATCCCCAGAGCTTAGTACATCACCTGGCACATAGTAGGTGCTTAGTGTTTCTTGATTGACTCAGTTTCTTCATCTATAAAATGATGGGGCTGGATTTGATGGCCTATAAGTTACCTTCCAGTTCTATGATCCTCTATTTATGGTTTTTTTAATGTGTCTTTTAAGACTTTTCTATAAATAGTTAAACAGCATGTTTTCCTTTCTCCTTGTTATGGAGGCCAGCTTTCTTTGAAGTATCAAGCGTGTCTTTCCTGTTTTGGTTGTTTATTGGGTTACATTGTTTCCCCCACCCCCTTTGTTTATATCACAGCTATGTATAGCATGATTTCCTGCTTATGTATTATAATCCTTGAGTATAACCAGCACAATTGTCTGGAAATATCAATCTAAAACTACTGCTCAGGTACACAAAATTGGTCTTTACTACTCATGAAAGTCTCCTAAATAAAGCTTCTTCTCTGGGGTAGCCATTAGATCATGGGGCTAACCTTTCCTTCCCAAGCAGAAATTAAAGAGACCAGTTCAGTGATCAAATCTGCCTCCATATGAATTGAATCTGCAGCATCTTTGCTGAGATCTTCAACGAGGGAGTCATTTTACCCTACTGGGGGCAGCTGTATAATGAAGACACCTGTTTGTTAATAACTGAACTGAGACCATCCCAACCCATAGCCTTGTAAACAACCACAAGCAACACAGGGACATTCGGCAGATCTAAGCAACACAGCTTCACGGAAATCTCATTGCCCACTGATAGCTTAACGGGCCATAGCTTTGCTAAGTGGCCAAATTACCTTACACATTTCCTAGTATTTATTGCATTTAGTTTTAATAAGCAGTTATTCTAGGTAAATAACCAATCGCTTTACCACAGTGTAATGAATACCATGAGGTAGTCTTGAGTTGTTTCTGTGCCAGGAAGTATTAATTTAAGAGGAGATTTGTAAACATGAAATTGGTAGAGCAAATAGGTTTCATTTTGAGTTAGACTCAGTAGGCCTGATAACAATGGAGGAAGGAAGAAACAGGTAAGGTAAAGTCCAAGACCTAACAGCATCAAGCCAACTGGTGCTGGATGAATGACTGCATTGAGAGGTCACCGTATTTGTCCTCTGAGCAACTGACTTTTTACTTTTGGAGCATTCCAGCATGGATGGAGATTTTTTTTCTTTCTAGCTAGCCAGATGCTGCTCCATATGAGGCTGAATTCAATATGAAATTTCTATTACTGCCTTTAAAATGGTCACATCCTCCAAAGTAGCAAATAAAAATGCATCACACACAGGAAACGGCTCTTGCTTTTCCAGGAGAGGACTTGACCTGAGTAAATATTTTTACCTTCAGACATAAAACAGATAATACACCATTTTTCTTCAGCTGGGGAGTGTGACTCAACCATTTGCCTTTCAGAAGACCAGGAAGTAAATCAAACCATAACAGGAAGATACTTATTTTTCAGTTATAGCCATAAACATAAATGCAAGTCTGGAGAACACAAACAATGTAACCAACCAATCAAGAACCTAAACCCAAATGTATAAACTTCCAATTGAAGTGGCAACTTAAATAATTCATTTTAAAGGAGAAGAATTTGGCAAAGTACCTTGGAGATCTCCAAGGTCAATTTCTTCATTTACTAAAGAGACAAACTGAGGCATAGAGAAATTAAACATTTTACACAAACTCAAGAATGTATAGAGAGGACCAGAAATCACCAGCTTCTCTAGCTATGAAACTGATACTGTTCCCTATTACATCTCCCTACCTCACATGTTTGCCTAATTTCTTCACTACTTAAAAAGCAACAACAAAATCAAGTGAGAATCACAGCTATTAAATGAAAGTAGCAAATATGCCCAGTCAGTGACTATGCTCAAGGCTTATATCACATATTGTTATATGTTATTTTTAGATGAGGGCAGCTTGGTGTCATAGATGGAGGGTTAGGCTTAGGATCAGGAAGAACCAGGTTAAAATCTTGCCACTGATAGCTTTGTACCATGGGTATAACCCTTGTCCCAAAGTTCAGTGGTATAGGATGCTCTCCCTGTTAAAGGAGATGAAGAGGCAAGGTGGAGTTGGTGAGAGGCAAGAGATTCAATTCTTAGTCAGTTCCCCCTTTGGAGACTCTTCAAGTAGGGGTTTGGGACTCTCTAAACAGGAATTCTTCAAGAGAAGCACTGAGTTGCCAGCTTTGAGAAAGAAGATGGAAGAGGTCACCTTGCTTTAAGTTGTTAAAGGAAAAAACTCTGGGAAGACATGAGAGGAGAAGGTTGCCTCTATCATGTCCCTATTTTAAGCTTGCTACTCTGGAGACTTCTGGGAGTTTCTCCTTAGGTGACATCAAGGACCTTCCCTCTTGGTTGAACTTAGTTACCTTACTCCCAGTGAGAAAACTCCTTTCCTATCTAGAGTCTTGAATTATATTCTCCCATGTATACCTTCTCTGATTTCTGTTTGTCAGTGATTTGGATAAATAATTTACTTTGTTATTCTCTATGTGTGTCCATGTGGAGCTGGTATTAGGTGAGGATAGAGTCAAGCCTTGGATGTAGAGCTTGGGGGTCTCCCTTCCCCCACAAAATAACAATATGATCAAAAATTGGATGGAATCTGATTATATCTCCTAGCCAGGGGTGGGGAACCTGTGGCCTTGAGGCCATATGTGGCCCACTAGGTTCTCAAGTGAGGTCCTTTGACTGAATATAAACTTCGCAGAACAAATACCCTTAATAAACATATTTGTTCTGTAAAACTTCAACTCAATCAAAAGGCTACATCAGAGAATCTAGGAGGCCACATGTGGCCTGGAGGCCACAGGTTCCCCACCCTTGTCCTAGATGAACAATATTTAAGGGAACACATAGATATGCTTCTAGCCTGCTTTCCTCTCTTCTCTGAGGAGAGCCTTTGATCCTGACCTCCTATTTCCCCTCTTGACAAGAACAAAAATTTCCCTTAGAACCCTCTAAGGGAGGAAAGGCTAGAGATAGGTATTTAAGGTTGGAACCCCATATAAGGACAGGTCTTTATCACAGGTAAAGTCTCACTACACATATAGGGCCCATTCCCTCATCCCCTCTCTTTTTGCTACGTAAGTCACTTAACTTCTCAAGGCTGCAGGTAACTATAAACTTTTGAGTTAAGTTATCGATCTGCGTCTGTAGGGGAGAATTTTTTCACAGAGTTCCTCACACTGATGAAATCACAGATATGGACCAATTACACTCCTCCAAAAATTTACCTTTATATGTTTTACCAAGAGTTTGTATACATTTATCTTATCTGATGGTCCCAAAAAACCTGTGAGGGAGATGGTGAATTACTATCTCCATTTCACAGATGAGAAAACTGATTTGTGATTTCCCAAAGTTATGTGGCTGGTAAACGCTGCATCCATGACTCAAACTTCAGGTCCTTTGCTATTTCCACGATACTAGACTTAGATTTATGCTTAGATGTCCTGAAAGAATGGAGGGTGATCACTTTATAGGTAAGGAAAACTTTTTGTGGGTTGACTGGTTACAGACAGAAAGATTCCTCCTAGGATAAAGGCATATCTTGTATAAGATTACATTGACCAGTATTATATCACAATAAGCATGATTTATGCATTATTTTCAAGCCCTGAGAGTCTGTTTGCACAATGGATTGAGGGCTGACTTTGGAATCAGGAAGACCTATGTTCAGGGTTCTGACTCTGACATATTCTGTATTCTTTGGGCTTGGGAGTTCTGAGCTATAGTAGAACTGAAGCCAATCAAGTTTGCATTGGAAGTCCAGTTCCAAGATGGGGAGCACTTCAGAGTGGAAGGTCTAAGAAGGGCTGAACTAGTCCAGGTTGGAACAATGGGGCATGTTAAATCTCCATGCCTGTCACTCATCTGTGAATGCCCATGGCACTTCCCACTTGGGAGAGATAAGGAGACCCAGTCTTAAACAAACAAACAAATAAAAATAATATAAAATATTAGACAACCAGATGATCATATTTTTATTTCTCTTCTGAAAGTAGTTTATTCAAAACTTCAACTACAGGCTGACCATGATTCCAGTGTATCTCTCTGAACAATTCAAGGCACTTTTTGCCCTCCAAAGCAAAAATGACAACAAAATCACATGGAAATTGCTACTGAAATTGGTTTGAATTCTTGACACATATTTTCTTCTTAGAGCTATCATGAAAAGCAAATTCTATTTGATATGCAGATCAATGTCCTATTGTCTGTTACTACTTCACAATACTGAAAAAAGATCTCCAAGATTATGTTGCAGAGACCTAGTGTAGCACAATTGGCTCAGTGGGAGTATTAAAAAAACACAAAAAACTTTGACTTAAAATCAATGGACCAATACAGAAAAGTCCACATTTGCCAAAGAGTTATGTTCCAATTTATAGTAGTGAGATTAAGAATTGTATGACATGATACGCAGGATGGTTTTGGGGAGAAGTGGGATGTCATTGCTACTGAAAAAAATCATTCTTTTTCAATGATATAGTTCATGGACTTTTATGGAAATGTCTTTGAATTATATCAATGGCATAGGGATTTTTCAGCTCATATATTAGTTTCATTTATATTCACTCTGTGCTAAGAGGGCAGGGGCCTATGTTGCCCAATCTAGGAGCAGTGAATTGGTTTAAGGCTTGGTCCTTGAGAAAGAGATCTAGCCAGTAAACCCCAAGGTAATGAGGCAACTTTCAGCCAACAAAAGTACCTTCTTTGAGCAAAATACCCTTACACCAGGGGAGAGGAGAGGAGACTACTCACAGGTTGTGTTTGTCTTTCATTTTCGAAGAGGACCATGATATCAGGGAAATGATGACATGGCTTGCCGTTGACTTGAATTTGAGTGTTAGAGTTGTGCAAGGTCACCAGCCTCACTTTCTCCTCCAGAGTCATCTGGGTCCAGTGGCCAGATATTTATCAAGACTGGAAATGGCCAGTAAATATTGTTTCTCTTTTGACCAGCAACCCTGGAGGGTCTTCCCCTCCTAGTTTGATTTTTTCTTTTAATTTATTGAAGGGGCCATTCCTTGACTCACTTCTTAAAGAAGCCTATTCACGGAACAGATGGTACCTCACTCAAAATGAGAATCTGAAAAGACCTTAGACTGAAAGGGCTAGGGTCTCCCATTGCATCCTGGACCATTTCCAGTTGTCCTTATGAATACCTGGCTACTGGACCCAGATGGCTCTGGGGGAGAAAATGAGACTGGTGACTTTACATAGCCCTTCCTCACTCAAATCCAAGACAACTGAAAGTCATGTCATCATTTCCCTGATATCATGGTCCTCTTCAAGAATGAATGACAAAAACAACAACATATTAGTTTCATAGTATAGATAGAATCACAAAATTAGAATTTTGGAATATAACCCTCTTATTTTACAACTGAGAAGGTAAAATAATAACATCATTTTGTTCATAACTTATAAGCATAGTTGTATATAGACTCTCCTGCCTCAGGGTTACTTCCCCAGTTTCTACTTACGTAGTTGGGCTGGGTCCCCAGATTGAGGTTGACTACTGCTTTCAGGATTCTAGGAGTAACACAGAGGGGTTAGGTTTCTAGTACACAGTCATTCACAAACTTCCAACCATGTGCTTCCCTCTAACAGTTATCTAGGAACTATTAAACTTTTTAGCAAAGGCATTTGCTAAGATGGAAAATCAAGAACTACAGAGACAAAAGCAATCCTATCAGAAATTCACAGCATACTTTTCAACAATTATACATAGGGAGAATAGAAACAAATTCAAAGAACAAAGAGGCCTTTAGGAACACATACAGGGAACATATATGGCAAAGGAGGAACTTATGACTCCTAGTAATGGGATGTCTTTTTATCCTTCCATCAGATCCTCATGAAGATCCCCCTAGTTAGAAGTCTCCCTTAGACTGGAATGACTGTGTCTTTGAAGAGCCCATAGCCAGTACTTCTCTATGCCCTGAGGGGTCATTCTCCTTCGAACCGCCTTTCTTCAGATTTGAGGTGTTGCCGCCTACTGGCTCATTCTCTGATATCAGCCTCATGCTTTGCCTGACATTGGGTCCAGTCTGTCTTGATATGGTCAGTGAGGAGGGATTGAGAAAGGAACACTTTCATTCTCTCTCTCTATCCCCCTTACAATTCCCTCTCAAGGGTTTGGCTCCAACTACCAAATTGGAATCCTTCAAACTAGGACTCTTCTATCACTAGAATGGTTTACTGTTTGACTGAATTTCTGGGTTTTTATTACTAGGCCCAATGAGATTGACTGATCCTCTTAGCCAAATGCATTGTTTTCTTTCTTGATTCAAAGAAGTTCATATCTAGTGAAAATATCACAGGGGATAAACCATTTTGCTCACACATTCAAACTTCCCTGTGTTCATTAATTGATTTAATTGATATTCTTGGGTTTTCTGTGATAACATTGAACGTGATGGTTGAACCCCACAACTACCTACACATAGAATTGAACTGGATATCTCTCTTAGGGGAAGGGAAAGGACAAGGTCTAATGTTAATATTTGCCCCAGTGTGAGCTGGCATACCTGGCCCATGTTCTCTGCATGCCTGATAAGAAAAAAAAAAGAATATTCTTCAATATTCTTATGACTCATGATGATATAGAGGTGAATCTCAAGTGTTGAAAATCATGCATCTTAGAATTAAAATCCTTGTAGTTCTTTTCATTAAATTTAAAAGTCTTTGAGTAAGGGTCCCATGAGGTATAGTATGCTTGTCATTTGAAGACTAGCCTACCTTGGAAATTCATCATTTGAGAATTGATTATTGGTTGTTGAATTTTTGTAAGTATAGCTACTTAGAAAGACCATCTACTGAGGTATAAAAATATTTAAAATATATCAGAAGGAGTCTTGACGTGACAAAATCAGTAATTTTCAAACACTGAAGTTTATTTTTGGTCTTACCTGATCTATCGGGTACATAAACACCTTTATGCATAGCTAATTGGAACACTAAATAACAGTCATATGATTACTTTCTAATATAGCTTTCCTCGCTCCCAGTGCCACCATCAAACTCGTTCAGCTAAATGAAATACGATGAATGACTTTTCTTGAAGGTCATTACTTTTCCTAGTGAAAGAGTCCTCAGTTTAACTATGACCATACCTTGGTGAAGGGACATGATTATGGTTCACTAGAGAATGCTTCCCAGGACTGTTTCTATCTAACGCCTTTTGAAATTACTTTGTAGAATCAAATATTTTCTATGGCCATATTTAATAATGCAGTCAGTCAGGCATTTAGCAAAATTCCTTTGAGACTGTATTCTGTGATAATACATTTTTGGAAGTTCATTCTGATGAACAATGTTCAGAGCCTGGTGTCTGTCCCATATAGACATCAAAATATCCTTTGACAGAGGCTTTATTTTAGTGAGACAGACTAGGTGTTACCCAACCTATTGTTATACTGGTTTTATCTATTTATTTTATATTTTTTATCCCACGTGCTTTTTTAATGCATCATTTGTAGGACTTTACCTCTGGGAGAAAAGAAAACATTCATATATATTGCAATCATGTTTCATTTTTATTTCAAGAAAGCTTTTATCTATCCGTGGAATTGTCTGTGTTTAAATTTTATAGGAAATCCTTGATTCTTTGCTACTGATTTAGTATGAACTTCCTGTGATGCTGTAATCACCGTATAGGGTTAAGTTTTCAAAGATTTCACTCCTGAATCTGTTTATTTCCTTCTATACTTTGCAATTAAACTATTTTGTCAGTAGATGAATGGTCAAGGCCTTGCAGGCCTCAAGATCCCAACAACAAGGATACACCAAGGTATAATTAACATTATTTCCTTACTATTTCCATTCAATACTTTTTAAAAATCCATAGAGCTTTTAATAGACTGTATAAGAAAAGCATTGCCTAGAAAGGCTAATTACTATATTCATAAAATTGATGTAATTTTTGCAAGATTTAAGAAATGCAAAAATCTAAGAACAATTATGTACTTTTCTCATTTATCCCTAACTCTCGTCAATCACTACTTTATCTAACATCTTTATAATTTCAGGATTGAAATGAACAACTTTCTATACTATTCTTTTCAATAAGCGGAGGGAAAAATGTCCTTTAGAAAAATTAAATAGCTATTTCTTAAGTGCTTATTGTGTACTAAGAATTAGGCTTTCTTTGGGAAATTCAAAGTACAGCTCAGAGTCCTCCCTAATCTCTTCCCAGTGTTCCCAGTTGAAAGTCACCTCTTCCTTCTCAAATTTCTCGATACTTTTTCTAACTCTTTTCTTTGACCTTATTAGTATCTACCTTGTGTCTTTTTTTAAAAATACGTGTGATATTTTCACATTGTATTGTAAGCTCCTAAGAGACCATGGTTTCCTTCATCTTTGTATCCCTTGAACCTAGCATCATGCTGGTGCATAGTAGCAACTTACTAAATGTTTTTTGAATTGAAGAAAAAACTAGTGCTTACAAGTGCTATTATTATTATATTAAAATTATTTGTTATTATAAAGAGGATATTGACCAACAGAAATTAGGATACAGGTGAGCACTTAAAAACCAGAGGGAAAAATTAGGCCATAAATAAGACAATTCTTTAAGAACAGGTTAGAAATCTTTAATTCTAAATGGTTGAAATACACTCATGCTTGGAAGCCAGTGGCTACACAAAATATTCTCTTGATTCTGTCATATTTTGCCTCCTTATGGTGTAACAAATGTACTACTTATTGAACTAATAAACAGAATTTATATTTTGACATTCTTATTCTTTTGAATTATCCCTAGAAGGCAAAATCAAGGATTCTCTGAAAATCTTAGCATATTTGACTATTACATTATCTTTTCTCTAAAAATAAAAATACTGACTTTCAGAGAGGTTAAGGGATTTTTCCAGTATCACACAGTTACTCACAGATGCACTCTATAAAATAAAGCTTCTTACTCCCCAAAGCTAAGTTTTTATATTTCACTCTCTCATATTTCAAAGGCTATTTTAAGAATTGTAATATTTTCCACATGAATTTTTCTTAATGGATGATGCTTTCCCTTGAATCAATGTTTATAAAATTCTGTTGTTATTCAACTTTCCTTATTTTAAAATTATTCATGGATTTAATTGCGATGTGCAATTATTTTTAACCCATTCAATTGAAGGGTCTAATTGTAGATATTTTATTGTCATCCCTCTAGATTTTTTGCCTCTCCATTGGCCACTCATGTATTCCAGCATTTTGGATGGTTCCTAAATTGGTGATGTTCATAGGTTGTATGTCACAGATTCCACAAAGTTTGGATCTAATCCAGCTGCCTGGATAATTTCTGAAAGTTGGCATTTCTGTGTATGATAGTCATACATTCTACCAGTATGACCTACTGAAACAGTCAGAATGATTTGCAGGTGTCAGGAGGCTGCTGGTTGGCAAAGCCCACAGAATTTTGGTCAGGTTTTGCTGTGTTTGTTAACTTTATCTACACACTAAGGTTTTGATAAGTACTAAGTTTAGAGAGCTAGTCAGGAAGATCCAAATTCAAGTTCCCCTTCTGAAACATATTAGTGGCGCATACTTAGGTAAGCCCTTTTACCTCTCCATGTCCTAGACAATCCCCAAAGACCCCAAGTTGAAGACCTGCATTGATAGAGGGAATTTCCTCATCAGAAGTTCCCTACACTAAGGAAATCACAAGATGCAGACCCCAACCCTAAGAACAACAACAAAGATGTTTTAGATACATTTTGATACATTTTTAGATATTTTTTAGATACAATATTGCTTACATATTTAATTTTGATAATTAACTCAGATTTTCATCAGCATTCCATCACACTTGGTTTCTTGAAGTTTTTGAATGTCATTTACCAGTAGCAATTACAGTTAGCTTGGTTTAAGGAGACAAAATGTCTTTTAAGGTCTCTATCAATTCTTAATAGGCTCTATATCCTTGCTCTTCAAAATGTAATACAGAAAAATCTCAGTTATGATTAGCTTGGATATATCAAGTTGACTCATGCTCTCCACTGACACAAATGTATTAAAATAGTCTAAGTTCTCAATTTTGATCTCCCATTTTCCATTAGTAGTGCTGCCTGACTTTGTTGAACCAATTGTAGGTATTGTGTGATGTGGAAGAATTCCCTTTCTGTATTTAATACCCTCCTGCTTTTTGCCCCTTAAACCTCCCCCCCCAAGAAAAAACCCAGATGCCTTATGAATTATATTTTGCATAACAGAAGCCAATTGCCACATGTTCATTTAGATTTTAAGAATTCAGGACTAATCTGCTCCAAATGCAATTGGGCTGGTCTACCTCACTTTGTAAGAGACATTTAGATGAACCGACTTAATTAGGTTTACCCTTTGAGATACTTTAAGGGTATGTTGCATTCAGATTCAAACAATCTCATTAATCAGTTGGGACACCATAATTCTAAGGGATATTTTGACAGTGGCTATAAATATTAGTCCTTCATGTTCCTTTAGGGCAGAGAGTTAGGGAAAGAAAGGGTTCTCTCTGAGTTTTTACTGTATGGGATTCTATCCATAGGTTCTTTCTATTTTTTTTAATAATTCAAGATAATAACACTTTAATAACTGTAGTGTCATATTTAAGTAAAACATTTATTTATTATTTGGCCTAAGGAGAGCCATTCAGGTTTTTTAGTCCATTAAATGATCTATTTAGTGACTGGTTAAGACTAAGTCTAGTCAATGATGTCTTGGGAAGAGGACTTAGCCACTTTCAACCATGTGACATTTTGAACCACTGTACCATAAGAGGCACATATTATAATTATAATGATTCATATTATGTCTCCTTGGCAGTGAAACCTCTGATTTCTCACTGTGATGCTGAGGTGACCCAAGATCCTTGAAGGCTGTAGAAATGGAACACAAGTTCTGAGAAGTCCTACCAACCTGGGATGGTTTTGAACATGGGTTTCAGCAATAGAATTTAGTCATCTAAGCTTAGTTAAGTTTGTAGAGATTCATGAAGCAGATTAGCTAAAGAAGAATGGAATTTTTGGCCACGGCATCTACAAAGCCACAGAAGACTGACATTTGCATTAGTGGAGAGAAAGCCAGTTTTAGAGATCATGGGTGCTTTACATATGAAAGTAAACAAGTTTTCCATAGTGTCTCCCTCCCAATATCCCTGTAAGACAGACACTTCAAATATGATTGATCCCTATATTACAGATTAGGAAACTGAGGTTCTGAGGAGGGAAGCAACTTGCTCTAGCTAGTTGAACCCAAGACTTCTGAGTCCAACTTTAGTACTCTTGTGAATGCAATATATGTGTTTTTCAAAACATGACTATTTAATGGGCTTTTGAAGACCTTGAAGTGCTATATAAATATTAGTTAATATTGTTGTTATCAACTTGACCATACTCCCTGCCCTTCAGTCCTTGAGATATTCTTGGCATCATCACTGAGAATAACCTGGTTTTGCTTTATGAAATATTATCCATTCCACATTTTCTTTTGTATCTACCCTCTGATTTACTGTCTATTTGGATAGTGGCGAGATGTTTATTTCCCTTTTAAGGTAGAATGATGACTTTATATCCCAAGGGAATAACCTGACCCTTGAGGAAATGTTTGAACTCTGAGGTGGAGGAATCATAGAGCTTCAGGTTTGGGGAAGGACTTCAGAGTTTATCTAGTTCAGCTCAGATATGACCTTGTATTCCCAGCTAGTGATCAATTAGCCTTGATCTGAAGACCTTCAGTGACTGGGAACTCTACTTCTCAGGAAAACTTATTGGACTTTTGGACAGCTCTAATTTTAAGGAAGTTTTACCTTCTATTGAACCTCTCCACAATTTCTACCCATGATTCCTAGTTCTATCCTTTAGAATCAAATAGAGTAAGTTGCTAAAATACTTGAAAATAGGTATGATTTTCTTTTAAGTCTTTCCTCCAAAAGCTAAACATTCTGAGGTGCTTCAGTAGATCTGTGCATGGGAAAGTTTCCATTTCTCATTCTCTTGGTTTTCTTCTTTTGGATTTGTTATGTACCATGTTAGTGTCCCTTCTAAAATATGACTCTCTAAACTGGATGGAGCACCAGAGGGCCTTCTGCTAAATATGCCATTCTTTTGATTCTTTAGGTCAGAGGTGGTGGGGTTCAGGATGGATCTTGACCCAGTTCCAATATCCATTTTATATGTGATGGAATTGTTTCTCTATGACAGCCGGTAGACAAATGAACTGTTAGTTAAGTGAACATCACCCAGTGAAACAGTCCAACAAAATGAGAGAAATTCTAAGGTGCATTTGATTAGTATACCAACCAGAAGAAAAGCAAAGGAATTCCAAAGGAAAGAATCTATCTCACATATATTAGGATTGAGCTCTTTGGATCATTTTGTATTAGAAATATGGATAAAGTCGGGATTGATGAAAAAGGAATTGTTAGAATAATACTGTCAATTTTTAAAGTATAGTTTTCTTGATGTCACACTCTTAACTTTATCAAATGGCAAGCTAGAAAAGAGATTATAGATGAGGAATCAAATATTAGGCTGGCAGCAGGTTCAGTGTAAGGGTTCAAAGATGACAAGGGGAAAATTCAGCTGCCATCTCACATTCTTCAATGGCCCAGTGGGTGGTAAAATCAGCTAAAGGACTTAAAAAGTTTAAATTTACATAGAAGACAAAAACCAATGCTTCTGATCATTCCTTTATCCTCTCAGCTTTCAGACCTTGTGTGTTTAGTTTGCATCACACGTCTCCTCCAATGTGCTTGCCACCGTCATGCAGGAGAACCAGTTGAGAGGGCAAGTGGAAGAATGATTCCTCATGGATATTGACATCTTCCAGATGTTGCTGTTTATTAAAGTGGCTCCATTATGAATTACAATGTTGCAGAATTTCCTTGAAAAGAGCTATACACTATTTAGATAATCATAGTAACTCACACATACAGTGTCTGAAGGTTGATAAGTTCTTCCCTCACAATAATCCTGTGAGGGAGGTATGGAAAAATGGTAATCCCTATTTTACAGATGTTTATAGATGAAACAAAAATTGGCCTGACCATCTACATGGAAAAACAAAAGCAAATGGATAAAGAATGTGTGTTGTCCAGATTATCATATGTAGCTGAAGGGACAATTTATAGAGCTCACCCATCAGTATATATGTATGTATGTATGCACATAGGTATATATGTATAGATATAGAGGTAAAGATAGATATAGAGATAGATATAGATACATAGATATTTATGTTGATAGAGATAGATATATAAATATATGTATAGATAGATAAATAGATATAAATAGATATAGAGGTGTAGATATTGGCATGTAGATATAGATATATAGATGCTGGGGATAGAAGCTCAATTCCATGTGGACAGTCTCGGGCGGGTAAAGGTGGGAACTTCTAAATCTTAGAGTTCTCATGAGGTCCCCCATAAAACACCAGGGAATCGAGGAGTGAGACCGAGCTATCTCGTGTATTTCCACCTCTTCCTGTGAGAAACGTGATGGGAGGAGCATCTCTGCCCTCGAGACTGTCCCAGGTCTGAGCACACCTATTGTTATCTAACAGGCACGGTATTCAGATGCAAACTACGTGGCCAGAGAGCTTAGTTAGGGTCAGGAAACCTTGAAGGCTCTCTTAGCGTGGAGGGGCCCTGACAGGACAGAAGGCTCCGTTTTTCCTCTCTTCGCTCTCCCCTCCCCCTCTCTCCCCACTTACACTTCTGCTTCCAATCTCTTACCATAAGATTTTCCCTCCTTGGGAGATTTCTCTCTCCCTCCTAAGGAAGAGCTCCCCCTGCACATGTAACTAGGAACCTGAATAAAGCCTAACCCTTGTTCGACTCCGGAAAGTCTCTTCTCTCATCTGTTTATCCGGTTTGGCCAACTGAAGACCTGGGACAGGTAAGGTAAGACTCGGGTAGCCCTCAGGCCTCTAGGCCTGGCATATAGATATCAAAACTGATAGATATAGATAGATAAATAAATATAGATACATGAATATCAATATATAGATATAGATATTGTATCAGTAAGTACCCCAACATACACAGTGGGGCCTGCTGCCAAAGGTTCTTTGATCTGGTTAACTTTTGAGGGGTTAACAATCACTTTAATCAAGCACAGGTATCAGAGAAAATCAAAATCTAAATTTCAGAGAAATCAAAAATCAACAGACAGAGCTTCCAAACTGCCTGACCATTAACATATATACATCTTTACCAGAGAAGGAAATACCAACATCTGAGTTTTCAAAGCCAGGGGGCTGCTTAGCTGCTTCCCAGAGTCCCATCTGGCACACAAACCTTCTTCCAAAACTAAGCCCCAAAGTAAAACCTCACCCTCAGAGTATTTATGCACTTTTCAGAGCCAGGGGGCATGACCCCAGGGAGTACCTCAATAGGAAAAACAAAAGGTACTTGGGACCGTTCTACAAAACAACTCGCCTAATCAAGCTTACCTCAATGGGGCAGGCCCATCAATGGGTGGGGAAGTTCTTCTTTAATCACATTCAAATAGAGGCATTATATTTCTTGATTATACTAAAACAAAAACAGTAAAAGAGCCTATTTTGCTTGGCCTCAAAGATTTATGTATAGATATAGAGATAGATATATAAATTTAGGTATACAAACACACACATACACATTTATGTATCTATGTATTTATATTCCAGGTAATAAAAAAGAACAATAAAATGAGATTAGAATTAAACAGGAGGAGGGACATGAGCTGGATTACTTTCAGAAGGTGGAAAGCTCCCAAATCTCTCAGAGAAACAAAGGCCCATTTAAAAATACTGATAATCAGCTACTGGTTTCATGGGCATGAGATATGAAATGTAACCATTTTCAAAGAATTTGTTGTTGTTGTTTAGTGATTTCAGTTGTGTCTGACTCTTTGTGACTGCACTTGGGGTTCTCTTGGTGAAGATACTGGAGTAGTTTGCCATTTCCTTCTTCAGCTTGTTTTACAGATTACGGAGTTAATTGTACAGAGTTAGGTCACTTGCCCAATAAGCATCTGAGGCCAGATTTGAATTCAAGAAGACTCTATGCACTGCACCACCTAGCTGCCCTCTTCAAAGAATTAGAAATGAGTATCACAAAGAAGTCAGGGGAGAGGCACTGGGAAAGTGTGAGCAAGCTACAGTAAGTAAACAGTGATGTTGTTCAATGGAGAGAAGGAATAAAACCTGTTATTTGGGAGATTCTTGTATGGGCTGCTCAAATGGCAAGATGAGGCATGTTGAGTGCACAACCAGAGCGCTCCATGACCTCCTGACAATGGCAGGAGAAATGGAGAAAGGCCTTTATCATGTTGGGTTTACCCCCAGTGGAAATTTCTGAGAGGACGCTGACAGGTATCCCACGAGATGATAGACACAGGTGGGTTGAGATCTGTCCCATTGGAGGGAATATCCAAATTGTTGAGATCACAGTTCCATCAAATTGAGTCAATCTGTTCTTCTTAAATATCTTATTTTGTTAGCAGGTCAGGTCAATAGAGGGATCTCAGAGAAGGGACACCTGAAGGTCTGGGCATTACAGTTTAGCAGAACGAGCGCTGGACCTACTGACTTGAGTTCTACTCCCAGCCCTGCTGCTAAATTGCTATGCCACCATGAGAGAGTCACATACCTTCTTTGAGCCTTATTTTCTTTATCAATAAGATGAGACAGTTGAGTTAGATGAGTCAAAACCAAATATAATCAGCAAATATTTGTTCACCTTTCATATTCGAAGTAAAATGCAAGGCACTGGGGATGTAATGATGGGAACACATCTCTCCTCAAGGAACATCTGGTTTAATGAGGGAATTGTCCTGTATACAGTTCAAGTTGAATGGGATGGGTCAAAGAAGGGGTCCAGAATAAGTGATCCTGAAGGTCCCTCCAAAAGGCTTAAAATCATGTGATACTGTGGTTATTGAGAGCAAAAAGGTAATCTAGAATATCCTACTGATAGTATCCTGGTTCTTTAGAAGTAAAATTATTTGGAAGCTGAGCTACATAAAATCTGAAATAGAAAGACACCTAATGCTGCCTAACCATCTCATGGAGCTGGAGCATGGAAAATGCTTCAGGAACTGTGGGCTATTCTTACTATTCTCTTCCTGCACCCATGCTCTTCCTCCTCACTCAAGTTTTTAATTTCCCTTCATTATCCCCTGATGCCTACCTAATTCAGATATGGATATAGATGGCTCAGAGACACACTGACTGAAACAGGTGTAACGTTAATGAGAATTGCTTGATTAGAGGAGACCCACACCTTTTGTTAATTTGTAATGAGGCACTGGGTCATAAGGGCCATAAAAGCCTCTAGCTCTAAAAAGTGTATATATACTCTAAGGTAAGGTTTTGCTTTGGGAGCTTACTCAGATGACACCCTGGGTAGTTGTTAAGGAGCCCACTCCCTCCCCTGTTTTAGAAAACCCAGATGCTGATGTTTCTCTTTCTGGTAACTATGTAGGTATGTAATAGTCAAACAGTTGGATTTGTCTGTTGATCTGTGACACATGTATTGCTTATGTTCAGGCAGAAGCCCTGTCTGTTGGTCTTTATTTCTCTGTTTGTATTTTCTCTGTTGGTGAATGTAATTAAAGTAGATTGTTGACTCCCTTGTAAATTGCATTTCTTAGAAAAGCAGATCTAAGAACCTGTGCCAGCAGGTCATCCTGGATATGTCAGGATGCTTGCTGTTACAGCAAGTGGCAAGAACATGCCACAGGCCATGTAAAAGCACAGGAATAATGAGTGTCATGAAATATGTATCTAGTATATCGGGATACTGTCATTAATTACCCTGCGTGGACTCAGCCAGCTTGACAAAATGGCAAAGGTCCTGGGTTTGAGTCAGGAAATCTGGATTAAAATCCTACCTCACCACTAACTTAGATGTATAAACCTGAGAAGTCATTTAATTTCTAAGAGATCTCAGTTTCTTCATCTGGGAAATAGGAATAATAATGCTTATATTGCTTCCCTCACAAGGTTGTTGGAGGGAAACATTTTGTAAACCTTTGAATATTATATAAATATGAATTATTTTTATATGCAGTGATGTTAGTGAGGTTGGTTGCTCATGAAAATGGACTGTTTTATTCATCTTAGCAAACAGTTATCAGCTTGTCGAACAAAATTGTTCAGTCTGTTGCCTGAAACCTTTTATGGGAAGTTAATGATTTTCCCAAAATGGTTCTATTGCTTGGTTGGAGAGTTTTCTCATGTGAACACGTTGCTAGGAATAGTGTATGCCTGCCATGTTATTTCTCCTCAAATCTCATTGCATAGACATGGTCTTAAAGGCTGTCAGTCCTTGTCTAAATCACTTGACAGAAGAATTTGAGTTGCTGAAGCCTGAGCTAGTATGGTTGGTATGGAACGGAAGGGAATTCTTCTGTTTCTCTTTGAAATTGTGCCTGGAAGGGATGATAAGTTATGAACAGGTTTTTGCCCAATACAGCTTCCTCTCATCTAAATAATGACGATTTCTTTTCTAGATTCACAGGCTTTTCTGAATATAACTCTTTGCTCATGATTAAAACCTTCTTAATTAGAAGCTAGAGAATTTGGTCTAATTTAAAACCAATTTAGAATTCTGGGATTGGAATTCTAATCTTTTTGGTGTTTGTGCCCATGTGCCAGGATGCCCTTAGCAAAACACAGCTTCCTCTTTCTAAGAATGAAAATGTTCTTTAAAAGCCTATTAAAGAGGCCCCAAGGAGTTTGCCAACATCAAATAACACTGAAAAGTCGGTATTTTGCAGATTTCAGTTTAAACTAGATAGAAACACATGGGCTACATTTCCCTTGATAAACACAAGATCCTAAAAATTAAGGACATAATTTAGATGGTTTGAAAACTCGTGGGAGGGCATAATAGGCAATCAAAGGATCAAAATTGGAGTCTTTGGGAGAAGGAAGAGGTCCCAGAGGAGAGTAATCAAAGTGACTGAATTATTAGAGAATAAGGACTATAAAGCATGGTTATAAGATCTGGAATTGCTGTATCTGGGAAAATAGCTAGAAGATAACTCAATGATGGTGTTCAAGCTGAATACTCAAATGAATCTATAATTTTATTGATGTGGGTACTCCTTCCAATGATGCAGATGGAAAACCATCCATGCCTGCTCATGCTGTGAGATTATCACTCATGCCCATAAGTGCATCATAAAAGTGGTCAAAGCAATTAATCTCTCTGAGTCTCAGTTTGTAAAACCAGAGGACAAGCCTTCTAAACCTCAGCTTCTATGATGGAAATGGTTAAAAAGCAGATCAAATGATTTTCTAAACAGACATTGGGTCCTTTCATGAGCTACCTGACTTCCTGATGCCCTTTATCTTTCGAGGATGTGGTCACTGATCTACCACCAATAAATTTAGCCCACCCCAGATTCTGGGCCCTTCCTGATCCATCAGAACTTTTGCTTAGGCCATTGATTTAGCTTCAAATCTGTCTTCCTTCTGATCCCAGTCTGATCTTGTACTTTCTTCCTGATAATTATTTTTCCATGTTTAATTCCTGCGCGACTAAATGTTTCTGTTTCCACTAAGATACCCCAGTTGTTTTGTAGTTAACATCTTGTTTCAGTCTACTTTATATTTCCAGGAACTAGAATCTTTCCCATTTTCCACACTTCTGATGCCTTATTGGGCATTCCCCAATGCTAAGGGCACACTGGTTTGCCTGAGACATTCTGCTTTGCTGTGATGCTCCCAATTCAGCCACTCTCATCATGAGAATTGACTTGGTGACTAGCTGTTACTTAACCATCATCAAGTTATAGTCATATGTCATAGTTATAGTCATAGACAATATTTCATCATTCATGAAATGAGAAGGTAGACCAGTAGGTCACTAAACCTTTCTCATTTACATAAACTATGGCTCCATAGAATAGACAGTGTGTGATACTTAGGAAAACAAATTCACTAAATCATAAAATTATGGAATTTCAAAAATGTTCAGCACATCAGAAGACATCTAGTTCAACCCCTACTTGACATAGGAATTTCTTTTATAATATCAGGGAGTGGTCATCTGGTTGAAGACATGTCTAGGTGGAGAGTTCACTAAGACTGTTCTTTCCTGTTTTCCATTAATTTCCAAAGATCCTGACAGTGTTAGTAATCACATCTGTATTCATGCAGTTCTCTCAATATATGGGACTGTTGATTAGGATTCATTCAGCTAGCTATTCTTTTCCCTTCTTCTCAATTCACATTCCTTATTATGTTTTGCTTAGATTAGTGATAGAAATGAGTTCATTGTTCTTAAAGTACCTCAGATATCATGATCCTCTCTGGGACTCTGGGGAAAACTATGGACTCTTTAGAATAATATTTTCAATGTGTAAAATTAAATTTATAGGAATTTAAAATAAATCAAATTGAAGTAGATTAAATTAAATTAATTAATAAATAAGAAGTAAAATTAAATACTAAAAATTAAGTCTGTGGACTCCCCCAGGTTAAGAGTTCCTAACCTAGAGAAAAGCACCTTTCCCTCCTCACCTCTTCACACATGTATTGCATTTGCTCATCCTCCCAGCCAAAAGCAAGCTTAAGGGCAGATGCAGTCTCAGTTTTATATTTTTGTCTAGAATTATGAGTAGCACATATTATATACTTTATATCATCATAAACGTTTTTTGATTGATTAGTCGATATATTACAAATAAAAATAAGATGCCAATCTAGACTAGTAGAAGGAGTTTCCGTATTGAAATTTTTCTTATCATTTGCACATGATACAGAAGGAAGAGGACTGGCTTGAATCAGACGAAACTAGTTCCCAGCCCATTTCTGATGAGTGAAGTTGGGCAAATCATCACTTTTCTGGATGTCAATTTCCTTAACTACAAAATGAGAGAGTTGGACTAGTTGGCTTTTGATGGCCTCTTCCAGGTCTAAGTCTACAATCTTATGATCCTTCATTTGTTACCCATCCTCTATGAACCAAAAACTGATTAAAGATAGAGTCCAAACTCATTACCAAGAAACTTGCAGAGAATGGCCTCCACCTCTAAAACCCTGAAAGAAAAGTGTTCACTTTCTTGGTGGTTACAGTGTTAGATTTGTTCTCCCTCCTCTTATTATCCACAGAAAGGAATCCTGAGCTTCCACCCAGAGAGGGAACAAGAATAGAAGATGGGTGAGTCTTTAGCATTCTGGGAAGGAAGATCTAAAATTACTTATTCTCTAGGCAGCAGAATAAATATGCTGGCAGTTGTGCCATCACTTCTGAAAGAGGACCATCCTTTCTTGTTTTCTGAGAGTCTTTTCCAGACTCCAAACAAAATAAAATTGTTGATGCATGTTACAGGATCTAGGCAACAAATAAGCCCATGTTCACTTCAAGAAGGAAGCAATTATGTTTTCTTAGCACTTAAGGAGAGGTTTTGAAGTCAGGAGTAATTTTCCACAGGAATGGAGAATGTGCCAATCAGGAAGGGGATGACTTATTGCACCAGAAAAAAAAAAGATTAATGATTGTAGTCATTTTATTTTGTTTTCTTTCTTTTAAAAACTCTTTCCTTTGTAGAAAATTTCCATTTTGCTTTTAAGTGATCGAGGGGATGCATCTATTCTTTTCAATTTAACAGAAGGGACCTTAGTGGTGTCTTAATAAACCTGACCAAGAATTATTTCTATGACATGTCTGACAAGTGGTCAACCAGCTTGTTTGGAAACCTCTAATGAGGATAGGGTGCGCTACCTCCAAAGGCATCCCAGTCCACTTGGGATTTTTTCATGAGGCTTTTATCATTGGGAAGGATTTCTTTACACATAACCTAAGTTTGCTAAACTCCTTTCTCAACTTCTTGCTTTGATTCATTATGCATGCCTCATAATTATTCTTTCCTGCCCCTAGGAAGGAAACTTTCTCTTTGTACTAGAGGCAATTGTTATTATAGTAAAGCTAGCTAGATAAAATTATTTTTTTAAGTACTTATTAAGTATTAAGAATGGCTGCTAGATGGTGCAGTGGATAGAGTGCCAAGTCTGAAGTTAGGAACACTCATCTTCTTGAGTTCAAATATAGTCTTACTTACTAGCTGTATAACTCTCAGTAAGTCACTTAATCCTGTGTGTGTCAGTTTCCTCATTTGTAAAATTAACTGGAAAAGGAAATGGCAAACTACTCCAATATCTTTGCCAAGAAAACCCCAAATGGGGCCATGAAGGGTTGGATGTGACTAAAAAGATGTCAAGAATTGTACTATATGTTCAGAATATAAATACAAGGAAAAAAAGTATCCCTACCCTCAAGGAGATTACATACTAATGAAGGGATGACAGCACAGAAAAAGGAAGCCAGAAGCCAGTTATTGAAATATTGAGAGTCAGGAGTGGAGTCAGGTGAGGAGGTAAAGGAGTATGGCTGGCTTGGACATTTCCCCAAATGAAAGTTATAAAGAACTTAACACTGGAGAATGGAGCTACAAGGGCAGAAAGACATTCTAGTGTTGTAAGACTATAAAGAGAGAGATATTTTCAAGTGTAAGAAAATTATTGGGGTGTGGTAGAGAGGTTTAGATAGTAGGGAAGAGAGATGCTGTTGCTGTTTGTCCTGTTTTCAAAAAGGACCATCAGGAAGATGATGATATGACTTGCAAGTGAATTGGATTGAAATAAGGGAGGTTCTTTGCAAGGTCATTAGCCTCATTTTCTCCTCCAGAGCCATTTGGGTCCAGTGGCAAGATATGAATCAGGATGACTGGAGATGACCCGTGGAGCAGAGAGGGATAGGAAGGAGGGAATGTGGGCACTTGTTCAATAGCATATGGTAATAAGAGGGATGTTTGCTAGAGTGTGTGAGACTCCTATGGTTTTCATTCTGATGCCAGTGGGCAATTCTGAATCCATGTTAAAACCTATATAGGAGGCCATTGCAACTGAAATTCAATGTAAAATGCACTCTAGCTTACTAATTCTGGGGGAATACTGTGGTAAAACATTCAGGAAAGAAATTTATAGTCTAGGGAGTAGATGAGGTTGCTCTCAGCTCCTCTCCACTCTCACCTGTTTCTAAGAAATGGTAGTCTAGACGAGAAAATATCGTGAACTTCCTTCCAAGGTCTTGATTTTAATGTCCTCTTAGACTATTGCATAGAGAGAATATAAGATTTACAAAAATAATTACAAAGATTTAAACTGATCAAGCAACAATCATTTATTAGATGCTTACTAAGTCAGTTAAAAAGTATTTATCAAGCACTCTGGGGATTCAAATAAATGCAAAAAAAGACAGTCCCTACCCTCCAGAAACTCACAGTCTAGTGGGAACTGGTAAGATGCTTACAACCCTAAATGCTGGAGGTACAAAAAACCCCAAACAAAATCAGTTCTAATTCTCAAGGAGTTAAGATTCTAGTAGGGGAGACAATATATTATCTCTCTCTCTCTCTCTCTCTCTCTCTGTCTCTCTCTCTCTCTGTCTCTATCTGTCTGTCTGTCTGTCTGTCTGTCTGTCTCTCTCTCTCTCTTTTTGGAGGGGGGACAGCAAGGGAATTGGGGTCAAGTGACTTGCTCAAGGTCACACAGCTAGTAAGTGTAAAGAGACAATATATTCTTTAATTTGTCTACACAGGATCAGCATAATAGATAGAAGGAGGATAGTGACAACCTACATTAGAATTCAAGTCCTCTAACTCCTAGACTAGTGAACTTCCACTACGTAACACTGTGACCATAAGTTACCTGATTTTTGTTTGTTTTTCTTACATTTATAAAATTAATTAAGGGTTTGTAAATCATTTTTCACAGATATGCTTGAATTCGGTCCACACAATGATTACCATTTTGAGGGTGGGTCCATTAGCCCAAGTTGAGTCGTTAGCCATAATTTCAGAAATTCTTCCTTCTGTCTGGGAATCATTAGAACTCTTAAAGGATTGCACAGAACATCTATTACCGTGTGGGTTTGTGGAGTGAATGGCAACTCTGGACTCAGAGAACACCAGTTCAAATCCTGCTTCTGCTGTTTACCACCTTGAGTGGCTTTGAGTCTGCTCTTTAAACTTCCTGGGTCTCAGTTTCTTTTATTTGTAAAATGAGAGGATCAGACTGACCTTAGGAAGGTCCGTGAATCTTTGATCTAATCTCCTTATTTGATAGATAGTGAGTGGAGGCCCATATAAGTTAAGTGACATTTCAAGGCAGCAATGGACAGAGAAGGAACCAGAGGTTCTGATGCCCGTCTCAGAGCCTTCTAACCATTTTATCTGTGTGTATTTTGCTACTCTTTTTCGCTGTGTATTTCTCACTACTATTTTTCACTGTGAATAGGAATTCTCTTTGTGTAGTGTGTTTAAAAATATACATTTATTTATGCCTCTATATCTAGAATATGTGTTTATATTTCTATACATTCATATGACTTTTAGCAAGCATGTGATTCATATCTATAACATAATATACCACCATCTATACATATTTACACAATATGTATATGCACACATATAACTATATGTACACATATGCATGTGTACATATATACATAAGATATATGTACATATATATGCATACGAGAATGATGATTTTAAAAAGGAAGAGGAAATGCTGGCAAGGGCAGTAGAATTAGCTTATTTGCATATATATGTCTATGTATATATACATACACACATACTTACTTATATGGAAAAGTCCCATAAAATTACATTTCAAACCAGCCTTAATA
The DNA here is from genome assembly GCF_028372415.1 of Notamacropus eugenii. Classification (NCBI taxonomy): domain Eukaryota; kingdom Metazoa; phylum Chordata; class Mammalia; order Diprotodontia; family Macropodidae; genus Notamacropus; species Notamacropus eugenii. Next base: position 106,380,258 of record NC_092878.1, read on the forward strand.
AATTATCGAAATTCTTTCAAAAAATGATCCTTTTCATCTCTTCTTGGCAGGTTTCCTGTGACCCAGAAAGTCAAAATGTACTTAATGAAAGACCGTGTGAAGATCAACATTCCTCTCTAGACCACCTTCGTCTTTACAGCTACCTGGCCTCTTAACTGGAAGGATCAAAGATAATGAACCTGACTCGTGCCCACACCTTACTTTCGCAGTCTACTTCAGGACCCTGTAGTTTCCTTTATTGTATTTTAAGATTTGACCTGGCAGAATCATTTGGTTCTGTGCTCCAGTGTGGGGTCTGTGCCAGGAGATGTAATGTTTCTCAGCATTCTTTTTTGAATGTCTTGGATTCAGAACTTGGACAGGCAGTACAGCCCCTGGGTTTTCATGTCAGATCAGCATATCCTAGCTTCATTGTCTCTCCTAATGCTTGTGGTCACAAATATTCTCTTTTCTCTGAAGAGTATATTCACTGGTCTTTCTTATTTTCAGAGATCTAAGTAAAAATTCTGATGCATGGGGAATATTTGGTTGGATGGAGGTGAAGGCAAGAAGACAAATAGCTAGACTGCCACATAATGCCTTTGCTACTGATTTTGATGATACCACTTGTGTGGGTATCTAGGCCAGGGAATATCTGGGCAGTTTGCTCCATTTAGGTACTATTAATCCAGGACTGTGATAGGGTAATTTAGCGCTGGGAGAGGTTGATGAAGACTGAGACCCTTGGGGGTGGCAACCTTGACTGGACAAGGGATAGGACACTCAGTCTTTTCTCATGATGCTTCTTCATGCCTCTTGGTATCTTGGATCACCTCCTGTTTTGAGAGAGAAAGTGCCACTAATACCACACCTCCCCACCCAACATAAGTGACTTTCCGGTAGAAAACATCCATTTCCCCTTACCCTCCAACAGACATCAGGGGAAAAACTTTTGTCTCCTCATGCAGCTAGGTGGTGCAGTGGATAGAGTCAGGAAGACCTGAGTTCAAATTTAGCATCAGATGCTTACTAGCTGTGGAATCCTAGGCAAATCACTCAACTTGGCAAGGGAGCATTACATTACCTGTCTTCAGATACTCACAGGGTTTTCACGTAGAAGAAGAAATAGATGGAAGCAATGGATGGAAATGGAGAGGAAGGCAGATTTCAGGTCAGTAGAAGAGAAAACTTTATTAACAACTGTAAGGCTAAGAGCCCAAAGGCTCTTCAGGCTTTGTGACCTGTACATACACATGAAAGGATAGGCAGCCTCTAGGCCTAGGTGATCTTGCCCTCTGGTTTTAGCTTTGTTCCTGGTCTATTAGTTCATCTACTGGGAGAGAAGAAAGGGTCTGGATTTAAGGAATTGAAGGAAGCTGGAAGCATTTTGGAAGCAATTGTGTAACTAGCCTTCTTATTGACTGGTAACCTTTACAACTGAATCTGCAGATAATAGGGGATGCTTATTATTAACTATATGCCCAAGATCCTGGGCTCTGGACCAGGAAGTTGAATAACAAAAAGATTTAGGACCTGAAGGCATTTAATAACCTGACCCCTTTCTGCCTTTTTAGATGATTTACATTCTTCCACACAGGTTATTTATTACCCTGCACATAGTCTATGATCCAGAAGCACTGACCTGTCTCTTATTCCATTTCTTCATTTCCATCTTTCAGGTTTTTGCATGGTTGTCTCTCCATTACCTGGAATGCTTTTCTTCCTCACTGCTATCTCATAGTTTCCTTTAAGACTCAGCTCAAATTCCACTTTCTATAGAAGATGATTTCCTGATTCCCCAGAATCTACTGGTTTCTTTACTCTTCTATTTACTCTGTAGAGTAAATACATTCAAGATGTATCTTTTATCAGTGATGGGAAATCTGAGGCCTCGAGGCCACATGTGACCCTCTAGGTCCTCAAGTGGGGCCCTTTGTCTTAATTCAAACTTCACAGAATAAATCCACTTAATAAAAGGATTTATTCTGTAAAACTTGGACTTAGGCAACAGGCTGCACCCAAGGATGCAGAAAGCCATATGTGGTCTGGAGGTCACATGCTCCCCAACCCTGTGTATATATCTAGGGATTTATATCTTATAACCATCCCTCCCCTTTCCTTTTTCCCTCTTCCCTTCCACCCTCAGACCCCTCAGCCCTTGAGTTTAGGGATTGGTTTTACTTCAATTTGTATCTTCAGCACATAGCACGGTTCAGGGCACATTTAGTAAATGCTTACTGACTGACTGATTTCATATTTAGTTAGGTGTGTCTGTACTCTTTGTTTTTTGTCTGCGTATGTTCCTCCTTCCTTTTAGAAGAAGATCATGACATCAGAGAAATGATGACATGACTTGCACTTGACTTTGTTTCTAGTGAAGGAGGGCTGTGCAAGGTCACCAGCCTCACTTTCCCCTCCTGAGCCATTTGGATCCAATGACCAGATATTCATCAGGAAGACTAGGAAGACTAGGTTTAATGAGCAAAAGAAAACAATAAGTAAATCAAGCTGGGAGAGAAAGAGCAACAGTTACTATTGATAATCACTCTAAAGCCAGGAGGGTCTGGAACAGAGACATTAAATGGAGTTTGGGCAGGGACCTATTGTTGTGCAAAAGGAAATGCTTTAAAGAGCTTGGTGCTTGGGCAGAGACTCTCCTATCAAAAACTAGAAAACCCCTAAGGAAAAACAAAACAAAACATAGACAAAAAACTAGGAAGACTCTTCCCCATCTTAGCCAGACAGAATTTTACTGACTTTATGGCTGAGGTAAATATTGCAACTTTTCTAAAAGACCTAATAAAAATAAAAGGCTCAGGATTTTGTGCTGAAAGGACATAGTGGCACCTGCTCTTCTCTTGAAGGAGAACTAGTGATATAATAAAGGATTTCAGCCCAAGTCAGAAGCTGGAAATAGGAGCATCACAACCAAATGTCTAGTGGTATCATGCCGTGCGTCTGGCAGAGACTACTTGACCAGTAAAGTATCATCTAGCAAAAACCACTTATCTAGGTATATAGGGTTCAGTGGAACAATATCACTGGGTGAGGGCAATGTGAATACATCTATTCATGTGAATATCCCCATTACATGTTCATCTTCTCTGTATTACGACTGTCCTATATATGTGTACCTTGGCAACATGTATTCCTTATGTATTTACCTCTTCATATGTCTTCCCCACAAATTTCTACTCTTCTCCCAGATAGTGGAAGAGTGTTCTTCAGGTTTAGGAAGGAAATATTTTAATGCTAATTTTCCTATCATTATATTCATTAAATGACTTTGCTTGAGACTTTTTGCTTTCCCTGGCTGACTAGTAAATGTGAACTCATGGATGGGGACTTATGAATTAGAACCTGGAATTCATAAGGATCCAGAGGGTAACTTGTGCTGGGGATGGAAGCTCAATTCCAGGTGGACAGTCTCGGGCGGGTAAAGGTGGGAACTTCTAAATCTTAGAGTTCTCACGAGACCCCCCAGGAAACGACTGGGAATCGAGGTGAACCGAGCTATCTCGTGTATTTCCGCCTCTTCCCGTGAGAAACGTGATGGGAGAGAGCTCTCCCTGCCCTCGAGATTATCCCGGATCTGGGCACACTATTGTTATCTAACAGCACGGTATTCAGATGCAAACTATGCTGCTGGAGAGTTTAAGTAGGATCAGGAAAGCCTGAAAGTTCTCTTGGGCGGAGGGGCGCGGAGCGGACAGGACAACAAGGCTCCGCTTTTCCTCTCTCCTCTCTCCCCTCCTCCCCTCTCCCCGCTTATACTTCTACTTCCAATCTCTTATTGTAAGATCTTTGCCTCCTTGGGAGATTCTTCGCTCCCTCCTAAGGAAGAATTCCCCTGCACTTGTAACTAGACCCTGAAATAAAGCTCAACCCTTGTTCGACTCTGGAACGTCCTTTCTCTCATACAAGCATCCGGTTTGGCCAACCGAAGACCTCCGATAGAGGTAAGGGAAGACTCGGGTAGCCCACAGGCCTCTAGGCCTGGCAAACTTGAATCTGGATCAGCCTTCTTTGGAAGACCCAAGTTGTGAGTAGAGGGATGGTGCCTTCAAATGCTACATAATTAGTGCTTTATCCTAAAATATGGTTGTTAATGGGTTTCCCATTATTGGAGATTTTTCAGAGTAAGCTACATAAGTACTTGTAAAGGATGTTGTACAGATTTCTGTTCATATGTAGGTTGGGATAGATTACTTCCATGATCCCTTCTGAGATTCTAGGATTTTATGATTCTGAGGGGCTAGAACCCTGAGGTACCTTGACTAGTGTAGAACCTCTAATTCGGTCTATCTTGTTTTTAGTGGGATATGCTTCCTCCCCAGTGCCTTTATGCTTGCCTAAACAAACACACCGGAACCATATATTCCCAGAGATAGCTCCAGCATTGATAGCCAATAAAGATCAGGGAAAACAGTCCACTTTTGTAAGTATTGGGACGGGGTTGCTTCCAAGTGGGAAACAGTTGGTTTTTGTCCTGAAGTCAAGTTGCACACATTACACAGAGTAAAAGAGACAATTAAGCAAATGATCATAGTTGATTAAAAAAGAAAGAATGAGGCTCAGCCCATAATGCCTAAGGTGCAATTTGGGCTATTAAAATGATTTCAGGGAAAAAAAAAAGTATTGATTTCATTTTAATTAAAAATTTTCAGCAGAGCTCATTTAGTTTTCTATATTGAAATAGCTCATTGTTATTCAAACACTCTAATTTTAAATAGTTATTCAACAGGCTCTTCAATTCAGGCAGGGAGATGGTCTCAATTCTCAAATAATAATTTGAAAAACCCCATAAGTGTTCATTTAGAGAGCTTTCCCTCATAAGAAGGCTGCTCACCTACTTAGAACACAATCTATCCACTGTCCTGAAGAAGAAAAGGCATGGTGGAATCCTGGAGAGAATGACTTCTTGCCCTCAACTCCTTTGTATTCAACAGTTTTATTAGGGTTGAATGTCCATGAATTAAAATGCAAAAAGTTGAGCTTCTTGGCTTGCCTTGCTTACTTAACCTTAATAAAATATAAGGGCCTGTTTCATTAATCAGTAACACACCAGACACAGTACATGAATTTTATCTTCTACTTTCTCCTTCACACTTTAGAATGAAAAAAAAAAGTATATTGTATGGGTTTGCCAATTTGGATAGGAACTGTAAAATTAAAAAAATGGAATAGAGATTTAATCCTTCAAAAGGCAAAAAAATCCACCGCCATGATAACCATTTCTGGAACGTTTTAAAATAGAATAAACTTGCTTTTTTGTGTGTGTGAGCGAGCATATGTGTGAGAAGGATTATGTGTGTATGAATTTGTGTATATATGTTTGCGTGTGAGAGATAGAGACAGATAAAGACAAAGAGACAGACACACAGAGACAGACAGAAAGACAGACAGAGAGACAGATTATGTGTTGGGGTAGATTAGGCAGACTCTGGCTTTATTGTGCTAGAAGTACTTGAGAGTTTCCTTTAGTTCCAATTGCTTTAGGCATTATTCCTTACTCCTTCACAGTTTTAGTTTATTCTTAATAAAATATTTTCTTATTGAAAGATTTAAATACTTTTGGTACCACCCACTTTTCCTCAGCATGACATTTTATTTACAAATCTGAAAATCTACAATTAAACTTGGCACACAGGGTTTCCTCCCCCTCGTTATTACTTAAAGATGGTAAGAGACTTATAATAACCAACTGTAGCACATTTTATAGTTTTCAAAGCATTTTTGAATGCATTATGTTGATCTCCATTGTCATGATATAGTAGAAAGGACGTTGAATTGGGAGCCAGGACATCTGGGTTACAGTTTCCCCACTAGTTACATGACATTAGGAGAGTCTGTTAACTTCTTCGAGCCTCAGTATCCTTGTTTGTAAAAAGAGGGACTTAGATTAGGCAATCTTAAAAATTCCTTTTGCTCTCAAGCCTGAAATTCTTAAAATTATGGAATTAGACTAGATGATGTCTCTCCTTGCTTTCATCCTGAAGAGTCTATGACTGATAATTTTGTACACATTCTACAATGAAAAAAATAATTTTCCTAAGGTAACACAGCAGAGAAAGTGAAAATGTTGTAAGCATGTCTTCAGATTTAAAACTTTCTACCCCAAGTCTCTCTCCATTCATATGCATATTCAACAATGGTGCCAAAGCGATATTCCTAAAGCATTAGTCACACTGTGTCACTGTGTTCAGTAACCTGCATATTATTATGTCTAGGATCCAAAAGGTGGATGAGAACAATTAGTTCCAATGGCCATGTAGGCAGCTGAAGCAGATACTGTGGAGCACCTAGAGCTTGGTCAGATATGGAAGAGACCAAGATGATCCATTGCATCCTGGGCCATTGCCTGTCATCCTGACTCTTGTTTTACCCTCGGACCTAGTTAGCTCTGGAAGAGAAAATGAGGCTGATGACTTTGTGCAACTCTGGTTCACTTAATCTATTTTATGCTCAAGTCAAGACTTCACCCTGTGATGTCACTGGTCCTCTTTAAAAATGAAGACTAAAAAATAGGATCCAACACAAGCTCCTCTTGCATTTACAACTCTTTCCAACCTAACTCCAACCTATTTTTTTTTTAGTATTATTTTATTATATGTTATTCCCCTTGACATACTCAACAGTCATCCATCTAAAGTGGTTTCCTTGTTGTTCCTCACACATAATATTCTATGTCCTGTTTCTATGTCTTTATGCAGGCTGTCTTCCTCTCCCCAGAATATATTTCTTGCCCCACCGTCCCTCTTCCCCCCATCTCTACCTCTTAGAATCAATAGCTTCCTTCAAAGCTCAGCTCAACTATCATCTTCTACATGAAACCAAGTAGTCAAAGGCTGGCGCAGGTACTCCTGTCAACTTCCTTTTTAATTATGTTGTATTTATTTTACATAATTTTACCATATATGCATATGTGTTTATGTTACCTTCAATGATAAGTTCCTTGGTGGAACTGGCTATTTCATTTTTCCCACTTCCTGCTTCCATGACAGAAGGTTGTGGGAGCGGTAGGAGGAAAAAGTCTTGGACTAGTGAAATATGGAATTTGAGAGCCAGAAATATGGTAAAATTTGGAAGAAATATGAAGGACAATCTCTAGACCCAAATATCACTTCTGCTCCTTTTAGTGGCTGAGGATCCAGGACAATTAAGGTAGATAAAAAAGGGATTAAGGAAGAACAGGGAATAGATCCAAAAGAGGTCAACTCAAGAGAAAAAGAGGAGAATTTTGGTGGTCAGATACGACAAGGTCAGTGAGATAAGGTAAATGGAGCAATGAGTAAGTAAAGCAAGTTGATAAAGTGTATTGGAGGATGGAGGGGAATTGGGGAAATGGATCTGAGATTGGTGTAAAACTGAAGGGAATTTAGGCTTGTGTGTGTCATTCCCTCTGCCTGGGAGAATGAAGCTGGAGGGATCTCTCACCCTCTGGGATGCAGTGGGCTAAGCTGATCTGTTGTCTGCATAGAGGTTGGCATTAACATTGGGAGCCTCTGGGACCAGATAGCCAGCTTACCTAAAGAGGGTCAAATTATCACAAGTTGGACACAGAACAGGTCAAAGGTTGGTAGGATTGGCCACAAGCAGCCCCTGCACTCCTAGTCAGAGTAAAATAAAGAGACTCATTCTTTGAAAAAAGAAATAAATAAAACAAGTAAAGAGGAATTAGGTATAGATGTAGCAATGAACACGCTATTAAAACATGGAAATGGATTTGCATGAAATAATCAAATTATGATGAAGTGATAATTGGCTATAAAAAAGTTTTAACTATGGGGCTAGTGTTGAGATGTATTTATCCACAAGTAGTTTTAAGAAATCTCAAACTTGGAGAATTGGGGAAGTTGTTCAGTGACTCGTTATATCTATTCCAAGTGTAGGCTCTTCTCCCCTCCATACAGTTAGGAGAGAAAACTATGCATGGCTTCATTGGGGGAAAAGGAGATCTGAGGTGAAGGAAGGGGGACTTTATCCTGCTCAGGATGATGAAGAATGGAAGAGCATTATGCAGAGGAGAAAGGGAAGGAAAAGGATTGCCTAAAACATATCTGAGATTCATCATGAAGGGAAGAGGCTGGGTGCTCAGAGATGGAAGAGGCTGCTTGTTCTCTGCAGAATGCAGAGGCACAAAAGCTATGAGGTGAGAGATTAAGGGCCACAGGAAGAAAAGAGTTGGGGTATTTTGTTATTCCCTGATATCTGGCAATAGAGAGTTGTGTTATTGGAATGTGTATCCTATTGAGAATCTCCTAAGGCTTATAAAAATGGATTATGACCCCAATGTCTTGGTGATTCATGTGTCACAAATGATACTACCAGAAGGAACCTATAAAAGTATTGTTAAGGCTTACAGCGTCTTGGGAAAGAAACTTATGACCATAGGGAAATGGATTGTGTTTTTTTTTCCCTCATCATTGTCTGTTGATTCAAAGGACACAGAGCAGAACAAAATAATGTGGAGAATGAATAAACTGGCTAAGAAGGTGGGATCCAAGAAATAGACTTGTATATCTAGATTGTAACATAACATTTTAATAGCTTAAAACTACATTAAGTTTTAGAACACCCTGTACTTTGGTAGTTTTGCTCCTTCTCTGATTAGGAAACTAACAGCTTAAAACTGCATTAAGATGGAACATACTCTATTTGTCAGATGCATTGCAAATCTGTGTGTATGTTCGTCCTTCGTTGCCGAAGAAGACCAGAGAAAATAATGACAAGAAGAATCAGAGAAATAATGACATGACTTGCACTTGACTTTTGTTTTGAGTGAAGGAGGGCTATGCAGGTCACCAGCCTCACTTCTCCTCCAGAGTCATTTGAATCCAGTGACCAGACATTTATTAGGACAACTGGAGATTACCCAGGATGAGGCAATTGGGGTTAAGTGACTTGCCCAAGGTCACGCAGCTAGTGAGTGTCAAGTGTCTGAGGTGAGATTTCAACTCAGATCCTCCTGACTCCTGTACTGGTGCTGTATCCACTGCACCACATAGCTGCCCACCATTGCAAATCTAATGAAAGAAAGAATGAAGGGAAGGCAGGAAAAGAAAGAAAAGTAAGAAATAATACTTTAACCAGCACTCTGTGTCTGTCAGTTCTTTTTATTTTTTGGATGTTTCATCATGAGTTTTTTGGAATTGTCTTTAGACATTTTGAGAATAAGAATTCCTGTATTTCAGAATTGATGTTCTTTATAATATTTTGTTACTTATAAACTATTCTCCTGGTTCTTCTCATTTCACTTTGTTTTAGTTCATATAAATCTTCCCAGGTTTTTCCAAAAATATTCCTTTCATAATTTCTTACAATAATATTACATTGTATTCATATGCAGTAATATGTTCAACCATTTGCCAATTGATGGACATTTCTTTAATTTCAAATTCTTGACTACCACAAAAAGAGCTGTTATAAATATTTTTGTCAGCTACTAATGTCTTCATTCACTTTTCATCCTTCAAAATATAGATAAATTAATGAAGGAAAATTCTATTTTAAAACTGATTCTTACTAACAGAGAGAAAATGATTGATGGGATGGAAATAAGAACCTTTGAGGGAAGTGATCATTCTATCCTAGAGCTTTTAAGATAGAGACATAGGGAAACTGGATAGAATTTGATATGTACTCTATCTTTGGGGTAAGTAGATTGCAAACATCTAAGAAAGATCAGTAGGATGCCATGAAATAAAATGTATTAGGAAAAGTTAGGTCAAGAAAAATGGGAGATGCTCAAGAATTAAAATCTGATGCTACAAAAGGAACTTGTTCCAAGAAGAAGGAAAATGAGATTCATCAGAGTAGACTTATGTGGATGCACAAGTATCTCGACATCTAACTTATATTTGAAAAATAAATTTACAGAAGATGGTACCCAGGATGAGTAACAGAAGTTCAATAAAAAGTATGTGGTCTTGGAAAAATCAGTCAGAAACACTACAACTCAAAATGAGCTGAAGCTGGCAAAGGAAGCGAGGGTGACAAAAAGAGCCCACTATCTATCTATCTATCTATCTATCTATCTATCTATCTATCTATCTATCTATCTGTCTGTCTGTCTGTCTGTCTGTCTGTCTGTCTGTCTGTCTATCATCTATCTATCTTCCTTCAGAGAAAAGCGTAAATTAAAGAAAAAATTGGACTTTTACTTAGCGTGGATGGGACAATAATAATTTACAACAAGGAGAAAGAATAGATGCTTAGCTCTCATTTGGTTTCCATTTTCCCTGGAAAGGACAATGACTTTTATACAGGGCGAGACAAAAAAAATATGACTAAGAGAGTTTGATGCCCAAGATAAGAGAACACTTCATTGGCCAAACTACTTTAAGCAACCTGGCCCAGATAAACTGTATGATTGTGTCTTAAATGAACCACAAGACATCATTCCTGAGCCATTGTTAGGAATATTTGAAAACTGGAAAATAAGAGAGGTATCACAAGATTGTAGAAGCACAAATATGTGCTGATGTTCTTAAAAGGGAAGAAAATATTATCCTCAAAACACAGGCTAATGAGTTTTACTTTGATTCCTAGGAAAATTCTAGAAAGAGTTATTAAAGAGCTCAATGGCAAATATCCAGAAAGGTCTACAAAGAGCCAGCCTGGCTTCATTAAGGGCAAATTATTTCAGGCTAATTTCATTTCCTTCTTGAAAGAATTATTAAGCTGATGGGTGAAAGGAATGCTATGAATAATCTATTTAGATTTCAGCAAATCTTTTGATAAAGTATCTCACACTAACGTTGTGAAGAAGATAGAGATGCATTAGATGATAATTACAGCTACAGGGATTCTGAACCTATTGGATGACTAGGTGATTGTCCAGTGATTTTTAATGGTTCAATATCAATGTGGCAAGAAGTCTTCAGTGGAGTGCCCCATGGACCCCCAGTTGGCTCTGTGCTATTTAACACTTTTATTAATGACTTGAATAAAGGCATACTGTGTCATGCCTATCACATCTCCAGATGTCAGAAAGCTGGGAGAAATAGTTAACATGACTGATGTAAAGTCATAATCCAAAAGATTAAATTAGAATCTTTTCTGGTTAAGATTCTAACTTGTTAAGCTAGAACATAAGGTTGAACTTAATAAGACAAAAGCCAGTAATGGTAAGTGTAAAGTCCTGTACTCAGTGGAGAAATTAACCCTATGAATAAAGATGGGGGAGGTATGGATAGACAGCACTTGTCAAAAAAAAAAAAATGTGGGTTATTTTGGTGGAATTTTTGCCCAATGTGAATCAGTAGTATGATATGGTAGCCAAAACATCTAAGACAGTCTTCCTTCCTTTCTTCCTTCCTTCCTTCCTTCCTTCCTTCCTTTCTTCCTTCCTTCTTTCCTTCCTCCCTTCCTTCCTTCCTTCCTTCCTTCCTTCCTTCTTTCCTTCCTTCCTTCCTTCCTCCCTTCCTTCCTTCCTTCCATCCTTCCTCCTTTCCTTCCTCCCTTCCTTCCTTCCTTCCTTCCTCCCTTCCTTCCTTCCATCCTTCCTTCCTTCCTCCCTCCCTTCCTTCCTTCCTTCCTTCCTTCCTTCCTTCCTTCCTTCCTTCCATCCTTCCTTCTTTCCTTCCTCCCTTCCTTCCTTCCTTCCTTCCTCCCTTCCTTCCTTCCTTCCTTCCATCCTTCCTTCTTTCCTTCCTCTCTTCCTTCCTTCCTCCCTTCCTTCCTTCCTTCCTCCCTTCCTTCCTTCCTCCCTTCCTTCCTTCCTTCCTCCCTTCCTTCCTTCCTTCCTCCCTTCCTTCCTCCCTCCCTTCCTCCCTTCCTTCCTTCCTTCCTTCCTTCCTTCGTTCCTTCCATCCTTCCTTCCTTCCATCCTTCCTTCCTTCCTTCCTTTCTTCCTTCCTTCCTTCCTTCCTTCCTTCCTTCCTTCCTTCCTTCCTTCCTTCCTTCCTTCCTTCCTTCCTTCCTTCCTTCCTTCCTTCCTCCCTTCCTTCTTTCCTCCCTTCCTGCTTTCCTTCCTTTCTTCCATATGTACTAAGGACTCCCTAGCTTCTTTAAAGATCCATCTCAAATCCCCCTTCTGTAGGGGCCTTTCCAAGTTGTCCCTAACTGTGGATACCTTCTCTTCTCTGATTACCTTACATGTACTCTGCATATATTTTGTATGTATCTGGTTATTTACGTTTCCCTCATAAGAAGGCAAACTCCTTGAGTTCAGGGCTGCTTTTGCCCTTTCCCCCTCCCTGTTAGAGAACTTGCCATACAACAATTACCAATCAATGCTTGTTAGTTGTTTAACTTCCAGACTCTCCCTTCCAGCTTTCAGAACCAGTGTGTTCCAAACATGCAGGCTTGCCCTTTGGGGAGGGGGTTTCACAGCAGAAGCTAAAAAAAGCACAGCAGTTACAAAGAACAATAGAACGTTTTTTCAGTCTCCCTTAATGGCAGAAAGAGAAAACTTGTAGCTTTCCTAGAATGGATCTTTGAATGAGTCACCTGCCTTCCTTAAGTACTCTACAAGTATGGGAATGAAACAAGAAAGATGATGTCTGACAAGGATGAGTTACATTGTTAATTAAATTGGCACTGGGGAATTTACTAGCTTTAATTAGTGTAAAGTAAGTCCCAGACAGAAACATAGTTATTAAAGCATGCTAATCAGATTAAAGACGAAGTACGGATTTTATGGGCTGCTTGGAATGAAAGCATTGCCAGCTTGAAGCTGGAAACATCCCCAACTTAATTTATTTAAAAAAAATAAAGTGCCATTAAAATCACTTCCATTTCGTTAAAATTACTCATTAATCAAATTACTAATAACTTTGATCTTTAACATATCCAGATCTACACCCCACCCATCCACCCCACCCACATCCCAAGAAGGAATCCTTAATAGATGGAGGCGTGATTTCTTGTGGCTAAAACTTTTCCATCTATTTTTTGAGCTTTGTTTGGTGAGTCTTCAGATGAGAGAAATAATCATACCCTAAGATACATGCTAGAACCCTTTCCAGATGTGAAGGACCTGGGAGAGACACAATTGCCTCTTTGATTCGTGTATTTTACACATCCTTTCTAAAGAAATGCCTCAAATGTCTGGCCAGCAGTGTCAGGGCACTCAAAGGGTTCTTCAGGAGATTGAATACAGAACCAGTGGAGAGACGAGGAAGTAGAAATTGACATACGTATTGGCAACCTACCCAGTCTTCTTCTGATGCTCGGGAGAAGGTTTTGAAGAATCTCCAGAGACCTCCCAGGGTCATATCTATACCATGGAGTGGTATTGGAATAAAATTTCAGTAGCAATCTGACCCTGAAAATACCATGCAATTTCTAATTTATTTTTGGGAAATTCTCATTTGTTGTGGTATTATGGATTTACAAGAATGTTTTTTAATCAACCGATCAATCAACTACTAAGCATTTCTTAAATACTTACTATGCATATTAGTACTTAATAAGCATATAAATACTAATTAAATAATTATTTAATATATTTAATTTATTAATTAAATTTAAAATTAATTTAAATTTAAATAATCTAAAATTAAAATAATTTAATTATTAAATTAAAATAGTTAAATTATTAAATAATGATAAGTATTTTACATACCTACTATGTGTCAGACACTGTGGCAAGCACAAGGAATATATATTTTAAAAAGTAAAAACCATTCCTGCCCTCAAGGAGCTTGCAATCTAGTGGGGGACATGCCATACATGTACACAGGTTTATACAAGGGTGTCCTAGAGCCAGCTTATATCAGCTCTCCTTTTCAACATGAACATTTATAACGTGGAAATCAGCATATATCGAGGACTGATAAAGAGCTGATAAATAGAAGTATGCATGCTATGGTTTTATATTATCTATTCATATCTATTTATCTATCACCCATCCATTTATCTTATCTATCTGCTGTCTATCTATCTACCTGTCTCTCTGTCTGTCTGTCTATCTATCTATCTATCTATCTATCTATCTATCTATCATCTATCTATCTATCATCTATCTATCTATCATCTATCTATCTATCTATCTATCTATCTATCTATCTATCTATCTATCTATCTATCTATCTATCTATCTATCTATCTACCTGTCTGTCTGTCTATCTATCTATCTATCTATCTATCTATCTATCTATCTATCTATCTATCTATCTATCTACCTATCATGTCAGATGGTGGCCTTCTCTAGTTCAAAGTGGGGGGGAGAGAGATAGTTTAAAACTTAAAATGTAGCAAAAGTTGGTTTTTTTTTTTAATGGCAAACACTATAGTAATCATGGATTGCTTTATTGTTTTGTTGATTTTCTAGACTTAAGAAAGTAATGGAGAGAATGTTAGTAGAGCAGATTAAATTTAGAAGTATGACAAATCACTCCCTCCCCCTCCCTCCCCCCACAGTCTCTTAAATATTTACTGGCACACCTCTGAGTACATACTATGTAGAGAGAAAAGCACTGGCTGCTGGGGGTCATAGGGACCAGGAAAGGCTTCCTATGGAGAGTGCTCTTGAGCTACATTTTTAAGGAAGCCAGGGATTCCAAGGGGCCAAGGAGAGGAAGAAGAACTTTCTGGATATGGGGAATGACTGTGCAAAAGCAAAGAGGTAACAAATGGAACACTTTGTATGGGCCAATATGGCTGGACTGCAGAGTATGAGGAGGAGAGACAAGTAGGAAAGATTTTTCTTTACCTTTCTTTGAAAACACTGACTTCAAGACTTTGTTGGCAAGCTTTAGTGTGATTGATTAGTGACTCTTTAGTAACTGAAGCAGGGGGTCTATGAATTCTAGCAGCAATTATCAGCCCTTCCACTCATTAAACACACAGAGTAGAACTTGGGTTATTTACATTTTTACATACTCATTGTCTCCACAAATAGATTTTTTAGATATAGGCAATTGTTGTGGGATCATGGCATATCAGAAAGCAGATGCCAGCCTAGAGGGAAACATGTTGATTTTGAAAAAATGAGGGATGGGGGAAGGGTAGTAGATTCTTCAAAGCATTGGCTGATTAGCTTAATGTTGAATCATGGGGAAAAAATCTAGAATAAATGGTTTATAAGAACAAAAAAGTATAGTGTTGACCACCACTAGTAAACATGGGCTTACTATCATGAAAATCAAGAAAACATGGGTTTACTATTATGAAAATCATGAAAAGATTTTCACTTTTTTTCACTTTTGGACCTGGTTACTGTATCAGCAGGTGAGGAAAATTCTGTAGACCTAAGACATAGGGTCTGGATTTTTATCTAGTCTTCTGAAAAACTTTCAGATTGAAAAATATGTCCCTGATGACAATATTTTGATGCTGCAGATCTCAGTGTCAGGAATACCATACCTGAGTTCAGTTTCAACCTTTGACCTTTACTAGCTAGCTATGCGGTCATGGGGAAATCACTTAATCTCTCTGAGCCTCAAATTTCTTAATCTATCAAGTTTGATATTACTACATGGGAATCAGTGTTATGTAGTTGATAGAGAGTCAACCTTGGAGTCAGAAAGACCTGGGTTCATGTCCTTCTTCTGATACATAATGGTTGTGTGTTCACGAGCAAATCACCTAAGACTATACACAACAGATGAGTTGCTCATCTGCCTCCATATCAAGGGTTTCCAAAAAGGATACTTCCCACAAGGATGGAATCCTAAGCCTGGGAAAAGTAACTAGACAACCTGCTTACTATTGTTGGGCTGAAGTTAAGAGAAAATGACATATGTAAACTGCTATGCAAAGTAAATCTCTATCAAAACTATGGTTATTATTAATAATTATTATTATATTCATGCCTAGTTGAAATATTAGATCAGGATGCAGTGAATAATCAATTGATAACAGTCTATAGAGCAGCTAGGTGGTGCAGTAGATAGAGCACAGTGCCTGGAGTCAGGAAGTTTCCTCATCTATAAAATGAACTGGAGAAGGAAATGGTAAACCACTGCAGTATGTTTGCCAAGAAAATCCCAAATGAGGTCACGGAAAGTCAGACATGACTGAAACGACTGAGATGAAATGGAAAAAAAATCTAGTTAAGTGAACCAGACCTTTGTCCCTAGCCTAGTTCTTATAAACTTTTTTTAAAACTTGATTGAATTAAAAAAAAAAAATCATTTCAGTGCTGACTATGTACTAGGAACTATGCTATGCATTGTAGATACAAACATAAAAGTGAAATATTCCTTTCCTTCCAAGGGCCTGATTCTCAAAGGGACAGATAGTACATATGTGGCAGTGGTGGTCAGGGAAGGGAATCACAGGAAATGAGAATTGTTATAAGGCAATCAATTGACATACTTTTGCTGGAACAATGATGCTATAGCAGTACAGGGAGAATTAATCCACTCAGAATTGTTATCTTGATGAGTATCTGAATGAGTGGAAATTCAAGTAACCCATAGTATCTATATAGTTGTCTGAGAACATCGGAGTAGAACATATTCCAGATCCCATGTAGTCATTCATTCCAGTTTTCTTGCCACCCAACCAAGTGTGCATTTGCCCCCTTCCCTAAACAGATACATCTACTTTTAAATTCTTGTTCTGGACTCATCTATCCACTGAATAATAACACTCCTTTTTTTTTTGTGGTGGTTCAGTCCAGTAGAAGAAGGAGGACATGGAAAGTATTTACATAGCTAGGACAGATTGCTGAGTGGGTTGTGAACCATGGTACTCCAATGAAAACATAAATGAGCTGTATGCTAAATGTGAGAGTGACTTAAAGCTGAGGGGGAAGCGGCACCTTAGATGAAAGAATTTCCACCTGTGCTAAGATGTTATACAAGGCTTGTTGTGTCTGAAATCAGAAGACCAGGTTAAAACCATGTTTTGAATAAATAAAAAAATAATTACAGAAATAAATACCTACGTATTCATTTACTACTTGTATAACCCAGAGTAAAGTCAAATCACCTCCTCCACTTTCAATTTCCTCACCCATAAAATGGAGATAATAAACCTCATGCTGCTGACCTCACAAGGGTGAGCTAAGTATGTTGTAAACTTTAAAGTGCTTTATCAAAGTGAGCTATCATTATCCACCTCCCAATGTGTCAGTTTTGAATATGAAGTAGTCGAATGTGTGTCTTCTATATTCCTTTCAATTCAAAACAACTTTTATTAACCACTCACCATGCTCAAGACACTGAGTTAGCCACTGGGGGTACAATGATGAATAATGCACAGTCTCCTACATCAAGGAGTTTATAATCTAGTAGGGGATATAGTACAGGCACACAAATAACTCGAAGGCAAATTCGAATGTGATAAGTACGTAGGACAGATCCAGGCAGTGTGATGTGCATTTCAAGAAATAATTTCATTGAATCTAATGCAGCACATATCTTAGTATCAAATCATCTCCTAAGTACTTTTCAGCATTGATGGCTTTCATTCAGCTTAGACATAGAAATCGCTTTTACTTCTGAATATAGAGGAGATAAATGGAAATTTTTCCCCTTTTTTTTTTCTCCCACTACCTTTTCTCTCTCCTGTTCTGTTGAATTTCTAGTTATCTCAGGATGGAATGATAACAAGACAATCTATTTTTTTCAGTGTGTGTGTGCATAAAATCTTGAATTTTATGACACTTTTGTGATATTCATAAGGTTGTAAACAATGAGGAACTTTAATGGAACTTCAGTATGAAAACAAATCAGGCCTGAGCAAAGCTTTTAGGGGATATTCAATTATAAACCAGATAAAAATGGTGTAGTTCAGATAATCTGGGGAATTTTTCATTTGGCATTCACTTATTTGCACTTGTTCTTTTGGTACAAACCTATTGTAAGAATGAGTTTTCCTTCAGAATGCCAAATGCTGGGGGAATAGTCAGAAATAAATTAGTTTTAAGCACGCAGTGTTATGACCATTTGAAATACAATTATTTCAAAGTGGAAATTTTATTGCCTATTTCCTAACATAAATTTTCACCAAAATGGTGTCAATCAGCCTGCTAAAGAAAATTAGTTGAAAACAATGCTATGTGACTCAGTATGAATTATTCTGGGATAAAACAATCTACTCACCAGGAAAGAAATGTCCCTGGGTGTTAATGTATGAAGCTCAAAACTGACTGACCTAACTCACCTCTGTGTCCTCTCAAAGGTAAAATTTCATTTGGAATTTAGAAGAATTTCTTGGGTGTGGACACTACCTTCACCAATGTATACTTCAAACTTTCCGTGTGTTCTTGTTTTTTATGACCCCTGTCTGTACTTTTTCATAAAAGTTCCGTGGATTTTCTATCTAAAATGCCATAGGTTTCTTATTACTCTTCACAGAATTGCCTCCTCTCTCAGCTTGCCTTCTTTTCAGGTCTCATGTATATTCTCTTAAGGCAGAATGTCTTAGTATGTGGGCTAGGCTTCATTCCTATCTGTGATACATACAAGTGTTACATGAACCCTGGGAAAGTCAGTTATCCTCTCAGAACCCCAGACACCCTTCTAAGACACCATATTGCAAAAAAAGGTGTCCATATATACAGGTAGAGGAAGTTCCCATATTAAGAGTTCAACACCATTGAAATCATAGGTCCAGTTCAAAATTAAGAATATACAAATTCTATGAACATTTATTAAGATGTGCAAGTCATTATTCTGTGCATTAGAAATATAAAGACAACTATGAGAAAAAGTTCCTGCCTTCATGGCACATATATTCTACTTGGAGATAACTAATAATAATAATAGCTAGTATTCACATAACACTTTGTGGTTTACAAAGCACTTTGCAAGTGTTATCTCACAGGATCCTCACAACTCTATGATGTAAGTACTTTCATTATTACCATTTTGAATATGAAGGAATTGAGCTTCAAAGTATAAGGGACTTGTCCATGGTCACATCACTAGCAAGTGTCTGAATCAGGAATTGAACTCAGGTCCCATCTTTTATTCCCTGTATGGAGACATGTAAACTCTTAGGAAATCAAAGGTAATTTAGGGAGAAAGAGTGTAGGAATAAACTAGAAGGATTGTGAAAAGATTGATAATCTGCATTTCCTATCTATGGCCATTCAGAATCATTAAATTACCTTTTGGATTAACTATAATTTAATTTGTAATTTTTAATCTTATGATACTAAGGGCATCAGAATTCATATACTAGAGCATCATTGGGGAAGATGATGTTAAAGATAAGGATTTTTACAGCGGCATAAAATGTAGAATCATTGAAAGTCATGAGCAATTGTTCAAAAGCAATTTAGCCCAGTTTCTTCTTGTTCACCCTGTCCATTTTGTACCACTTGACCAAGTGAATTATTTAGAGGAGCTAATTATCCTGCTACGTGTCAGTCAATCAATCAGCAATCATTTATTAAGCACTTATTTTTTTTGTCAGGCATTATGCTAACTGATTAAAATTACAAAAGAAAACAACAACAGTTCCTGCTACTCTCCGTCTACACACACAGAGATAGAGATATAGCTATATAGATATTTATATTGAGAGACAGAGAGTAAGAGAGGCAGGCAAAGACAAAAAGACATGGAGAAGACATTAGAGAAGGAATTGAAATATCAGATGATGGGAGTTATTAAGGTATGACGTTTCACGGACTCAGAAAAGAAGACCTGGAGAGACGAGGCTAAGGCTCAGGTGTGGGGAACCTGCGGCCTCCAGGCCACATATGTCACTCTAGGTCCTTGGGTGTGGTCCTTTGACTGAATTCAAACTTCGCAAAACAAAAAAGGATTTGTTCTATAAAACTTGACTCAGTCAAAAGGCTGCACCCAAGGATCTAGAAGGCCATATGTGTCCTCAAGATTGCAGGTTCCCTACCCCTGGGTTAGGTTAAAAAACATCCAGGGAAAACTAAGGTTGTGATGGGAGAAAACTTTCAAATTTCTGAACGTTGGAAGTGGGACAATTTTAGGAGATAGTAAATATCCATGTCATCATGAAGCACAGGGGAAGAGCATTTTTGGTATGGAGGCATGTGAGAAATGGAGAGATCATTTTGTCAGAGGCACATGCCTATGAATATTGAAGTCAATGAATATACAAGACTGAGTTTCTTTGACATCAGTAGGTAATATCAATAAGAATATGGATAGGGCAGTATGTGCAGATGACTTCAAAGACCCCTAAAGACAAAATATCATTAAGGGATAGTAGTGGAGGAAGTGTTAGATAAGGGTAAGGACTAGACTCATCTTTTCTTCTGGTCTCATAAATTGGACAAATTAGAAGAATGAGTGCTCATGAGTGGAACGTTGAAAGGAACGTGGGATCCTCATGAGCTGGAGCTGGATTTTGGTTAAAGCAAGAAGTTGGAAGAAATGCTGTTTGAAAAGTTCAAGGAGGTAAGGGAATTTGTTAAGAACAGAAGTTCTAGAGGGAGCAATGGGATGGACTAACACAGATGAACTAACTAGAAGTGGGCAGGAGGAATGGGCATAAGAGCTAGGTTGTACCAGCATGGCAATTGCACTTACAATGGAGAGATTATGGAGGCTACTCCATTCTCCACAGTCAAAAGTTAGGGCCTATCTCCTTCAGAATTTGAAATAGAATTTGGAACATGTATTGGTAAATGTCTTTGTGAATTCTCTCTCCCAATGGTGCTACTTAGGCTTTCCCTTCATCGTGCGATAGATCTTCACAGAGTAGTCAGGCTTTCTGAAATAAAAATCTAATTTAATTGGTATGCTGGTGTGTGTGTGTGTGTGTGTGTGTGTGTGTGTGTGTGTGTGTGTGTGTGTGTGTGAGAGAGAGAGAGAGAGAGAGAGTATCTTGCATATATTTTTTTAGAATGTAGATGGTTAAAATAATAACTTTTGTAATATAAGGACATCTATCAGTAGGAGAATTTAATGACTCTCAACATCAATAGAAAAATCCTTTTATGAATTTTACATTATATGGATCAATTTCATGAGACTAGAAAGTTATTTTGGGTAATGGATTATTGCATCACTTTCCTTGATGTCAGCATTCACTGGATTATTCAACAAAAATATCTTTGTGTTTAAGTCTGAAATGGAAAATGAAAAAAAAAATGGTGTATGTTTTAAAGTCATATTGCTTAAGGATATTGAAGTCCCCATCTTTCCACTCTGTCAAATGCTTAACATTTCAAATCAACAATCAATATAGAGGAAGCTTATATTTTCTTCTACTCAATTGGTGTGTGACATTAAACTGGAGTCTTTTGTAGGGAAAACAAAAAGAAATATGTTTTCATCAAGGATTCCCTCAATGTTTTCATAGACCATTCCTGTAAAGATGTAATTAAAATGGCTAGCATTTTTATAGTACTCTAAGATTTCCAAAGGACTTTTTATACTTTATCTCATATGGTCCTCACAAAAATCTGTGAATTGCATGATCATTGTTTCATTTTACAGATTAGAATACTGAGGCTGAGAGATGGTAATATATAGGGTTATACAAGTAAAAAAGTGTCTGAAAGAGGATTCAAATGCAGATTTTTCTAACTTTAAATCCATTATCCTGTCTACTTCACTACCTAGATGCCAGGTGAGACAGCAAATGCTGTTTATGACCATGTCACAAGGATTTTGCATTTTATTGAGGGATACATTAGTCGTCCTTGAACTGGGAAGTGAAGGGACCTAGGGATTCCAAGCAGAAGTGAGAAGGGAGAATGTTCTAAGCATGGGGGACAGCCTATGCAAAGACAGAAATAAGAAATGGAGTATTTTATAAATGGAATAGCAAGCTGAGCAGTTGGCAGTAATATAGAATGTGTGAGGAGAAGTGAAATAAAATAAGTCAGGAAAGCAAGGCTGGAGCCAGACTGCGAAAGGTGAACCTCTCACACCAGCTGGGGGAAAGTGATGTCACCTGAGAGTACCATTGTAGGTGTCTGTACTTTGTTTGAATGTTTATTTTCATTTTAAGTTACTTGATACTACGAATACATTACTTAGCCATTTACAACGGTTTTAACTAAGTCTATAAATTTGTAGTTTGAGGTTGAAAGAGAGAAAGCTTTTCTCATGGGAGAAGAGATTTCCAGTTTTTTCCTGTGGTTAGGACTAAGGCAATTACAAAGAGAACTTAATTTTGGAAATCGATAAGAACATTGTGGAGATCTTTGCGTGGTTGTCCTTTGTTGTCAAAGAAGACATGCCATCAGAAAAATAATGACATGACTTGCATTTGACTATGTTTTTCAGTGAGGGAGGGCTGTGTCACCAGTCTCACTTCTCCTCCAGAGTCATCTGAATCCAGTGACCAGATATTCATCAGGATGACTGGAGATAACCCAGGATGAGGCAATGGGGGTTAAGTGACTTGCCCAAGGTCACACAGCTAGTGAGTGTCAAGTGTCTGAGGTGAGATTTGAATTCAGGTCCTTCTGACTCCTGCACTGGTGCTCTATCCACTGCACCACCTAACTGTCCTAAAGAGCTCTTTGACCCTAGAGAGATGTGTCCAGCAGAGAGGGGGTGATGGTGTTTATGGGGTTAGAGAGGTTGTCCTTTTCTCACACCTCTGTGAAGTCAAGAACTGTTTTTCTTCTCTATTTGTATCCTCAGTGCCACAACTGATTTAATTGGTGGGAAAAGCTTTCTAGTGTGGAATAGAAGGAGTTTATTTGTAGCTAATAGTCCAAGATGGTTGCCTGGAATTATACGATGAAGAAACAGATGAGAATTTAGATGATGGGGGAAATTTTCCCAGTGTTGTGTTTTGGGAATGCAAAGCAGCCTTTGACTTCCTCTCACTTCCCTCTCATCAGTGGATTGTCACGTCTGCTGATTCAGTCCCGTCTCAGCTCCATTCCAGTCCTAATGCACACTCATCTTATTCTTGGTCCATGACCTTATTGGCATTTTTTTAGTCTAGTCTCTCCATCTCCTCTGTCTGGCATCTCAAGATCACTGAAACGCCCACTCTAGCTTTCTTGAATATCCATGAATAATCTTCATTATTTTAGAGAGGTTTTCCAAAGTCTCTGTGATCCTGGATTGCAGCAACCCAGGGCTAGATTCAGGAGGTATTTTTTGGACTGATTTATATGTTTCTGCTGAACTAAAAATTTCTTCTTGTAGTCTAATTGCTTTACAATTCTTTTGAAAAACTTTGTCAAACCAAAAAGGAATTTTTATTTTGTGGGATACAGCTTTCAGGCAGTCTTGTGGCCAGTGTCTACAAGATCTTAGAGTGCTGGTGCCTGGAAGGCTTGGCCTGCAAAACAGGCAGCACATGTCTTCTGGACTGTCTTCTTTTTTTTTTCTTATTCAGGAAAAGAAACATTTAAAAACCTGTCTGTTCAAAGTCATCTTTAAAAAAAAATCCTTAAAATACTGTCCCAGAGGGCTAGTTATGAGTTATGTGGGTCTCTAGCATGACGTTTTCTATATATACATTTGACTATTTTTCCCATCTTAAGTGTCATTTACTATTTTCCCCCACAAAGAATATTGGGAACTTAAACATCTAAATGTGATACTTTCACCATTATTGTTGATGAGACGAGATCTCATCACTAGATAGAAAGACACTAGTGGGTCTGTTCCATTTCATATGTGCTCGTTGACTCCATCTGTCAGATTTTTGGGACCTCTGGCATATACATACCTGAGAAAGGAGGGAAGGGCGAAGCACGTGTTGTTTAGTTCACAGCTGTCACTGAGCTTTTGAAAATAGCATCATCGCTATTCAAGTCCTTTGGTGTTAGCTGCACTCAGACTCCCAGTAACTTACCATCCAATCTCTTGCAAAATGTCTGAGAATTCAACTGCCTTTGCCAGATAAACATTCAACCCCTTGGCCCAGAAGAGAGAGGGAGATGATAGCTAGGGGAGAGCAGCAGTATAAGCTTTCTTGCAAAACACTGTGGAAGAAGATAATGGAAATATATGATTAGTATCACCTAACGATGTTAATACTTCAATATTTCTATGATGTTACTGAAAGAGGAATGATTTGGAGGATTTCCTCTTCTTCAATACATCAAAACCTTCTGTGCCTTCACATCTTTGTACCTTCTCTATCTTTTTTAATTTTCAGCTACACTCTGAATTTCACTCTACCCTGATCATCCCTCTTTCAAACCATCCCCTTCCTTACCTTTCATTTCCCCTGGGGAACACATCACCTGAAACATCATCAGCTTTGGCATCCAAGTCTTATCAGAACCCTCGGTAGCTTCTGCCCTATTGATTGGACAGCTGGAGGGCAAGGGGAAAGAAAAAGCAAAACATAAAAATCCTCATCACACATTCTCTATAGAAAGACATGGCAGAAATCTAGAAAACTCCTCATTTCCCTATAGCTGCACTCTTTGGATTCTAGTCCATGACACATAATCACATTCTTGATCCTGGTAGCTTCTCCCTTGCCCTCCCCTTTTAACATTTCTCTTTGTGTGTTGTCTTCTCCATGAGACTATAAGATGGCCAAGGACAGACACTGTCTTTAGCTGTATCTCTCATGCTTAACACAATACCTGACACAGGTAAGTAGGTGCTTAATAATGTTTATTGTATTGCATTATATTTTTATGGTTATTGTTATTTTCACCAATTCTTCACAAAGAATCTATCCAATGTACTGGAGGCCTTCCTATATTTGTTTTACTTGATTCAGATATATCTTATTGTTCATTATTCCCAAGAATACAAACAAGGCTGCACAAGGGAAGACAAACGCACATATAGGAAAATCTACCCAGGTAACCAGAACCTCCCTATCTATACTTCTCTGTTTACTCAGAGCTCTTTCTTAGTTCTATTGTTTTCTCTCCTTGCAAAATAGTTGACTCTGTAATATGAGGATCTGTTTAGAAATGCCTATATGTATTCATGAACTTGGAATTCTGTTACAGTAGTATGGTCTCTAAGTGAGAGAGATCTGGTGAATTGATTAGGGTAATTGACAATAACAACTGCCTTCTTGACTGTGTTAATGTCATCAATACATGTATATCTTATTTTATTATGCTTTATAGATATTGGAATTTTTACAGATTCAAGGTTTGTGTTAACCCTATGTTGAGCTAGTCTATCTACCGTTTTTCCAACAGCTTATGTTCACATCATGTCCATGTGTCAATTTTAGTAATTTTATCAATATTTTAAACTTTTTCATCATTATTGTATCTGTTATGGTGATCTGTGATCAGTGATCTTTAATGTTGCTATTATAACTGTTTTGGCGTGCCATTAACTGTGAACTTGATAGATAAATGTTGCATGTGTTTTGACTGTTCCATGGACCTTTCTTTCTCTCCTTGTACCTCCCTCCTCCCTGAGGCACAAAAACATTGATATCAGCTCAATTAATAACCTAAACTGGCCCTTACCTGTTCAAGTGAAAGAGATGTGGCAGATTTCATTATCTTATTTCAAGATATTGCCACAGCCACTTTGACAACCACCACTTTGATCAATCAGCAGCCACCAACAATGAGGCAAGACCCTCCAGCAGCAAAAATATTACAACTCAGTGAAAGCTCAGATGATGATTAGCAGTTTTTTTGCAGTAAAGCATTTTTAATTAAGGTATGTACATTTTTAGACATCATACTATTGCACACTTAATAGACTATACTATGGTATAAATATAGCTTTTGTATGCACTAGGAAACAAAAAAATTGTGTGACTCCCTTTATTGCAATATTTTCTTTATGGCAGTGGTCTGGAACTGGACCTGCAATATGTCCAAGGTATGCCTGTAAACACTTTTGGAACGATATGGCTTCATGGAATCACAGACTAAGAGCTTGTAGGGACCTTAAAGGTCATCTAGTAAAATTCCATTTAGTAGACAAGGAAACAGAGGCAGAAAGAGGTTAAATAACATTCACTAAATTACACAAGTAGTGACCAAAGCAAGATTTTAACCCAGATCTTTGATCTCTAAAATTAATGCTCATTCCATTATACATCTTGGCTTATTGGAATCAGGTGTTAAGCTACTTCTCCAAGATTTTATTTTCTTCAAGTGCCTTTTACTACTTCATTAGGCATTTAAAAGAACCTGGGGGAAGGTCTCCAGTTCATTGGGTAGATACTCTATAAAGAATTTATGAAAATAAATAAACAATACTCACAAATATTGTTATACTGGTATATTTGTGAGGTCATACTTAACGTATATTCCTGTTATCTTCCTCCATGTAGATTTTCAAGAAAGCTTGTACTCCAAACTAGTACTGTGCCTAGTACTGGCACTCATCTCTTTCTGCCTGGCAAAGAAGTTGAATGTTAACTGACAAGATATTTTCTGAATTTTCAGACTTCTCATCGTGGTAACTGTTTTCTACTGGTTAAGTTCCTTTTGGAAATAGTAATATTGATAGGATTATATGATTTTTGGTGCCATAACTATTTCTGCCTTCATTTTTTGGAGTTTGTTCAAATCGAAAAAGTTGAATTTGCTGGCAAATGTTAGGTTTTTGAATTAATTTGATCTGAGTGAACCAGAAAAAAAAAAAAGCAGGATAGTAGCAAGAAAAAAAAAGTTTTGAAGAAATGGAAACCAAAATCCACAGGAAGGAAAATTGTTTCTTCAGGCTTATAGAAATCCTTTTTCATCAAATACACTATTTTAAAGCTCAGTTTCTGAAAGAGAAAGGCAGATCAAAATGTTGAGATCGATAAAAAATGTTGATGGATGGATGAATTTTTTGAGCCTATCTGCAAACCTGGAGTCATGTGCATTATTTAAATAGACTTCCATTCCCAACTTGTTTCTTTCTTTCTTTTTAAAGTAACTGTTGACATTTTTGGTTTTCTGGCTCAGCTACCATGAGAGAGAAAATGCCATTCGTCCTCTTGAGCAATAGCTTTGCTATTGTCCCCACAACTCATTCCTGTCCTGCTTCCATAATTCTTACATAGACCAGTGAAGGATAACCCTTCCTCTTTCATGACAGCTATATATTTTACCGGGCAAGGGGAACGTTTTAGTCTAAGCTAACAGTGCTCTAGAGACACTTACCTGGCTAATTGTTCTAAGAACTGAATGGATTTTTCTCTTTGATTTTCAGATCTCAAAGAAACTCAGCTCACAGCTTTTCCAATAATGGGAAAGATAAAATAAAAGACAGGGTATGAAAAGTGCTAGTACTATAGAGGAGCTTTATTGGGCCATAATTAGGACCTGTGATCTGCATCTGATGTCTTTTCAGTGTATAAGATATCTTGGTAACCTGATAAAATGATATTCTTATTCTTTATACATCTTCAGTGCTTTAAAAGATTCCTAATTTCATGTAGGAGGGGCTATTCCTTCCATAACAGGATTTTCTAGCTTTTATTTGTCATGGCCACTTTGACAATTTGGTGAA
This sequence comes from Notamacropus eugenii, assembly GCF_028372415.1. Lineage (NCBI taxonomy): Eukaryota > Metazoa > Chordata > Mammalia > Diprotodontia > Macropodidae > Notamacropus > Notamacropus eugenii. The sequence goes on from NC_092878.1 coordinate 106,407,482, forward strand.
AGTTAAGGACTCCTTACATAAAAGAATAATGCTTTTAAATGCATAAAATAAAGTGTAAAGTGTATAAAAACAATTGTGTTGAAAATAGAGTTATCAAATATTTCTTTAAGTTCTCATGAAATGGGTTAAAAACCCCCATCCTTCACTAATACTGATTGTAATCTTATTTCCCCATGTCTTAGTAAATGATCTCCATGATGAGCAGTGACCAAAAAAGTAATCCATCACTTGTCAACCAAATTTCTGATGATCAGTCTCACTTGGATTGGTCTATTGTCAGGCTTTCGTAGCTGGGTGGAACCAATAAGAGTTTTTGTTTTTACTGGCATAGCTTGAATTTCAAATTCATGCCACATGGCATGAATTGATGGGAAAACTGGGCACGGTTAACCCAAAGGAGTGAAAACATAGGAACAATATAATAGCTATCTTCAGTTATTTGAAGGACATTTATGTGGATGTGGGAATGGCCCAAGAGGGTAGAAATGGTTCTAGTGAAAGGAAGCTAGGGTGACTCAATGAAAAGAGCACCGGCTATGGAGTTAGAGAATCTGATTTCAGATCCTGCCTCTGGCACCTGTGTAATATTGGGCAAAACACTTAACTGTGTCTCAGTTTTCTTATTTGTAAAATGAGGGAGTCCCATGAATCTTCATGTTTATATTCTGAGTTAGCCTTTATATAGAGTTGTGAGGTTTGCAGAGTGTTTTACATGTATTATTTCATTCAATTCTCACAACAACCCTGTGCAGTTGGCACTATTTTATCCCCATTTTATAGATGAGGAAACAGGCTGAGTGATCTTAAGTGACTTGCTCTGGGTTGCACAACTAGAAAGCATCTTCCATAAAGAAGGAAATTTAGACTTGATATAAAGAAATAAGAATTCCAATGAGACTAATTTAAAAATGAAATGAATTACCTTGGAGGGAAGTTCATTTTTCTTCACTTAAGGTCTTCATGCAGAGTCTGGATGACCACTTGTTGGGTGTGTTATGGACACATATAGGAAATGGACTAGATGGCTATTGAGGTCCAATCCAATTCTAACCAGACATTAGAGTGTGACTTCAGTGGAAGATGAGATTTTATTGATGGTTGGACATTAGTGAACTTTTGTCACTACAGAGAAAACTATTTAGACTTGAAAATGCCACATAAATGTCATGAGCATTATTATTACATTACAAAAAACAAGACATTTTATTTTCTTCCTCATGGATAAGTTTGAATGCAAATGGCAAATCACTGTTTTTGAGTGAGACTGTCTGAAGGCTTTTGTTGATTCTTTTGCCGCTATTTTGCTAATACTTGATTATTAAACCTTCAGAGAAGGGATTAGAGCCGGCACTAAGTAAGGAACTGTCCACTGGCTTTCTGATAAAAAAAAAGAATGTCACTGTTTCAATTGCTAAGTCATCTTTTGTTTTTGGAAAATTCCAATTGTCAAATTGATTGAGATATTCATGTACCAACAATCAAATCTATCATGTGATGGTGGAAAATTAGTCACTTGTGGATTTACTCAAAGTCACATCTGTCTCAATAGAAGACAGTTGTTTTAATTTCACAATTATATCCTTAAATTGGAAGAACTCCTTCTGAAAGAAGGTAGAACTAGATGATAAATGTAACTGTCTGTAGTTTGGCTCTCATTGGTTGAGAGACCAAAACTAATAAAATATATATGAATAAATTTGAGTTTTCTTGGCCTTTTGTTAGAGGATACTTTGTGTTTCACATTTTATTTCAATTTGAACTATAGCATGGTTATGCTTTTGGGTAGTGACCTGGAAGTCGGACATCCTGAGTTCTAGTTTTCACTCTGTTATCATTCAGCTATACAATCTTTATCTTATTATTTCCCTCTCTGAGCCTCAGTTTTCTCATTCAAAATTTAATTCACACTTATTAAGTCTTTATTATGTGCAAAGTATTATGCTAGGTGCTTGAAATCTAAAGGTTAGCAAAATGACATAGTCTTTATCCATAAAGAGCTTCTAGCCTAATGGGAGAAAATAACAAATACGTAGATAAATATAATACAAGGTAGAATATTATGATGGCGAAGAAGAGATCCAGAGAAAGAATTTAAGGAGGAAAGAAATTATTTTAGCTGGGGGTATCAAAGGTTGTTAAATGATCTATAATATCTTTTCCAGGGTTAAAATTATAGAAATCATATAATTCTTTCTTCCCCTTATGTTTTCTACTCCAATTGAACAATTTGTGATCTCCATTCATAGACATCATACTTTTCCATTTCCATTCCCTCCCTGTGCTTGTCCTTATGCCTGATGTCTCCACCTTTACATCTTGAAGTAGGATTCATCCTCTAAAGTCTGTTGCAGATTCTAACTCCTCTATGAAGCCCTTACTGTTCCTTGTGAGGACTGTTTCATTTTTTTATACTTTTACTCCTAACTTCTAGCATGGAGGTTGGAATATAATAAGCCCTTAATAAATATCTTATGGTTGATTGACTGAAAAGTGATCTTTCTCACCTATCTATCATATATAATTGTGAATTTAATTATTCATTTATCTGACATATCTCTATGTCTGATAAATTCACATATTCATTAAAAATATTCATATATCTGGCATGTCCTATAGCTGACATATTCCTAATCAAAGAGACCATTTGTCATTTCCCCAAGAGCAACACAATGCTTTGTTTTCAGTAGGCACTTAATATTTCCTGAATTTGTTGTAAAATTAAAATAGAGTTCTTGAATAGGGGTAGGGCTAATGATAGGACTGGAACACAGAAAAGAATTATGGAAATCCTTGATTCTAACCCATTTTAGTGTATAGGTCATTAAAATACTTTGCAAAGATTTCTCCTGTCTTCTGCAAGAATCTTTTCCTCTGGGAGAATTAATTCATCTATTTCATCTGATTATATCGTTATTAAATGGGAGGAAAAAGAGAATAACTCCTTGCTGCATAGTGGAAAACTAAGGTTCAGATATATTTATCAACCCACACAATGAACGTAGAACGTATCTAGGACCTGTTTCTCTATGTTTGCCATTAGATGCACTAGAAGATTTTTATTTTCAGTAATTACTGCTCAGTTAGTCAAAAATTCCAAAAGCAAAACTATGAGCTACATTATTCTAACATGCAAATCTTCCTTGGGAGTAGTTTCCTTTAAAGCTTTGTTTTAGAGATGGTAAAGTGTCATTGTACTGGAGTAGTCATTCATACGCTGGTGAATTTTGAGTCATTCTCCAATTTACAGAACTTTGAGTTTTTGAGAATTCATTCCGTAAAACTTTAAGCAGCACATTCCTCATAGCAAAACTAAATTCAATTTATTAAACAAAAGCATTTTTTTCTCCATGGGAACAAAAATAATCAATAAGGTACTTACAATGATTCTTGTAGTTATCCTCACAATGTTCTCAAATATTCTTTTGTGTTGAAGCTAAATTTAATCTTGGCTCTAGTCAGGAAAGTTGGTGGTGTGTCAAAAGAAAATGAAGGGAAAAATTATTCTCCTTGTTTGAAAATAATGGGTTGTACCACACATAGGTCTTGGCTGTGGCAACTTCAGATTGCTAGTTCAATATATGGCATTTTTTATTAATTGAATTCAGGAACCATTTATTAATTGCCTATTATATGCAAGGCATCTGGGTGATACTAAGTCAGGGAAAGGAAAGAAAGGATGTAGTTAGTTTGCAATGATAAAATAGGCCTTTTTAGTGTCAGGGACTAACTCCCCAAATCCTTACAAATACTTAAGTTTCCATGGATCAGATATGCCCAGGAGATCAGAGACATCTATCAGTCTCACAAAGTTTCACTTGACATACATAGCCCACTTTTTATTAACTATTCTTTACTTCTCACTGAAAATTAGAAATATTTGTCTGAAGTTAACTTTATGAAATTGAGTGATACTGGAATACCTTCATTACTTCAAAATCCCAGAATATCAGAATTAGAAGGGATCTCAGAGTCAATCAAGTGCAACCTCAGCCCGAATAGTAACCCTCAATATAACAACCATCAGTACTTCCTTAAGAAGTGGTCATTTAAACTTTCAAGGCAGTTAGGTGGTACAATGGATAGACCTGAGTTCAAATATATCCACAGACTCCTGTTGTTGACACTAGCTGTGTTACTCTGGGCAAATCAATTAACCTCTTTCTCCATCAATTTCCTCAAATACAAAAGTGGAGATGATAATAACTCCCACCTAAGACTTGTAAAGCCTCTTAGCATACAGGAGATGTTTAATAAATCCTTATTCCATCCTTTCTTTCCCAGTGACTGGTAATGCATCACCTCTAGAAGCAGCCCATTTCACTTTAAGGATGCTCAGATCTAATGAATAAGATGTTTGTACTTATATAAGTCAGCTAGTCTGTCACTCAAGTAATGTTTACTAAGTGTTTACCATGTGTAATCCATTGTGCCAAGAAACAGAGAAAGGTAAAAAGAAAGCTCTTGCTTGCTGTCTAAATGGGGGAAAAGCATGTATACAACTCTCTATAAAAATTTATTTGGGATAAATCTGAGATAACTCACATTGGGAAAAGTTTAATATTAGGGGGGATCCAAAAGAAGATGAGGCTTTAGCTGAAACTTGAAGTAAGCCAAGGAAGCGAGAAAGTAGAGATGAAGAGGTAAGGAATTTTAGAAATGGAGGATAGATAGCAAATACAAAGTCTTAGAGTCAGGAGATGGAGTGAGGGGACCAGTGTTATGGACTCCCAGATTACACAAGGGGAGTAGTGAGGGAGGGAGTGTAAGATGTATAAAGAATGGAAAGATAAGAAAGGTCAGATTATGGAGGCTTTTATAAGCAAAGCAGAATTTCACATTTCATCCTGGAGGTAATAGGGAATTCTTTGGCTTGATCAAATACAGTAGTGATATGGTCAGATTTGTGCTATAAGGAGGAACAGTAATTTGACATCTGAGTGGAGAATAAACTGGAGTGGGGGAAAGACTGGATGCATGGAGAGCAACCAGCAGGTTACAGGGTATTGTGATAGTCGAGCATGAATTGATAAGGACCTATACCAGGGTGGTTTCAGCGTCAGAGGAGAGAAAGGGTTGTATATTAAGAAATGATTCCTCATTTGGATCAGGGGTCAGGAAAAACAATTCAAACTCTTTGTGCATGACAGTTCTTTAAACACTTGAAGATAAGTCCCTCCCAAGTCATTTCTCCTCTAGGTTAAGCATCCTGAATTCTTTAATTTTTTCCTCTAGCTGCACCCTAGTTGTCATTGTCTTTCCTAAACTATACCACGGGGAAGACTGATAAAAGGCATTGTATATAGCAAAATGTTCTCTGGATGGTAGCAGAAAAACGAAAACAAATAAAACAAAAGAAAACAGAAAAAAAGTGGGTACCCATTGACTAGAGAATGAACTGATTGTGGCATATGTGCATAACCGTATATTATTGTACCATTAGGGTGACAAATGAGGAAAAGATAAATGGGAGAATTCATCTGAAGTGTTGTCAAGTGGAGAGAGCAGAAGAGAGAGAAAACTAAGGAGGCCATAATAATATAAGTAATAATAACACTAAAAAGCAGTTGAAAGGCAACGAATTGTAATGAGTTTAGGGTCTAAATAAGTCCTGAAAAGCTAGCAAAGAAACAAATCTTACTCCTCTCGTTGAGAAATTGGGCATCTTCATGCCACATGCAGTCTTGTGTCAGTTGGCTCCTCTTAAATATTTTACAATTTGCTATGAGGAAGGGTTATTAGTTGCATTAAAAGAACAAAGGACAACAATAAAACTATTTTAAAATAATATAATTCTCATAACCAAAACCAGATAGAGTATAATCAGGGCAGAATACAGTTGGATGATAATGTCCATAATTCTACCTTTATTTTAACGCACCTACCTTTTCAGCCACACTTTGAACTGTCATACAAATGATTTCTATTGGTCTTGTAGTCCAAAGTGCCCCCACCATTCAAACTTTTCCATAACAATTGCCATTTAGCCACATATTCTCCATTACATACTTATGCAATTGATTATTTAAACACCTACAGGAGTTTACATTTCCCCCATTCAGTTCCATCTTGCTAGCTTAGAATACTGTTTTCAAGTAATAATATTAGTTGCTGAAATAATGTACATTTCATTTAAAAAGAATTCCCATACGACAGAAGATAGCTACATTTGATCTAAGGCTGGGGGAAGTTTGAGAAAAAACCCAAATTACATGCTTGAAATGATCACCTCTCAGCATTGCTGAGCTCACCACTTCAGTGGACCTAATGAAGGATGGGAATGGCTGCACAATGGGTTTGACTCCAGCCACTTGCATTGATTTTGAAGATAAACACAATGCTCTGCTGTGTGATGTAAATTTGATTCTTTTCTCAAAATTAGACGAGGTCTGTAGGAGATTGGGGGAAAAAAATCTTTTGACTTAAAGACTAAAGTCCTTAATAGAACTTAGGAATCAGAATGTTAGAACTGAAAGAAATCGGAGACATCAACTTAGCCAACCCTATCATTTTACAGATAAAGAAACTGAGACTCAGAATAAGTCTACATCAAAGTCATACAGTAGTTGTACCTAAACCAAGATCTCCCCCCTGAGTGAACTCTCCTCTGTAACAGATGACCTTTTTTTTTTCTTTATGACTTCAACATATTCTCAAGATCTACCAAGAACACTGTTGTTTTTTTCTTTTTCCACAATCTCTTTATGTTTATATGGGAAAACTAGAGGAGATGAGATTCCATGAAACTTTGTCCAGTATAAGCCTAAAGTTAGAGAATCAGAATTTTATAATCACAACAGGCTCTTCAGAAGTCATCCAATCAGCCTCCCTCATTCTACAGATTAGGACACTGAAGTCTAGAGTGGGGCAGTAACCTTTCTAAGGTCACACAGTGAGTTAGTTACTGAGCAAAAATCGAGGGCTCCTCAATCCAATGTTCTTTATTTTACCACTTGGTATTTTTTGAAGATTTTCCAGAGAATCATGAAAGTTTCTTTAAAGACTCATAGAAAAAGCAGAGCACATTCTCCTTGTTAGGCAGGGGTCTTTGTTAGAAAAGAATTGTAAATACAAAAGGACACTTGGAAAAATACTCTGAAAGAGTGCTTTACTATTAGGAACAAGAGAACATTGTGAGCAGTGAGAAAAAAGAAATAGCTTTTAAACTCAAAGTACTTGCAATTTTTTTTTCTGATTCTGCAATTTTCAGTAGACAAACCTTTCTTTCATTTCCTGCCTCCGATATTTCTGTTTCTTTCCTCTGTAAAGATTCAACCTTCAGAGAATAACCTGATACACTGGACTGTGTTAATCCAGCCGCATGGGAAATTGTCTTCAGCTGAGTAATACTTCTTAGCACTCATGCAACTCAATCAAAGGTTCTCCCCAGCTTTGAAGAGAAAGGAGCCATTTAGAGTAGGAGCTAAAAAATAACTTTAAAAGTGAAGTTATGAATAATCTTTGTAAGGATATTGTTTTATTAGGTCTCCTAAGCACAGATCATGAAGGGGTGTTCTTGGGTGTGTGTGTATGTGTGTGTGTGTGTTTGTGAGTGTGTGTGTTTAATGAGTAAAAATTGTCCACAGTTCCAAATGACTTTCATCAATAAGCCCAAATATTATCTATTCAAAAGCACTATGATTTTAGAATTATTTTCTTTGCTAGCAATCTTTTGGAAAATTACTTTCTTATAAATTTAATATCCTCAAAACCATCAAAATAAAAAAGAAAAAACATAATTTTTTTTTAACAAACTAATAACCATGCTGTCTTCTGCATTTCTGTGTTTCCTTTCAATAACTTTTTCTTCTGGATATTCATAAAATTTGTTTCTACTATTTTTCATATAGTCATAGATTTTTTGTTGTTGCATTGATGATTTTTTGCCTCCTATATTACTTATTGTAGGTCTTTCCCTCAACATATGTCTAACTCTTCAAAAAGTACATGACATCTATCATTTCTTTTGGAGTCTGTTGCTGTTCAGTCCTGCTTGACTCTTCCTGATCCTATTTGTGGTTTTCTTGGGCAAAAGATATTGGACTGATGTGACATTTCTTTCTCTAGTGCATTTTACAGATGAGGAAACTGAGGCAAACAGGACTGAGTGACTGGTTTGGTGGTATGCAGTTACTATCTGAGGTCAGATTCAAATTCAGGTCACTTTACCACCTAGCTGCTAGATGGTCTCTAGTTATAAATCATTCTAACACAGACCACTGAAAAATAGTAATACCTTGGTACACATAATTACACACTTAAATGTTTTTGGATAATAATAATGATGATCCTGATGACTTCTCGTATTATTTACTTTTTGGACCATATTTTCTGTTATTTGAACAAGTTTAATTTAGCATTTTGGTTTTCACTGTCTAGAACTGTTTCTCAAATTCCTTCCTCAAGTCAGATTTAAGTTTCAAAGGTATGACATCCTATGTCATCCTCCCTCCCTGTCCTAGCCCGCCTCCCTCACCCTGAGCCCACAAGACCTCACACCAAGTGGAGCATGGAATTAAGTAAAATGTAAAATTCTCCTATGCTCAGTGACTACTCATTCAATCAAGGTTACCTACATTTGAACAAGTCTCTATGCCTTCTCTGATAATGCTTACTTTCTAGCGAATATACATATTATTTCTAAAGTGCTTTCAAACTTCACATCATTAAGTAAATCCTATTATTATTATTTATTCTTATAGTAGTAGTAGTGGCAATGGCAGAAATAGGGAGAGGATATAACACATAAACAGGTATTTTGTGTCGTTTTTCAGTTGTGTCCAACTCTCCATGACCCCACTTGGGGTTTTCTTGGAAAAGATACTGGAGTGGCTTGCCATTTCCTTCTCCAGCTCATTTGACAGATGAGGAAACTGAGGCAAACAGGTTTGAGTGACTTGTGCAGGGCTACATAGCTAATAAGTATCTGAAGCAAGATTTAAACTTAGGAAGATAATTTTCCTGACTCCAGGCCCAGAGCCCAATCTACTGCCCCACCTATCTGCCAAGATATAGGTATCATAATAATTATAATTATATGTAATAGCTATAATAGTAGGTATAATAATATATAATGAAATATAAAATAAAATATAATATATAATAAAATAGATAAGTGAATGAGGCAAGTATAAACCAAGTATGATAATGTCAGAAGCATTAGGGAGAATCATCACTGACTGGGGGGTAGGCAGAGAAATAGTTAACCTTTTCAGAACTGTTGATTCCTTCTCACCTGCCTTCAAATATAACTATTCCCCTCTTCTTAAAAACAAATGAAAAACCTTCATTAGATTTACCATCTCCTTGAATTGTCATCCAATGTCTCTTCTCACTTTTTCAGCCAAATATCTAAAAAAACAAGTTTGCTTTGCCTCCATTTTTCTCTCCTTTCACTACTCTCTAACCCCTTTCTTTCTGGCTCCTGATTTCATCATTGAACTAAAACTACTCTTCCTAATCAATGAATCCTCTACCTGCTCTGTCTTACTATCACTTCTCAGTCCCCATTCTTCTTGATCTTTCTGCACCTTTAATATTGCTGATGGCTCTACTTTCAGACACTCTTTCTTCATTGGGTTTCATAAAACTATTCTGCCTTGCTTCTCCTTTTCCCTATCTGATGCTTCTTTATCTTTTTAAGCCATATGACTTCCCTTGACTGTGGGTTTCTAAAACCTCTATTTGAGCCTTCTCCTCTCTGCTCTCCTCCTTCTCTCTCTCTCTCTCTCTCTCTCTCTCTCTCTCTTTCATCCCCTCCTCCCTCTCCTCTCTACTTCTCCCTTTCCCTCCCCACCTCTCCCCCTTATTTTTCTTCCTCTCTCTGTCTCTCTGTCAGTCACTTTACCATTTCCCATGGATTTAATTACCATCTTTATGTTTAATGATTCACAGGTCTATATAACTGATCCAATCTCTTCACCCTTCAGTCCCATATAACAAAAAAAAAAATTCGAATGATATATCCTAGAGATGTCTTAACTAAAATACAAATTCTCCTGTTTTGCATTTAAAATTCTATGCAATTTAATTCAACTCTATCTTTGTATATTTATTGAACATTATTTTACTTTATGCACTATATTCTGCCAAAGTGACCTATGAAATTTTCCCTCAATTTTGGCATCCCACCCTTCTTTTGCATGAAAATTGCATGCAAATAATAACCTTTGACAAATAAAGGATCAAAGTATACAAAAAGTTGGTTTTCAAAAGAAGAAATGCACACTATCAACAACCAAATGAAAGGATGCCTCAAAATCACTAATATGAGGAGTACTACAAGTTGAAATAACTCAAGCATTTAACTTTTTACCTCTGAGTGCCAAAGATTACAAAAGACAAAAATGTTCTGTGTTGGAAGTCAGACAGTCTAATGTATTGGTGCTGTGGATTTGTCCAATATATACATGAAATTATATAGGTTTGTGTGTGTGTGTGTGTGTGTGTGTGTGTATGTATGTATTCAAAAGCCACTGTGTGCGCATATTTTTTCATTCAGAGACACAATAGCTAGGAATATACTCAAGAAGGTCAAAGATAGGGGAAAGATCTTGCACACACACACACACACACATACACACACATACACACACACACACAAATAAAGCAGAACTTTTTATAGAAACAAATAACTGAAAGGAAAGTGGAGGTTGATCTTTTGGGGAAATGGTTAAATCAAACGTGACATACAAATACAATGGAATATTATTGCACTATAAATAATGATAAATATCAAAGAAAGTTTGAGAAGACTGAGCTAATGTAGAGTGAAGGAAGCAGAACCAGGGGAAAAATTTACATGATGACTAGGGGAGTGTAAAAGAAAACAACAAAGAAAAACTTTACAACTCTGAATACAGTGAACAGACATGAGTTCAAAAAAGAGCCAGTAAACATGCCTTCCCCATCTAAGCAAAAAGATTGTGAACTATGGGTGGAGAATGAAGATTTACCGTACTTATTACATAGAAGGATTCTATTTGTCAGCCAAGAAATCATCAGAGACTAACAATGTTGTACAAGAAATAAAGAATATCAAGGAAACATTTAACAAGGAAAAAAATGGAATCATATACCATGATTTTCCTCCTTTATAATAATCTCAAGTTTTATAAAATAGGAATTGTGTCATTTCTGTGGGGCAACTAAGTGGCACAATGGATAGAGTGCCAGATGTGGAGTGAAGAAGACTCATATTCTTGAGTTCAAATCCTGTCTCAGACACTTACTAGCTGTATGACAGTGGGCAAGTCACTTCCCCTGTTTGCCTCAGTTTCCTCATCTGTAAAACAAACTAGAGAAGGAAATTTTGAACCACTCCAGTATGTCGGCCAAGGAAACACCAAATGGGGTCACAAATAGTTGGACACAATTGAAATGACTGAACAGCAAAAACATAATTTCTTTGGATATGAGTTAATTCAATTGAATTCAATAGTTATTTATCATGACTTCTATGTGTCAGACACTGTGAGAGAAATAGGGATTAAAAAAAAAGAATCACTTCCTTTAAGGAGTTTACATCTTATTAGGTGAAATAATATAAACAAACAAAAAAATCACATAAACCGATACAAAATATATACAGAGCAATTTTGTGGGTAGAAAGAACTAAGTACTAAAGGGATCTGGAAAAGAAGCAGTAGCAGGTGACGTTTGTTTTCTAAGAGGTAGGTTCATATTTTGAATAGAGAGAAGACCTTAGATCCCAGATACCCTGGGTTCTAATACATTATGTGACAGAGTCACCTGAATTCTCGGTGGCCCAGGAAACTCTCTGACTTTGAAATTACAGACGTATTTCTGACTTTTATTGATGTAAGAAGTTTCCATAGTAGGAGTTCCCTACAATGTTACAATTCAGAAGAGTTTACTCAAGACCATTCAATCTATTAGTTTATAAGATTAAATGGAAGACAAATAACGACCAATCATCATCAGTCTATATTTATTAAAGAACCAAAAAAAGATGATTTTTATAAAGTTGTCTTTTCCTCCCCTTGACATATTATGCAATATTAACGTGGTTATATTTTTTTGAACATTCAACACCACTTATTCAAAATGGTGTCTAACCAAATGTACTTAGACAATATATTAAAATATAAAACATACCAGACATGACATCTCATAATGTGATTTCAAAAGTCAATTTCACAACTTAGTGATTGTGGTAGAGCCATATGTAAACTTGGGTAAGTTTTTTCTGAGTCTCAGTTTTCTTCTTCAGAAAGTAGAAATAATAAAACACTGTTTACAGGGTAACTTCATGGGGGGAAATCTTTGTAACTTTGAAGCATTATAGAAATATAAACTAGCATTATATTATCAAAAAGATACACTTTGAAGCAAATAATTTTTCTTTACATGAAACTAAAAGACTAGCTGTCACTTATTTCCAGTTAATAATAGCAGCGATTTATATAACCCTTGAAGATATGCAAAGCAATTTACATACATTATCTTTTTTTTTGAACTTCATAACTCTGTGACCTAGACATTAAAGGTTTTATTATCTTCATTTTATACATGAGGAAGTGAAGATTTAGAGAGATTAAAGATCTTACCTATAGATACACAACTAGCATGCAACTGGTACACAACTGGTAAGTGTCAGAAGAAGAATTCAAAGCAAGGTTTTTCCCTTACTCTCAGAACGAACTTCTCTATAGATCATTACCTTTCAATATCTTTATTCCTATCAATGCCTTAATTATTGTGAGGAAAGAAAAACTTGATTGATTATTCATCGATATTATCTGTGTTAAAATTTGCATTTTTGATAATTTCAAAAATGGTCTATTGGCTATTATTGAGAGTCCATTCATAGTATGGTCACTAACAATATAAATCCTGCCTAATAAAAATAAATAGCTAATAAAATAAATTCACTAACTATAAAATAGAATAGAATAGAATCTTGAAGGTTTAATATCTCTGCCCTGTGTATTCAATTCATTTTACTATAATTTGGACCATTTCAAATGAGAATTTTAGTAAGCCCATGAACATCCATCCAATGCAGTAACAGATATCTTGTTATGCAATTACCCATTTTCAATAGCAATGTGAGAGAGCTCCACATCATGGGAGACTGAGGATCACATGGAAAAGTTGTGGATAGGATGAACATGAGTTTCAAAGGGGGATGACATAAAGGTTGTGAAATGTCTATAAACGTTTACATTGTGTGTATGTATATACATATATGTACACACATATGTATGCAAATATACATATATGTAAATATAAAAACAAATGAATTACATAGTATAGAGGTCAATGCTCAAGAAATGTGTTTTGTATAGCCTACGCATGTTAAGCATATGGATTAAAACTGTCTGATTAAGCCTCCAGTAAATGTCCTGGAGGCATTAAGCTGAACATATCAAGAATTATTATCTATTTGAATCTACTTTTTAATTTTCGCAAATACCTCTATTATTTGCCTCTCATTAGTCTTTGAGAGCATCAGAGTGAAGTTGTTTGAACAATTTAAAAAAGAAATACAGCTAGGATCTCACTAATAAAATGATAAATCTTTTCTCCTTCCAACAATCTGTCCAACCTGTCCTAACTATACAGTATAGTTAATGACTATGAACAGATACAGTCAACGTCCAAAAACATGGCAATCACTTGGGGTCTAATTTGAAATCTCTTGCTCAGACAAAATTCCCTTTGGCTTTACCACTTGGACCTGTAACTCTGAGAAGCATATACAGCCAAAGTCTATTTCAGTCAAAGAAAGCATGGCTGTCTGCCATGGTGGAAAGAAACCCATGCTACCCAAAACTTGAGCATTCTGGGAAACAGAAGCATGTGCCCACTTGGTGTAAAGCCAGGAGTGTTAAGCAGAAGAAACATTTGAGGTGGGATACACAGCACTGTACATCCACAAAGCTTGGCTTCACTGAAAGGTCAGCCTCCTGTGAAATTCATTAATATAGGCTATTAGCTTCATAAATGAAATGAGGAGATTTAGGATCTGATTATATTTGATCCACCACAATTGAAATGAATGTCATTTGTCTACATTTTGAGTCCAAGGCTACTTTCTTTTTTACATATTGGCTTGATCCACACAACATAAAATGAAGTGGAATTTGGCAATTAGGCATACACAGAGGATGAAATAATTTGTGTGGTGAAATTCAAGGGAAGTAGAACCAAGGGCCCCAGACATAAACATAAAGGCTCTCCTTTAAGACTTCCATAGCACCTCCTTACCTATGTGGAAATACTTACAATGAAACAATCTCCTTCATCCTAGGTTTGACATAAAGGTAGCAATATGATGATGATGGTGAGGAGGAGGATATGAGGAAAATCCTTTGAAAAACTCTAAAGAACTGTATAAAAGAAGTTGCCTGTTTAACTGGCTTATGTTTGAATTTTTAAAATATTTTGTGATAAAAGAAAGTGAATAGACATCTTCATTCTTTATGACAGTATTTAAAACTTGTTTTCTTTTAATGGATCATAATCATTTCAAAAGAAGCTGTTCTTGTGGTTTATTTGTATACCTACAAACCTTTTAGATTCATAAATCAGTCCTGATGGATATTAAAGCATTAACATTGTTGCAGAATTCTTGTGTTTGCTTACATGTTTAATTGATTATTTTTCATCTTCTGTCAGGCTTTCATGAAAGTTCTCATTATTTTAGAATTAAATACATTTTTTAAAGCAAAAAAAACATCTTTGAGGAAATTCTTCCATCTTCAAAAGCTTGTATCCTCAGAAAAGCTAAAACTCTCCTTGTTGAGCTTAAGATAAATATATGAGAAAAAAAAGAAAAGCTATGTGTGTAGAATGAATGTTGATGGGACCTATGAATGAAAACTTTTTGAAGTTTGAGTCTGCTGCGCACTGTGTGGCCTGTGGATTGTACTCCATCATTTTCGCTTCATTTCACCTGTCGGTAAAGAAGCAATCATTTTCATCCTCATTATCTTGTAAGCGATTTCTTTCTTTTTTTTTATCATGTCGATAATGAACTCATTTTTCCCATGGAAGAACAAGTCTTTGCTTGGAACAAATGATGCTGCTGGGACCAAGGGGCAGCCTCTCTCCTATCCTTTGGTTTCCAACCTTTCAGAAATGGATGGACTTTTCACAGGAGCCTAAAAGTCAACGTCTTGAAGGCTTTGTTGACTCAGTCCCAGTGAAGAGACAAGTTCTAGAGTTTCAAGCTCTTTAAGGAAAACTATACCCACTCTCCACTCCTTAGCAAAACTGAAACCTAGACATTTCCAGCAGGATATGAGAAAAGACAATAATTGTTGTGGAACTGGATAGAATAATGTCTTCATTTAACCAGCTGCCAAAGGCTACAGGGCACCTGTGTTCTAGGATACTCATTTATTAAGGTGTCACCCTAATTACAACATGTGCCAGAGGGACCATGTGTTTCAGAGGGAGGTAGCTAAACTATTGCCTTAGGGACTGGACTCAGATTGAATTCCAGCTGTGTATGAGGGAATTGTGAAACTTGAATCACTTAAAGAGTCAGCCTCCCTGATGTGGCTCTGTTCTTCAGAAAAGTGGAAATTAGTCCAACTCTCCATCACTATGGAATGGATTATCCAGTGTAGGGATTAAGGGGCCCATTGGTTTTTCTTTCCTCCCTTGGCCTTCACACCAAGGGTACGTAGAGAAAGAAGAGGAAAAAATCAGAGAGGCGAATTCTGCTTTTTAATTGCTAATAAAAGGTTTGGTAGGGGCAGATGTGGAAACTAACATTTAATATGAAATTTTTATAATATCTGTTGATGTTATTTGCTGTTCTCTCCCTCTTCATGGCAAACGATAGTGATTTATTTCCCACAATGAAACAAAACACAAAAACAAAACCAGTACCCGGATACAATGTAGCATTCAACAGTTACCTTACATATATGAAATACAGTAGAATTCTACCTCTACAAAATGAGTTAGGACCAAGATTATTTTCTAAAAAAGGTTGCCTGGTTTGAAAAAATAAATTGCCACTTATAGGTTATCTTATTTTTTTTTTAAACCATCTGGTTGAATAATAGTGAAAGATAAGTGCCGAAGCATCATGGTGTAGTGGATAGGGTGCTGGGCCTGGAGCTGAAGGACCTTCATCTAATTGACGTCACTGTTATTACCATATGTGTGACTTCAGGCAAGTCACTTTACAACTCTGAGTCTCAGTTTCATCTTCTGTGAAATGAGGCTGTCTTCGATGACCTCAGAAGTCCCTTGCAGATCTCTTTTTCTGTTTTTTGTCTGTTTGTTCAGTAAAGTTGCCAGGCAAAAGGTCAGATAAAATTACACATTACACATTACAATAGGCCACCCAAACTTTTGACCTTACAAAATCTTATCCTTTTCCTACCTGCCTGATACTTTCCTCTACCCTACTTCCCACCTTCCCTTCTTTCCTTCTTTCCTTCTTTCCTTCCTTCCTTCCTTCCTTCCTTCCTTCCTTCCTTCCTTCCTTCCTTCCTTCCTTCCTTCCTTCCCTCCTTCCCTCCTTCCTTCCATTCCTTCTTCCATCCCTCCTTCTTTCCTTCCTTCCCTCCTTCCTTCCTTCCATCCCTCCTTCCATCCCTCCTTCCTTCCTTCCTCCTTCCCTCCTTCCTTCCTTCCCTCCTTCCTTCCTTCCCTCCTTCCTTCCCTCCTTCCTTCCTTCCCTCCTTCCTTCCTTCCTTCCCTCCTTCCTTCCTTCCTTCCTTCCTTCCTTCCTTCCTTCCTTCCCTCCTTCCTTCCTTCCCTCCTTCCTTCCTTCCTTCCCTCCTTCCTTCCCTCCTTCCTTCCTTCCTTCCATCCCTCCTTCCATCCCTCCTTCCTTCCTTCCTTCCCTCCTTCCTTTCTTCCTTCCCTCCTTCCTTCCTTCCTTCCCTCCTTCCCTCCTTCCCTCCTTCCTTCCTTCCCTCTTTCCCTCCTTCCCTCCTTCCTTCCTTCCATCCCTCCTTCTTTCCTTCCTTCCCTCCTTCCTTCCTTCCATCCCTCCTTCCATCCCTCCTTCCTTTCTTCCCTCCTTCCCTCCTCCTTCCATCCCTCCTTCCTTCCTTCCTTCCCTCCTTCCCTCCTTCCTTCCTTCCATCCCTCCTTCCTTCCTTCCTTCCCTCCTTCCCTCCTCCTTCCATCCCTCCTTCCTTCCTTCCTTCCCTCCTTCCTTCCTTCCTTCCCTCCTTCCCTCCTTCCATCCCTCCTTCCATCCCTCCTTCCTTCCTTCCTTCCCTCCTTCCCTCCTTCCCTCCTTCCTTCTTTCCATCCCTCCTTCCTTCCCTCCTTCCTTCCTCCTTCCTTCCTTCCCTCCTTCCTTCCTTCCCTCCCTCCTTCCTTCCTTCCTTCCTTCCCTCCTTCCTTCCTTCCATCCCTCTTTCCATCCCTCCTTCCTTCCTTCCTTCCCTCCTTCCTTCCTTCCTTCCTTCCTTCCTTCCTTCCTTCCTTCCTTCCTTCCTCCTTTCCTTCCTTCCTTCCTTCCTTTGCTTGTTTTTGTTTTCCTAGTAGTCATTTCTGCATAATGAAATTTCCACTTTTTAAGTTAACTTTACCTTTTAAAGAAAAAAAACGTTACACAAAACAAATGGAACCACCAACAACCACAGGTGGTACGAACATCATCTGAAACCCTTTCTTCCCCACCTCTCTGCCAAAACAGGGGGAGATGCATCTATTCATCTTCCTGTGAAGGGGTCAGCATTGGTCATGATAGCTGCAAAGCATAGATCTTCTTTTTAATGTTTGTTTCTTTCATTTCCATTGTGGCAGTCGTTTTATTATTACATGTATTTTCAGAGTTCTGCTTACTTATGTGTGATGTGTTTATTATATTTAAATAGATCTTCATTTTTATTCATATTTGAATTTATTTTAATTAATTGGAACCTTTGTTGTAGTAATAATTTATATTTCTTTCTGTTCCTTCATTCTTTTTCTAAATTAAGTTTATTTTATTTTGAAAGGAAAACATTCATGTTATTGTCTGTCTTAAAAAAAGAAGTTGTATAGCAATGTAATTTAAAGATATTTTAAAAGCCTATGCATAAAGGAATTCCATCTACCACAGCGATCTATTCACTTGCAGACTTAATTAATGCCTTTTGATGATAAAAGGAAATATTGTTTTAACTATTAAATGAGTGGAATTGCCGTTTCAAAACAGATCAAGCACATTCCTGAGAGGCCATAGCACCAGATAGATTGTTCTGAGGTAACAGGTCATCCTCCTCCTTGATGTCACAGGATAAAAAGCCAGAGCATAAAAAGTATAGTTTCTCCAACAGTCCACTGGGTAAATGCCTAATTGTTCTCTAGAGCAGTAGGATGGTTGGTATATTGTAAAACCCAGAATAAATAAGGCAACAAACAGTTCAACTCCTTTCATCCTCTAACACAAATCACTGATGGGATCAACTTAATTTGCTAGCTCATTCTGGCTAAGTTCTGTGTAAATGTGAACCTGTCTATGGGAATCAATATGGCAAAGGTTCTCCTTTCGCCAGAATCTTTGACCTTGAGTAATTAAATGCATGAATGGATGAAAGCAAGTAACATAGCTTCTTGGAGTCTCAGTATCTTTATCCTCAAGATGAGTGGGTTGGAAGTACATGTGCAGAAGATGAAAGCAAGGGCATTTAATGTGGAAGATGAACACAAAAGTGGGGCTTGATCTTATAAGAATAATGCTAAAAATCAGAATGAGTTAAGGCTAGCAAGGATGGCTAAGGTTTATAAAAACACTTATAAGTTATAATGGAGGAAAGGAGAGGTTTGAATAAGGGATCAGATTGTTGCCATGGGTATGTGGGATGAGGTTAAAGGATAACAAAGAGAAAATATACTTGTTCAACTCCAATTTTGCTTCTATTTTTCTCTGCCAAGGAGGATGGTTTTTGGCCAAGAAAGAACATAACAGGCATGATTAACAGGAGGTTAGTAACTGACACAAGTAGAGAGATTATAAAAGCACCTAGGTGCCTAAGATGAGTTCAAGTCAACAAGAAACTGGAATAAATGGTGGATGAGATTGTTGAGTGAATGCTGAAGTTCTAAGATAACTGATCTCCAGAAAAAACTGCTAATAATTGGAAAAAAAATATTACAACCACAATAGTGCTTCAGTTAAAAAGTTATTAATAAAACTGCTTCACTGTAACTTAAAACAAAAAATAAAAAAGTAATGGCTGCAGAGAATAAGAAAGACTCACAAAGATTAGATAAGGGCAAACAATCAATCAATCAACATTTATTAAACACGTATCATGTGCTAGGCAACTGGAACTACAAATACAATGGATGAAACTTTAATGCCAATGTCCTGGATTTTTTTTTTTTATTCAGTGTAGAGGCTTCAACTTGCAGACCAGTGAGCTTCATTTCAATTTTTTGTGAAATTTTGAATAATATCCTCAAAAGAATGGTTGGAGAACCTATAGAAACACATAGGAAAGCAAGCTTACATCCTCAAGGACCAGAATCGCTTCCTCAAGGACCAGAATTGCTTCATCAAGAATTGATTTTGATGAGCAGCATCCTTTTTCTTGATAAGGTTAATCAACTGGTATATCAGGGGAATATTCTAGATAAGTGCTGTCAGACTTAAATAGACACAGAGTCATTAATACATGCATAAGGACTGCTGCAGGACACATATCGATTTAGTTTTAAAATGTAACATTACCATTACTTTATCACATTTTTATTTATTTTGTTAAGTAGTCCCTTACATTTTGGGATTTCATCAACTGTCCTAACAAGGTAAGTCCATTCATTGCGGATCAGTATCAACTTCATCCCTACATCAGGGTTGGAAGAGATGTTTAAGGTTCTATATAAGGTAATTATATAACCTTAAAGGTTCTTTCCAACTAGTTCTCCAGGGATTCTTAGCCAGTGTTTTGGGAACTTAAAAAAAAACAAAAACCTAACTCTGTTTAATGTAATTGGTTTCCTTTGTAATTTAATATATTTTATTTTATACTTTTAAACCAGACCTGCACAACTTGTAAACTTCTGGGCAGACACGTTAGACTAGAGACAGACTAATAATAATTGGCTGCCATGGGTCTTGTGACAAACAGGAGAGTGTGCAATGGCAACTCTACGTTTTTCATGGGCAGCCAGAAATCCTTTGTCTGGCAAGGGCCATATGTTATACAGATCTGATTTAAAACATTATTCTAAAGGGGATCCATAGGCTTTACTAGACTGCCAAAATGGGCCGCGATGCACAGAAGTTAAGAACCCCTGATTATTACATTAAAAAAATTATCTATGATAAAAGGCAGAATTACTTATTAAAGAATCTCAAGAAGGGAGATTAATCTATAGACATTATTGTTAACTTCTAGGACGAGTAGGTTCATTTGCATGACTAAACTGCTCTTTCTGCCACACTTTTCTAATCTTTTCTACCTTGAATTCTTGGTACTTTTTTCATAGTCCTCTGGTCACATTGCTTCTGGAAAGGGTTGTACTGATTTGAACATCAATAACAAAAAAAAACACAAAATAACCCCAACAACTCTTATAACATCTTGTTCTTACACTCTGGTCCAAATTATGCCTTTTTGTCCCATGCTACCTCTCGGGACCTTTTTCTAGGAATGGAAAATTAGGAGTAAGTTCAGTGAATGTAAGTTTCTTGAGGACAAGGATTGTTTTATTTTTCTCTCCAGGGTCTAGCACAGTGACTGACATATAATTAACCCAATAAATGAATCTGAATTGTATCAGGTACATGTGCCTCTGGAGTAGCTGGTGGCTGTTAGCACAATAAGGAAGGCAACAGAATGTAACTGTGGGAGCAATTAACTGTGTATGCACTATCTTTTTTGTGGCTTTCCAACAGCATAGAGAACCTAGGCATCTGTGTTGGAATTCTTCAAATGTGGTGTTAGTAATAGCCATTCCTTATGTGGTACTTTAAGCTTTTCATGATGTGTTATGTATATTACCACACTGATTTTCGTTCATAACAGCTCTATGAGGAGAAAACTGAGGGGGGGGGGGAGAGAGAGAGAGAGAGAGAGAGAGAGAGAGAGAGAGAGAGAGAGAGAGAGACAGAGAGAGAGAGAGAGAGAGAGACAGAGAGAGACAGAGAGAGACAGAGAGACAGAGAGACAGACAGAGAGAGACAGAGACAGAGACAGAGAGAGACAGAGACAGAGAGGGAAAGAGATGTTAAATGAATTTGTCTAAGTGTCTGAGGCAGAATTAGAATTCAAGTCTTATAGCACTTTATCCTTTTGGCCAAGTGACCTCAATGCCTCCGATTTTATACAATAGCTATAAAGCTGATTTTGTCAGAAGGAGCTGAAGTGCCAGGTGATATCTCTTCTTGGCGACTTTCCATCTTTGTCCCTGTTTTCATTCCGCTCTGTGGTGTGTGTTCTCTTGTGCTGTAACATACTTGGAATCTTAACCGCAGAATACATTAAAGGGTTAGCCAAAGATTACTCTGTATCACAAAGTCTATGATAGCTTGACAAGATATTGTAAGCTCTTTCTCCATTTTCTAAGGTGTGCCTATGTTTTAGGTCATGGGGTCTTGACAGGCAGAATTCTTTGAACCCTAATATTAGACATTTTGGTGAGTAGCAGTTTTTCTAGTAGTTAGCTCACAAATTTGATGCTTAAAAAGCCCAGCTGAGGGTATCTGACCAGTGAAATCTTCAGGCCAGTCAAGCAACAATATCGAGCTTTTGCAAGCTATATTTTGTTGGCTCAAAATAGTTGGCTGATGGCACAAAACCAATTGGGCACATGCTTTCACCGATGGGAAAATTCCATTCCTAGAAGGGATTCAGTGTTGATGTGTCATTAGGTGCTAGGAAACCTAATGTTGACAGTTTGATTGTATATCAAACTTTTGTGGAGTCAAATGTGCTCCAAATGCTCACTCTACTCTGT
Organism: Notamacropus eugenii; assembly: GCF_028372415.1. Taxonomy (NCBI): domain Eukaryota; kingdom Metazoa; phylum Chordata; class Mammalia; order Diprotodontia; family Macropodidae; genus Notamacropus; species Notamacropus eugenii. Next base: position 106,429,370 of record NC_092878.1, read on the forward strand.
CCTTTATTGCTTCATCCCAAAGTGTGACCATCATAGAACTTACATAGACTTTACAAGGAAAGCTAATGTCTTGAATGCTTCTCTGTCTTTTCTCTTCTGGTGGCAGGATGTTTCCAAGAACAATTTTGAAAGGAACTTGGGTTAAATAAATCATTCAACATCTCTGCCATAGAGATATTAGGAAATAGACTAAAATCTTGGAGTGTCTGACTATTATTTTCCTATGGGAAGGAATTTAAAGTTAGCCATGGCATAGGAGAATGATTCTTGGTGTTTCATTTAGAACGAGAGGACCTGATTTCAAAAAGGAGCTCTTTCATTTAGCATCTGGGACAAGTCACTTCTCTTTGACTCGTTTCCTAATTTCTAAAATGATGAGGTTAAATTCAATGATCTCTGAAATTCCTTTTAGCCCTAAAGATGGGATGCTGTAAGTCTATGATTGTGGAGCACAGTGTAATATTTAATCAAAAGCTTCATTTGGAATGATAGTGCAATTGATTGTGTATGCACACACAATGCCACACCTCCCTCATACACTCTGCCTCAGATTATGCCTTTTTTTGTCTGATGTTCTTGCCCCAAGCTCCTTCTCTAGGAATGGAAAGTCAGGAGTAACTTCAGTGAACATAAGCTCCTCAAGGACAGGGATTCTATTTCATTTTTGTATTTGGATCATGTGTTGTTAATGTATTTTTAATGGAATTCATGTATTTTTAATGGAATGGGAAGATCTTTCCCATCCATTAATAGGCCAACGTAACTTGCTTACGTCACAGGAAAGCCTAAGTCACATGAGTTTGAATCACAGGAAGCCTGTGGTGGGAGGAGCTTGCTGAAAGGGTAGAATATGAAGCAGCAGAGCTGGAGTAGAGCTGAGAGAAAGTTGGTTAGACTAGTCAGAGTTGGGAAAGACAGAAGAAGTAGGCAGCTTAGATGGTGAGTGTTTGTTTGTGCGAAGGCCTGATAATGTGTACAGATTTCTTGGTTACTATGATGGGTTTCCTTCCTTGTCATTCCCAAAATCTTAAACTTAGTGCACTCTGAAGGCCACAGATTAGACAACAATTAGGTCCTTGCCCAAGCTCCACTTAGTGGCTAGCTTAGTGATTATCACTAGTAACAGTTTCTCTTTCTCTCCCAGTGTGATTTAGTTATCTTTTTTTCTTTCTTTTGCTCATTAAAAGGGCCAATTCCTGACAATTTCTTAAGGAGGTCTGTTTATTCAATGGGTGTTACCTCCTTCTAAGTGAGTACCTGAAAAGGCCAAGGTGTCCCATTGCATTCTGGGCCATCACCAGTCATCCTGATGAATATCTGCTCACTGGATCCAGATGGCTCAGGACGAGAAAGTGAGGCTGGTGACCTTGCATAGTCATCCCTTACTCAAATCAAAGTCAGATGCAAGTCATGTCATCATTTCTCTGATGTCATGGTCTTCTTTGAAAACAAAGGAAGAACACAATACCCTTGTTGCTATGAAGGATTTGGCTTATAGGTGTTAGGATTTGGCTTTCTGGCATCTGGATAAATGATTTGGTTCTGTCTTTCATGTGGAGAGTCTGTTGTATTTTGTGATTCAGAATTGTGCTAGCATATTCATGGCCACTGTAGGGGCGACCGCATATCGCATTGGTACTACAGATCACTAGGGCCTATCACAGTGACTGGAACAAAACAAACACTTAGTACATGAATTTGAATTATAAATGACTTCAGGCTTTGCTATCATCTACTTTGCCAAGTTTGGTGGCATGATTCTCTAGAAAACAAGTGTCGGGGCAGACTTGATGTGGTCACCTGTCACTCAAGCATAGTATCTTCTCCTTCCTCATCTTCATCTCCTGGCTTCCTTCAGGTCCCATCTAAAATCCCACCATCTGCAAGAAGCCTTTCCTTATTGCACTTAATGCTCGAGTTTTCCCTCTCAGATTTTTTACATTATCTTGGACTAAAATCTATATCAATGTCTTATCTTATAGGCATATATTTGTTTTTTCGTCTATTAGACTATAAGATCTTTGATAGAAGGCACTGTTTTATTGGTTTTCTTTTGTTTTCACATTTTTTTGTATCCTCTCTCTGTCTGACATATTGAAGGCACTTATTAAAATGTTGTTTATTGTTGACTTGAGAAGAGTGAAATATCCTATGACTAAATACTGTGGGCATTCAAGCTACATTTGTTCTTACTATCTCAACTGATCTCTCTGTACTCTCTGTACTCCCTCCACTCACCATCCCCATCCCCTCTTTCTTACCACCATGCAGAGGACTTTCTCAATGTAAACCCCCATTTCTCTATTTGACTTTCTTAGATACCTTGGCATACGTATCTGTGCAATCAGTCACCACTTTCTTCAGCAGTTCATGGGCATCCAGTCATTTCAGGAGACTCTCTCGAGACTAACACAAGACCCTTCTTGTGTCTCCATTTAACATGCTATCCCATGGCACTCTGCTTTCTCTTCTATACAGATATTAAATAGTTTGAAAACATTGTCTCCAGAGGTAGTATGTAATGAAAAGGAATTCTTCTCTATTAAATACATTATAGATTGAAAAGAAATATTAGTGGCAGGAAGATCTCAGCCCCCACAGCAAGAGCTCTGTGGAATTCTTCTTCTTCTAGAAGGCCTCTGGGATGATTGCCAGGAAAATACAATAAAATTTACTAGCCTAAAAGTGGTGTCCTTTCTTTCCCCTTTTCTCCATCTGTACACATCTTTTCTTCTTATTCTTTTTATTATTTATTCTTCAATTATTTGTGGACTAGGAGATTTGCTTTATTTCACTTGATAGCTGTCATCTCTTTTTTTTTCATGATACAATATTGTCCATCATTGGATAAGGCCACTATTTCTTTTCTTTGATGTAAAATCTACAGATTTTATTCAGTCTATGCACTCCAGGTCCTTATACCAGCCTATTCTCTCTAGCTCATCTCTGTATTTCATGTCATCTTTCTATTCTATTCTTTTTTTTAATTTTTTGTGTGGTCTCTTTCCTTCATATGGTATCATAAGTTAAGAGGAAGCAGCACTATATCCAAAATCAATTCCTAACAGAAGAGAGAGACCCTCCATGCACCAAGAAAACACTTCCAGAGGTTAACAGCATATAAAAGACCATTAATTAGTCTTCACTCATAAGTAAATAGTGTCAAAAGGTGGAGTGCTTCAGGAGTTTTTTCCAAAGATACCACTCATATATACACACACAGTCATACTTTATCCAGACAAACCTATTAAGTACATTGTTTTCCAGCAACTGGATATAACAAATGATAGGTAAACGATATGGTAGAAAGAGATATCCAAAGAGTCCTTGTTTGAATGAACAAAAGAGGAACTTCTCTATGCTCTGGCATTATGGTCCTATTTGAGGAAATGCAAAGTACATAGAAGGTAAACATGGAATACAAGCAACGGATGACTTTGAGGTCCATTTGATATCAACTTCCAGCATTGAAATGATTTATCACTTTAAGGCCCCAAACATATCACAGTACTAAAAATGACTTTGTTAAACTGTTTTAAAGAATGTTCTTTCTGATGTTGTGATTAACAAAAAAGCAACATCCATTAATAAAGAGGAAGAAATGAAGACAAAAAAAGGAATAAAAAGTTATTTGATTCCCTATTGCTTGTCTAATTCAATTAAACAAGCATGTATTAATCATCTATGATATGCTTGGCACTGTGCTAGGCGTTGTTGGGATCACAATGATGTAAGACAATACAGTCCTCGTCCTCAAGGGCATATAGAATTCAAGATTTGGAATTTCAGACATCATCTAATCTAACCCCTACTTGAGCAGGAAGTTTGTGTAGAACATTCCTGGCAAGTGGACATCTAGCCTCTATTTGAATAATTCCAGGAATGGGAAAATCACCCCCTCTTAAGGTACCCCATTTAAATTTTGGACTTCTCTAATAATAATGAATATTTCCCTTGTATTTATCTATAAATTCCACAAAGTTATTTCTATTTTTACTCTGGCAGTGATAAGTAAGATAAATTCAGTCCCTCTTCCACACGAGAGAAGGTGGGGGTCCACCATCTCTTCTCTAGGCTAAACATCCCAAATTCATATAATTGATTCCCATAGATGATTGATTTACTCCTCCTTACAATGAAGACCCTCTTCTAGATACACCTCATCTAAATAATCCAGTAGTAGGTGTGAGGTACAAATAATTATAACATAAAATGAGTTATGATTAAGTGCCCAGGAGTGGTAATAGTGAGTCATATAAATTTGGGATGGTAACTATCCCACTTCTTCCTTGGGCAATCATGAAAGGCATTATGATGTGGATAGGACATGAGTTTTTCCTCGAAGGAAGGTCTCAATAAATGGAGGTGAGTGCATAAGGAAACCATGGAAGTAGGAGAGGACAAAATGAGATTCTTAGCTCTCCACTTTTGCCTCTGTGAATTCACAAAGCTATCTGCTATGCCTGTGATGTAATAGTAATACTAACAATGGTATTGATGATATTTATAATAACTAGCCTTGATCTAGCATTTTAAGGTCTGAAAAGCCTTGTACATGTTATCTTATTTGATCCTTCCTCATCTGTACCTCTCAGAATCCCTGTTTTTCTTTGAAGACATTTTTTGTCAGATTTTCTCTGATTGAATCAATAATGAATGAATACTTCTTTTGCTGGAAGTTTGGCAGTAGAGAGCAGAGAAATACAATGATAACTTTGAGTTGGTAGTAAGATAAATGGAAAAGTTTTTATACTTGTTTGTAAAGAGAGAGGGAGCCTATAGAGAGGGAGAGGATCAGAGGGTCAGAGGTCAGAGGAACAAAAAAGGAGGCTGATTGGGTCAGTCCTGACCAGAATTCCACCTTTCCCCCTACCTGCCCTCCAAGTAGGTAAGTCTAGTTCTTTTCCTAAAAAGCAAAGAAACTGTTCCCAAGACTTGAATGACCCAGGGAGCTAATGCCATTTGGCCTCAGACCACATTGATGTGGCTTCTTAGTCACGGTTAGATTCTTAAAGACATTAAAAGGTCCATTCACAATGAGTCTGTATCTTTTCAGCTTGGTGACTATCCTGAGGCTGTGAGAGTCATCCCATGGACTAGATGTGTTTCTGTTTGGAGCTGGGGCAAGGAGGGAGGTAGTATGTCTGTCTGAGCTGAGCTCTAAATCAACAAGGGTTGAGTAACCATTCTGTGTTATGGGAAAGTTAACCCTCTTTTAACTATTAAATAACCTAAGTGTCTTTTTCATTCCAGTAGGAGACCTGAACTTCCAGGGGCCCAGTTTCAGTCCTGCTTTTTAATTCAACAGAACACTTCATCAACTATATGTCACATGGGACTGGATTAGCAAAAATTTCTTCTGCAAGGGTTCCCACCCTTTCAAATTTCCATTCCCCAGTAGAATGACTCCAGAGCATTCCTTCAGTATAGGCTACCTTGTGGCTAGGTGAAGTCTTCTCTGGACAGGGCATTTATTGTTACTTCACTTACATTGTGAGGTCTTTTAGAGCATGAATAAAGAGAAAAATGTAAGACCCTCAAGCCCCCAGTTCTAACTCAGCTTCAATAACTGGTGGTGACAGATATCCTTAGCTTGTCCTACCGGTAACTATTATAGTTTAACAAGTTCAGTCTCCAAATATGCAGGTACAAGAGCTTTATCCCTCCCAGCTCCCACAAGCACAGTCACTAATAAATAAATGTTACAAGTAATTCGAGAATGAAAAGCATCAGTTATCCCTTGTAGATAAATAAATACAGACATCCACAGATGGCTCTTCTTTCCCTGTTTAAACTAAAATATCATTAAGGCAGGTATCATATAGTTCTGGTGCCTAGGTGCCAATTTTTAGTTTATATTTTATTAATTTACATTCATTATTTTTCCCATTTCTACCTTTTTACTTTTAAAAAATAAGCTTTAATTATTCTATGTCATACCTATCTCTTTGAAAAAGTGCTCTCTGAGAATACTGCACAAAGCAAACTTTCTGCTTATGTAGCCTATCAGTGGGGCAAAACCTCATTTTCTTCTCTGCTTTCCCCCAATATGTCCAAAGGGAACATGAAATTGTTGGGATTTATGGAGGGAGATCTGTCAGCTTTTTCTTATTTACTTGGATTATGAGATATAAATTGAATTTGGGGCTCTCTCCTTAAGAATAAGTTACTTATTATCAAACAAATTCATGTTAGTGGATCAGACATGGATAAGGTGTTGCTATTGTAACCTTGTTAGGTTGCTTAGAGTGTTCTGAATTCTTCTATAATGGCTTGTTTTCTGTGTAAACTTGGGCAATGGCTTTCATTTTTGACGATCTCATTTGTGTTATTTGCCATTTGCTGGATAATAGCTGCCTCGTCAAAGAGAATGAATAGTCTTTTATTCAGGGGATGCACAAGTTTTGGTTATCAACAATAGACAGGAGTTGCTATGTGCTCCATTTGCCGATGGTGATCAATTGCTGTTAATTGAGAAGATAATTTAATTATAGATTTGTAGAGCTGTAAGGGACCTCAGAAGCCATCTAGTTTAATCACTTAATTTCCTACATGAGTCGACTGGGGACCAGAAAGGTTGTGACTTGTCCAGGATTCTGAAAGTTAATAAGTGGTAGACCCAGGGTTCCAACCCAGGTCCTCTGATTCCAAATCCAGTGCCTTTCCTGTCATCCTTTTGTTCAGGATATATTTGGACATGAATGTGATGTAAAATAAAGGATATCAACTTAAAAAACACATTAAAATGAGGAAACACGGCATAGTGGATGAAGTTTTTGGGTCAGGAAGAATTGAGTTCTCATCCTACCTTTGGCACATAGGGACTGTGTGACCCTGGGCAAGTCACGTAAAAACTCAGTGCTTCAGACAGCTCCCTAAGGTTATGAAATACAGAGCAGGAGCTAATCTATATTTATAAAGGTAATTTCCTTTTATCAATGAAGTTGTAGATTTGGGCCTGTCTCCTTTATTTCTAAAATAAATATAAAACTGAAAAATTTAAACATGTTAATTTATAAAGATAATAATAATAATAATATTTTCTTCTTCATTCCTTACAACAACTCTTATTATTCTCATTTTATAAATGAGTGAACTGAATGGTGTGTTGAGTGTATAGAAAGGACTAGCTTACTTCAGATGTGAGGGATTGAGGAGCCGTTTTCAGGGCTGCTCATCCACCTTAGGTGTTCATTTCTCACTCAGCTCTCACTATGACTCCAAGAAAGTATAGTACCTGCAGTGGCCACACCCTGGTAAAACCATCTCAGCAGATGGGATAAACCAGGTTGAAGTTAAGCAACAGAGCTCAAACCCAGCGGTGAGTTAGAGGGAGGTCTGCCCCAAGCATGTGAAGACTTCCACTGGCAGAACAAGCGAACCATGAAGATGGCTGAAGCAGGCACTGTGGAACTCTTAGAGCTTGGTCAGACAACAAAGATGTCAAGGTCATCCACTGGATCCTAGGCCAGTTGCCATTCATCTTAACTTTTGTGCTGTAGCAAAGACTTTGATGACTGGAAGAAAGTGAAACTCTGCCTCACTAAAACCCTATTCATGAACAAGTCAAGACATCACCCTGTGATGTCACTGGTCCTCTTCAAAATGAAAGATGAACAATTGAGACAGATAGAGGTCAAGTAACTTGCCCAGGGCATAGTGCTAGTAAGGGTATGAAGTAGAATTTGAACTCAAGTTTTCCTATCTCCAAGTCCATTGCTCTTACCCCAGTGTACCACCTACTGCTCAGCCTTCCTCACTTAAATCAAAACCAACTGCAAGTCATGTCATTATCTTGATGTCACGGTCTTCCTTGAGAACAAAGGACAAACACAGCTGCCTACTGCCAATATGCTTTGTTTCACATTGCTTCATTTACCCAAGAGCAGTTATATAGAAAGATAGAAACATCTCCATCTCTCTTTTCAGTGAAGAGTCATTTCTGACAACTGTAGTCAGATTTTGGATTGTGGAAGTTGCTTGCTATGCTCACCAATATACTATACTGCTTTCTGCTAGAGCTTCAATGTAGCATGGGGCAGCTAGGTAGTACAGTAGATAGAGCACCAGTGCAGGAGTCAGGAGGACCTGAGTTCAAATCTCACTTCAGACACTTGACACTCACTAGCTGTGTGACCTTGGGCAAGTCACTTAACCCCAATTGCCTCATCTTGGGTCATCTCCAGTCATCCTGATGAATATCTGGTCACTGGATTCAGATGGCTCTGGAGGAGAAGTGAGGCTGGTGACCTGTACAGCCCTCCCTCACTCAAAACAAAGTCAAGTGCAAGTCATATCATCATTTCTCTTATGGCATGGTCTTCTTTGGCAACGAAGGATGAAAACACAATATATATATATATATATTTTCTTTTCCCCTTCCACTCAGTGAGTCTTCCTTTGTGCTCCCAAAACAAAACAACCCAAAGAATCACTTCATATGACAGCATGTGCAGCACTATGGATTAGCTGAACCACCTTTCTAAGAAAAGATGGGAAATGTGTTTCTAATGTCTTACCTCTTCTTTGGGGTCAAAATCAGTAATTACAATTGTTCAGCATTTAATTTCACTTCTATTTACTTTCCATTTTCATTATTGTGGTCATCCTGTGTTTTGTCTCTCTTTTACTATTTCACTCACTTTCCATTAGTTTATTACATCTTCTCATATTTCTTTGTATTTTTCATATTCATTTTTTAAAATAACAATAATGTTTTGTCATATTCATAACTGACAATTTGTTCAGCCATTATCCAGTTTATGGGAGTTTACTTTGTTTCCAGGTTTTTGTTCCCACAAAAAGATTGTTGTGAATATTTTGCTCTGCATAGGACCTTCTATCTTTCAATTCTTTGGTATATGTACCCAACAGTAAGATCTCTGGGTCAAAGGGTAGGAATAGTTTAGTAACTATTTTCACACTGTTCAAAATCACATTCCAGAATGAATGGACCCAATCAGTTTTAAAACTGCTAATTAATGTCCCTGTCTCACAACTATATGCCACTAAAACTGACAATCTAAATGAAATGAATATTTCCATATATATGTATATATGTGTATATATATACACATATATACGTACATATAGATAGATAGACCAGATTAGCTGAGAAAGTACAATGCTTGACATATCTTAGAAAAATAAATTGGAGAAGCTATAACTAAATAGAGAATGTGTTCAAGACTAAACAAGAGAGAAAAAGATTCATGGGAGGTAAAGTGGATAATTTTGAGTATATAAAAATAAAAGTTTTGCACAAACAAAAATGATACAGCCAAAATTAAGAGAAAAAAACAGGTAACTTGGAAAAATCTGCAGCATATTTCCCTGAAAAAGTTCTCATTTGTCAAATATATAGGGATGCAGGTGATGTGGGGAAATAGGTATATTCATGTACCTATTAATGTTTGTGGAGTTGTGAATAAACCTAACCATTCTGGAGAACGATATGAACTATGTCCCTCATACTATAAAACTGTGAATATGTGAATACCCTTTCACCCAGAAATGCTATATCTATACCCCAAAGATATCAAACAAAAAGGAAAAGAGAAAAATTATTTATAGTAGTTCTTTTTGTGGAGGTCAAGAACTAGAAATCTAGGGGATTCACACCTATTGGGGAATATTTGTACAAGTTATGCTATATGAATGCTATGGAACACTATTTTGCTGTAAGAAATAATGAAGGGGATGACAAAAAAACCGAAAAAAGCCTGTGTAGACTTATACGAACTGATGCAAAGTTAGTTAAGCAGAACTAGTAGAACTATATAACAAGAGCAATATTGTAATGATAATTAACTGTGAAAGATTTAATAGTTCTGATCAATACAATGATCCACCATGATTCCAAATGATTTATGAAGAAAAATGACATGTGCCTCCAAATAGAGAATTAATGGATTCAGTGTAGCTTGAAGCATATTTTTGTCTTATTTTACTTGCTCTCCTTCCTTCCTTCCTTCCTTCCTTCCTTCCTTCCTTCCTTCCTTCCTTCCTTCCTTCCTTCTTTCCTTTTTTTTTTGTTTTCTTCCCTCCCTTTTTTGGATCATGAACAATACAAAATATGTATTGTGCATGATTTAAAATGTAATAACTATTGCATTTTTTGCCCTCTTTATAATACAGAAAAAGGTAGAGGAAGGGAGAGAATTCAGAATTGAAAATAAAATAAAATTGAATTTAAAAATTTTTCTTGTCTTCTTGCAGACCCCTAGTAATACAATACAACAGAAGTTTTGTAGTACTTTAAAAAAAAAAAATTACTTGTGGATAGCTGTAGTGCCAACAAGATATTCACAGCATCTACTGCAGCCATGAATATGGCAGTGCAATTCTGAATTAGAAAATGAAATAGACTCTTCACATGGAAGACAGAATCAAAATATTTATTCAGATACCAGAAAGCCAAATCCCAGCACCAGAAAGCCAAAATCATCATAGCAACAAAGAAATCCATCATAGTAACTAAGAAGTCTATACGTAGTATCAGACCTTCCCACAAACAAACAAACACTCAGGAGCCTACTTGTCTGCTTTCTCCCTCCCTCAGTTCTGACTGCTCTGATCAATTTCCTTCCAGCTCTGCTCTAGTTCCGTCTCTTCCTGCTCCACCCCTTCTTGTTCCATGTGACTTCACTCATGAGATTCAGGCTTCCCTGAGACTGAAGCAGGTCACATAGATCTATCAATGGATGGGAAAGATTTTCCCATTAAGAAGCAAAATTACTTTAACAATAAGCAAAAGTGCATTATCAATATAATAGCTTACAATTCTTTTCAAAACTATTCATATCTTTTAACCATTTATGTATTTCAGGATAGTGCATGATCTAACATTTGTGTTATTAGTTTTCTATTGTCTTGAATATAAGACTTTAATTAGTGATATTTAATGCTAAGAATTTTTTCCTCCTATCAACTATGCCCCTTCAAAATCAATTATATTTACTTTTGACCTCAGAACACAGAGAAGGAGATGTTGTAGTAGGCTATGTGTATAACATTGATGAAAGTTCTGATCCCCATCCATCCTCTTGAGGCATTGCAAATATGTGGTCTAGAGAAGACACCTCACTGATATGGCTCCTCAGATGTGGTCCCTCTTCTGGAAGAGACAGTGCTATGACTTCTACATGGATATGTAAACAGCTATTCCCTCTGTTCCTTGGGTATTGGAAGTCATACTCTCTTGCCTAGTGAATTACTATGGGAACCTGATTCATGCCTATGGCTGAGAAAATAAAGCTGATATGGAACACACACACCAACAAATGGCATCATTGATTGGAGCAGACTCTAATGGGATGATCTTCACCAGTAGGACCATTGAATCCAACAATTTAGCAGTTAAGGGGATGGTCAGGTTCTATAAGTTATGGAAAAAGCAGGTGATTAAAACAAAGAGCCTAAATATATGGTGGATTCATGTCAGTTTGTAGAAGCTAGTTACTTGCTACTCAGGGCAGAAGAGTGAGATCCTTGATCTGAAGGAACTGGAGTCAGCAATCCAGTCAGACAAAAGCCATATCTCTGTTATGACTGTAAACAATGCTACTGGAATGCAGCAACCTATTAAAGACAATGAGCAGATATGCACTTCTTGAAAAGTATATTTCTACATAGATGGGGCCCAGGCAGTTGGAAAAATTCCACTCAACTTGAATGACATGAAAGTTGATGTCATAAATGTTAGTGGTCATACTTTATGGCCCAAAAGGAGTTGGTACAGTTTACATCTGCTGTAGGCACCAGTGTATTTGAAGGTCTTGCAGAATGGAGTGGGGGCAGGAACATGGTATGCACCCTGAGATGGTTACCAACCCTTCAAGGTTGGTCTGGGAACTGCCTATTAAGTGGTACAAGAAACTAGAAGCCTTTAAAGAGGTTGGTGAAAAAGCTAATGAGCAACTTTCCTGATGTGGTAATGAATGGGGGCCCTCAGCCATATTATTCAGGTTGCATTTATTTGTCCTTTGTCTATGTAGAAGAGGAGCATCTGCTGATGCCATTCAATGATGTAGCTTCATCTCCAGGAAATACCCAAGGTTCTGCATCTCTGGAACTGTCCAATACGCTTAGAATCATTGGCACAGATGAAGACCTGGCTCACTCCTCTATCCGTTTTGACACTGGCCATTTTGACACAGAGGAGGACATGGACCACACAACTGAGAAGGGAATCAACCATGTTGAAAGGCATTGAGAAAGGAGTCCACTGTGGGAAATGGTACATGTCACAAATAGTCATAAAACCTTCAAATGGCCATAGCATTAAAGTGAACATCTGTACTGTCCTTGCTCCTTCCCACTTCACTGGCCAGAGAACCACCAGGCAGCAGGGTCCCTTCTGTTATAAAACTATAGCAGCCCATATGATTCATTCCAATCCAGTAGACCTCAAAATTCCACTATTTCTAGGATATGGACATAACCCAACTATCCGATCCTGGATTCATCTTAATGCTTTGTAGAAAGTGTCTCAAGACTTTTGAAGGTGGACCTCCATATCCTAAGCCAGAGGTGGGGAACCTCTGGCCTCAAGGTCACATGTGACCCCCTAGATTCTTGAGTATAGTCCTTTGACAGAATCAAAACTTCACAGAACAAATCCCTTCAATAAAATTATTTGTTCTGTAAAACTTGGACTCGGTCAAAAGGCTGCATCCAAGGACCTAAAGTCTACATGTGCCCTCAAGGACATAGGTTCCCCATCCCTGCCCTAAATCATCAAAAACACTTGGAGAGGAGCAATTATATTGCTCACATGTTACCTCTGGATAGACTTAGAGAAAGGAAGGAACAATGCCTATCTGTATGACCCTCAGGCTAACACCATGTCTCAGTTCCACTGTCAGTTGTTCTGGTTTCTTAAGATCTAGTTAGATTTCTGTGCATGACAAAGAGAGACAATGGGCCTGCACTGACTGTCAAGCCAATGGCTGCTTCCTCAGAACTCGCTCATGATCCCTGTCTCCACCATTTTTCTGCTAATAACACATAGCTGTAAATATCTATGTTGCCCCATATTGTTCTAATTTGTGTTTCCTTATGTGAAACCCATTGATTTCCAAATTAGAGAAAGAACCCCCTCATATTAGTTCCTCAGGGTTGGGTTTAGAGAAAACTGAGAATATTGGGCAATGGTTCCAGTTTTGAGCGGCAGGACAATTCATGGCAGACATCCATCATTGCAAAGGCCTATATGTGTTTATGCCGGCCTATATCAGTACTCTATTTTAAAATTCACTTTTATGGAATAAATCTTCTACTGTAAGTACTTTGCCCATAGTAAACCCTGGAGTATTTTTTTCATAAAAAAACAAACAAAATCAACAACGGTGGTTTTGTTTCTACAAACAAAATTACATATTTTTATTCTTATCATTGTTTCCCCTTATTTGATTGTAAAAGGTACCTTTTTCCATTTCTTCTATTTTTTTAACATGGCAGGTCACTTACTGTGTACCCTTGGACAAGTCTCCGCATACCTCCAAGACTTAGTATGTTCATACAAAAAGAGATTGACCTGGATGTTATCTAAAATCCTTTCCAGTTATAAACCACTTCAATTGATTTTCCTTCAGTTTGGTTTCTAGTTCCTTTAACTTTCTGGCCTCCGCCTTTTTGCCTCTTTCCACTACAACATTGGTCTTAAAATACAGCACTCAGAAGTGAATCTAGCATGGCAGATGCTGTCTGATGAGAGCAAAGTAAGAAGAACAGTTGCTTCCCTACTTTGGCTCTACTAATTAGCCCAACATCCTGTTAGACTTTGTTTTCTTGCCTCCCATCTCCATTAAATGATATTAAATTTATAATTCACTAAAACACCATATCTTGAAACCATTTAGAGTATTATAGAAAAAGATGCATCATTGAAAGAAGTATACATCTGGATGAAAGCAACATAACTCTCAGAGTTTTTAAGTAGTCTGCTTTCCTTTCAAAGCCTGAATGGAAGGATAGGTGACATTTTTGAAATCTTAATCTTGGTGTAGTAATAAATCTGTTTGTCCTTATCTTGCATTCACTTTGACCCTCTAACTTTGAATTCTGGATTCCATGAGTCAATAATATGAGGCCATTGAATAATTAAAGTTGGTTTATCCTTTTACCACTTTCAGCTAAGCCAACAACAAAATAATAAAGGGTGGCAGAGTTGTCCAGGAACACCTGTTTTTGTCTTAGCTGTTTGCAGTGACATTTTAAGTCCAGAAGAAATCTTATGAGGTCATATGTCTGCCTTTCATGGAGGACTGCATCGTAATGAGAACTACAGATAAGGGAATGGTTAAGAAATTCTTAAGCACCATATTCACAGTTAGCGTCTAATCATGTAGTATCTACAAAGTTGTGTGCCATCATTGAACTAGGCTCTCCCTTTGAGCCTAGAGGTCATAGAGAAGGGACTCTCTTCATTCATATCTCCAATTCTCCATTCTGAGAAATAAGGATCCCAGGATTTCTTTCCACCACTGCCATGGTACAAGGATACCAAGAGAGGAGCATTAGGTCTTCTCTACACTGAGTCGTTGGCAGCAAACCTGAACAAATGGCACATTACCCACCACCTCACTGGTCCATACAGACTTTGGAGGGGAGTGGAGGAGAAGCAAGAAGATAGTAGAAGGAAATGGAAGATAAGAGGAGAGGAATAAAAATAATAATAATTAATAATAAAAATAATACAATAATTTTTGTTAATTACAAAAGCATTTATAAAAAATTAAAAACAAAAACAAACAACATTCCAGATTTACATATAATGAAATTGGGAAAGAAAATGAGACTTCTTTAAGGTCATTTGAAAGAAGGTCAGATGAGAACCCAGGGAGTGTTTATTATAGACTAGTAAAACCAATTTTTTCATAAATTATTTTACAATTATGTTTCTCAAAACATAGATGAAATAACTGTAATTTAGAGAAATTTTTAGTAATTACTGGAAAGCAAAGTCAAGCTTCCAAGTTCGTATTGTAGGCAGTGAGAGTATTGAATTTTGAAGTATCTCATTACCAACTTGACAGCTGTTCTAGCTAGGATGATTTAGATAAAAAGAAGCAACATTGCACAGTCTTATTTATAGATGCATAAGAGACTTAAAGACATCTAGTTCAGCTATCTCATTTTATGAGATGAGGAAACTAAGACTCAGATTAAATGAGCTGTCCAAGGTTATACAGAAGTAAGTGGCAGAAATTTGTATCTCATGTTACATTCTAAACTATAAGATTCATGAAGACAGGGATTGGCTGTTTATCTAACATTTCTATTTTTCTCATTGGTTAGTATATTATTTAATAGTGTTTTGAAAATTCATCTTGATTAACTCAGGCATGAAATTACATTCTAATAAACAGATATGTTGCATAAATGCATCAATATAATGTAAGCTAATATATAATATGCATATAAGAACAACCTACTACATGAAGCCAAAGGAGGGAAAAATTGTTGGCTGAGGTGCGTGATGCTGTGCTATTGGGATCATATTCATTCTCTTTTCATTATTGTAGATACAAGATGATCATCATATTTCATCACTCTTAGTTTTGCTTCTAGGGCCAAAGAGAACAAATGTAAGATCTCTTCCATGTGACATCCTCTTGTGAAGAAGTAAAAATCACCCTAGAGAAAATAAAGATGAGGAGCATAGTTGGAAGAGTTAAAGCATAAGTAGAGAGGATCCATGTTGAAAGCAACATAATTTTGATGGATTCTTAACATTTCTAAAAGAAGGGAGCATCTTGCAAAAGCCTGGGGGAAAAAACTTGAATCTTATTGACAGTAAAAGGTAATTAAAATATAAACAACCACTGATCATTCTCTGCAGCCTTGTTATGAAGGCAATCTACACAGGCATCAAAGGTCAGAGGAGGAAACAACATTTTGCCAATGCATATCAGTCTGCATCTTTGCAGTCATGCAGTGGACTGAAAGGTAAAGAAAGCACAAAATTTTAGTTGGCTTGCTATTTATTGACTACAAAGAAAGCATTTGATTTGGTAGAGTAAGGTGTCACCTTTAAGGCTGTCTTCTCAAAAGAAAGACATGTGTCTCGCATATGCTAAAAATCATTCAGGATTCCTCAGAAGATATAACTGCAAAAATTAATTCATTCAACAGTTCTTTGATTATTATCAAGTGAGGAATAAATCAGAGTGATGTCTGCTTACCAAAGGTCTTTGCCAATATAGTGGAATATGTCCATTATATTCCCAGAGTGCAAATGGAAGGAGGGATTTCCTGTAGATGGCAAGGTTCTCCAGATGCTTCCGTTTGTTGATGACTGTAGCAGAATCTGGAACATAACACTTCCTAAATGATATCCAGATTCACTCTAGAGACTTCAGCCTAACTATTCATGCAGACAAATTCAAGTTAAGGAAGAATAACCCTTTTTTCTGATTGTGATATGCAATCGGATACCTGGTCCACAATGCTAATTCACCAGTATATCTGTCTCGGACAGAATCACAAATGGGCAATTAACTAGGCCTGGAATTAAAGAGGAGAAGAAAGTAGGGCCTCGATTGCCTATGGAAAATTATATGATGACTTTTTTGATTTTAAATATTTCTCTGAAACAAAAGCACATCATTTTATTTTTATTTTTTTGGTTTCATAATTGTTATTACCGTGTTATTCAAGAGGAAACTCAGGAGGAAATGGACATGTAAAGAACTAAAAACTATCACCACAGGTGATAATTAAAGTTGATTTGTCCCTTTATCACTTTGAAGCAATAAAAAATAATAAAGGACCATAGAGTTGTCAAGGAACACTGTTTTTGTCTTGGCTGTTTGCAGTGACAATTTAAGTCCTTTAGAAAGCTTATGAGATCAAATGCACACACACACACATATACACAGACCAACTGACTACATTTTTAGATGGCTAAATCTATAAAATATTTTTATTAATGTTTTCCAGCAATCAAGTATTTATTTTTCTTCCTCTCTCGTCCCTATATGTTAGAGGAGAAGAAAAGCAAAACCTCTATAACAAATATGCATAAGAAGAAAAATAAATCCCTATATTGAGTAGGTACAAAAATGAAAATCAAATAATTTTGTCATCAATATTTTTAAAGTGATGCTGCATAGCTTGTGTGTCATGCAACCAAACAGAGGTCAAAGAATTAAAATTGTGGGTCATGGATAGGACAACTGAAGGGCACATGGTGGACTTGAATAGAGAGCAACATTATCAACAAAGAGTTTTGTGAAAGAAGCAGCATGAAAAATATCTTTGGAGGTATGAATGGGAAAGGAAATGTGTAGGTCATGTAGTAAGGCCAGGGATAACTGTTGTATAGCTTGTGTGCTCCACTGGTATCCAAATAGCATCAGAATCCTAGAAGAAGGCTCCCAGGATGAAGGGTGCTCAGGCTGTGGTGGATACATGGTAGAGCATTACTAAGAGATGGAGGGGTGAGAAGGTTTGGATGAGTTTCAATTTGCATTATTTGAAGGAGTCAGAGGACCTGACTCTAGATCACCCCTGATATTTATTTCCTTTGTGTCTTTGGATGTCATATTATATTTCCAGAGTCCCAGTTTCCTCATCTATATGATGAAAAAGCATCTGAGATCTCTTCAAGCTCTATAACTATGATTTTGTAACATTCATCAAAGGCTGAAGAGAACTGCAGATTTTGACTAAGAAGATGGCGTTGGAGAATAGGCTTTATATTTGCGGATTATATCTGAAAGCATAGGACTGTAAGCCCTCTAAACAAATGGAGAATACCTAATTATAACTGGTAAGAAAAAAATTTACCTGGAATCTTGCAATATAATAAAAACATAAAATTCAAAAGATGGATAATTATAGCATGTACTTCACAGGATTGTTGCATCCCAGAATTTATTCCACTGACTGGAATATAGTAGGCATTTAATAAATTTTTGTTGACTGATTGACTGACTGACTCAATACCCACCCAAACTACGAATCCCACCTGTAACTTTTCTGGAAAAGTTATGCTGTATCTACTATAAGATCTTCAGTGACAGTGAACTTAGTACTTTTCATGATATATAGTTCTTTTTGGCTGAATTATTTGAAATATTTCCTTACGTTGAGCCTCAAGTGCCTAAAGGTAACTTCCACCTATTACAAAAGCATCATTGTGTGTGTATATTGGGATTATAATAAGAACTGGATTTGAATTCTAACTTAGACAATATTCAAGGCAAAACATTGCCTCTTCCTTCAATTCTCCCCAATCTTCCTCTGAGATATACATCTTCAACATCCTTTCTAAAATGTACGTCCAGACGTGAATACGATACTCCAGATGTGATCTGACTGTGACTGAGTAAAGCATGAATACCATCTCTCTTATTCTGTATTAGTTTAGATATGATATATGATATAAATCCTACAATCATAAGCATTTTTGACAGTCGTACTGAATCACATTAAGCTTGGACTACAATGAAACTGTTTTCTAGTTTGGCCATCCATAACCTGTCCTTATGTAGTTGATACTTTAAACCAATCTTTAAATTTTCATTTCTCCTCATTTATTTTTATTTTAATAAAAGCAGTCTACCATTTTAATTTGTTGAGGTACGTTGGGATATCATTTTTTGTCATATAATTATTAATATGTTCTGATTTCCTGACATCCACATATATGAGAATAATATCTACCTTCTTCTATCCCTTCATAAATGTATAAAAAAAACCAGGTTGAGTCTAACTTCTAGAGACAACCTTCCAAGTTGACTTCAGTCAATCCACTTTGGTTCTGAGTCAAGTAAATTGGAACAAACAAAACTATTATTATTCAAGGAATTGAAATAATGATGATGATGATGATGATGATGAAGAAAGAACACAACACCAAGAACAGATCCCTCCTGAGGCATTCCTTTAGAGACTCTTTCCAAGTAGATGAACAACCATTAATAACTATTATTTGGGGCCCATTTAACCACAATTTATGAATTCATTTAATTGTACTTTCATTAAGCCCACAGTTCTCCATCTGTTTCTGCAAGCTTCATTCTAATTGAACAGTGCAGTAGCCAAGTGAATGAATAGCTGACTGGGCTGGGCTGTGTAGCCCAGTTATGGCTAGTTTGATGAGTGTGGCAGTTCTCTGTCTTAAAGAGAACTGTTTTTAGCACTAGTATTTTCTAAATATCTTTTTTTTAAGGTGGATGGTTAATTGAAAGAACCTTAAAAGCTATGTTCTAGTAAAGAAGAGAAGAGATTTCCCCTTCTGAAGAATGAGTCAAAACACTGCCTCTTCTTTCAGTTCTCCTCAATCCTCCTCTGGGATATGCATCTTCCAGTCTATCAATATCTTTTCTAAAATGTATGTCCAGACATGAATACAATGCTCCAGATGTGATCTGACTGTGACTGAGTAAAAGGAATTCCTCAGTGCCAGGCAGTGAGCAGAGAAGAAATTTTATGCAGTTCAGTTATTCGTGAATAGACAAATGAAATTGAAACCTGAAGAATAAAGTTATGAGAACCCCTAAGCTTACGTTTTCCTTTTTTATATTTTAGTGCCAGGATCCTGTCAAGTTTGTTTCTAGTATTCACTTTTTCACCATAGCTACTGAGACATTGGGGAAAGAATGTGACCTGGGTTTGTATATATATATATATATATTATAATGTTTCTGATTATTAATATATTTTATTTAACAAATTAGTATTTTATTTTTTTCTTTATTACTAAGTCAGTTATTATATTTAAGATCTAATAGTGTAATAATTGTGACTCACTTGTTTAAAATAACTTTCACTTTGTCCATACAGTGCATTACCTTGTGAGAGATTGGTTGTGTAGACAGAAAATATATTAGATTGGGTCTCAAGAGCTGAAGTGGTGAAAGGGACACATATTTCTGCTTAACAAGATTATCCCCTAGGAACCCGGGAGAGTTTGAATGCAAGTATGTGTTGATGATCTGTTCTAGGGAATTTAAACTAGATAGTATGAAAGCAGGGAAGAGGAGCGAGCAAAACCTAGATTGTTATAGGGAATCTCATAGGCCTAGGTGAGAGGTTGATTCATAGGTGGCGTGGAAATTAAAACCACATTATGTGAGATCACCCTATTATTGTATGGTATATATAATGAAAGGGCATAAAGAAATTATGAAAGGAACATTATCAGAGAAACCTGGAGAGACTTGTATGAACCGATATAGTCAAATGACAATACTGTTTTTTTAAAAGAAGGAACAACTGTGAAATACCTCAGATCTCAAATCACTTTGATGCCAACCATAATTCTAGAGTACCAAAAATAAAGCATGTTACCCACCTTCTGACAGTGAGATTATGGACTGCAATATATGGAATGTGACATTTTTTTTGGAATGGCCAGTGTGGGATTTTGTTGGGCTTCTCTGTGCATATTTGTTGTAAGGGATTTTGTTTTTCCTTTTCTAAAACAAAATTCCCGTAGGATTTCAAAGAATACAAAAATCATCTCTGTTATCAAGGAAGCTTACAATCTAAGGGAGAGACCCAATGCAAATAATTACATACAGATAAATTATATATAGGATAAAATGGAAATGATGCATAGTGGGAAGACACTAGAATTAAGGGGGGTCAGGGAAGAATTCCTATATAAGATAAAATTTTAGGGACTTGAAAGAAACCAGGGGAGCCAGGAGGAAGATATGAGGAGAGAGTGCATTACAGACATTTCACAGTCAGTGAAAATGCATGGAATTGGGAGATGATGTCTCTGATGTGAGTTACAGCGAGTAGGTCAGTATTCATTTGTGACTCAGATAGACTTTTGATCCTGGAAAAATTAGGCAGTCACTATAGTTGGTTGATATGTGTTTGTGTGGGGTGACATTACTGAACTAGATGAACTCAAGGTTTCACTTATTTAGTATTTTATTTTTCACCAGTTACATGTAAACACAATTTTTAACATTCATTTTTTAAAAGTTTGACTTCCAAATTCTCTTTCTTCCTCCCTCCAAACCCCTCCCAACTATGTCCATTGAGAAGGCAAGCAATTTGATGTAGGTTATACATGCATAGCCATGAAAAACATTTCTATAATAGTCATGTTGTGAAAGAAAACAGTCAAAAAATTTCAAGAAAAATAGAGTAAAAATGTATTCTTCATTCTGTATTCGGACATCATCATGTCTTATATAGTACAATGGTATTCCATCATTATCACATTCCACAATTAGTTCAGCCTTTCCCCAGTTGATTGATATCCTCTCAATTTCTAATTCTTTGCCACCAGAAAAGAACTGCTATAAATATTTTTGCAGTTATAGATAGGTCCTTTTTCATTTTTTAAAAAATCTCTGTTGGAACCAGTCCTAGTAGTAGAATTTCAGTCCAAAGGTATGCATTTTATAGTCCTTTAGGTATAGTTTGATATTGTTCTACAGAATGGTTGAATTGGTTCACAACTTCATCAGCAATGCATTAATGTCCCACTTCTCCCACATACCCTCCGACATTTGTCATTTTCCTTTTCTGTCCTATTAGCCAATTTAATAGACATGTGGCAGTGCCTTAGAACTGTGTTAATTTCCATTTCTCTAATCAATAGTGAGTTAGAGCATTTTTTTTTCATATGGTCAGAGATAGCTTTGATTACTTCATCTGAAAACTGTTATATCTCTTGACCATTTACCAGTTGGGGAATGGCTCTCATTTTTATAAATCTGACTCTGTTCTCTATATGTTTGAGAAATGAGGCTTTTTATCAGAGAAACTTGGTTCAAAATTTTTCACAGTTACTATTGCTAACTGTATTTCCCTCCATACTATTTCTCCCCCCCTCAACCTACTCTATTCTTTCTGTCTTTTCAACCTGTCCTTTCTGAAAAGCATTTTGCTTTTGACTACCCCCTCCTCTAATCTGCCATGACTTCTCCCACCCATGCCCCTTCCCCTCCTACTTTCCTGTTGGGTAAAATAGATTTTTATGCCCTATTGACTGTGTATGCAATTCCCTCTTTTAGCCAATTTTAATGAGAGCAAGGTTCACTCACTCTCCCCACATTCCCCATCTTCCCCTCTACTGTACAAGTTTTTTCCTACATCTTTTATGTGAGATAATTTACCCTATTCTACCTCTCTCTTTCACTTTTCCCCATTACACTCCTCTCTTACCCCTTAAATTATTTTTTTTTAGATATCATCTTTCATATTCAACTCACACCTGTGCCCTCTGTCTATATACACTCCTTCTAAATACTCTAATAATGAGAAAGGTCTTATGAGTTACCAATATCATCTTCCCATATAGTAATACAATAGTTCAGTTTTTAACAAATTCCTTATGATTTCTCTTTCCTGTTTACCTTTTTATGTTTCTCTTGAGTCTTGTATTTAAAAGTTAAAATTTCTATTTAGCTTTTATTTTTTCTCAAGAATGCCTGAAATTCCTCTATTTCATTGAATATCCATTTTTCACCTCATGAATTATATTCAATTTTGCTGGGTAGGTGATTCTTGATTGTAATTCTAGCTACTTTGCTGTTTAGAATATGATATTCCAAGCCCTCAAATCCTTTAATGTAGAAGCTACTAAATCTTGTATTATCCTCACTGTGGTTCCATGGTACTTGCTTGACTTGTTTGTTCTGACTACTTGCAAAATTTTCTCATTTTCCTGAGACTTCTAGAATTGGGCTGTAATATTCCTGGGAATTTTCATTTTGGAATCTCTTTCAGGAGGTTATAGGTAGGTTCTTTCAATTTCTATTTTACCCTCTGGTTCTAGAATATCAAGGCAATTTTCCTTGATAATTTTTTGAAAGATGAAGTCTAAATTTCTTATTTTTTTCTTTTTAATCATGACTTTTAGGTAGTTCAATAATTTTTAAATTATCTCTCCTGGACCTATTTTTTCAGGCCAGCATTTTTTTTTGTTTTTTATTTAGATATTTCATATTGTCTTCTATTTTTTCATTCTTTTGGCTTTGTTTTGTTTCACAATTACTCGTAAAATCATTAGCTTCCATTTACTCCATTCTAATTTTTAAGGAATTTTAAGGAATTATTTTCTTCATGTGGAAAATTTTATGCATAAGGAATTATGCTCTTTGTACCTCCATTTCCATTTGACCAATTATACTTTTTTTTGAGGCATTTTTCTCCTCATTGGCATTTTGGATCTTTTTTACCATTTGGCTTAGTCTGATTTTTACAGCATTATTTTCTTCACTTTTTTGTGCGTCTATACCAAGTCATTGACTCATTTTTCATGATTTTCTCACATCACTCTCATTTCCCTTCCCAGTTTTTCCTATACCTTTCTTACTGGATGGTCAAAATCCTTTTCTGAGTTCTTCCATGGCCTGAAACCAATTCATATATTTTTTTTCCTGAAGGCTTTAGATGGAGGAGCTTTGATTTTGTTTTCTTCTTTTGAGTGTTTGTTTTGAGCTTCCTTGTCACCATAGTAACTTTCTGTTGTCAGAATGTTTTCCATTGTTTGCTTACTTTCACAGCCTGCTATTTGACTTTTAACTCTTCAGGAGATTTGTGCCTCTGTTTTCAGAGATACTTCTAGTGATCTGTAAGTTTTCAGTTCTTCCAAGGTGATATGATCAAAGGATAGTTGTTTACTCATTCCCTGGTCTGTGCTCTTGTATGTGAGTGACCACAAGATCTCTTTTATTGCCATGGAATTGTGAAGAGGGCACCTGTTTCACTGTGGCCACAAACTCTGGTGTGCTAGTGCTCCTCCTTGATCTGGAACTGCCACTCAGGACTGCCACCCAGATCTGAGTATGGACAAAGCAACAAAGTCCTGCTTTGGTACTATCAAGGAAACTCCTGTAGTTTCCTTCTAACCAGTTATTCAACCCCCTTTTCCATCCTCCCTTGCCATCTGTGGGCTGATAGCTTAGGAATCAGCTACCACCACTCCTGATTCAGTGGCTCCCGTGATGTGTTCCTGATTTACTGGGGCCAGGGCTGACTTCCACTGGACTGTGCTCCACTCTCACCCAGATGAAATAGACCTTTCCTGCCAACCTTCTAAGCTGTGTTTGGCACCTGAGAGCTGAGAGTTTTGAAAACTACCACTGTTGTTACTAATTCAGTTGTCCCAAGGCTTGCTTTGGGTTTGCTGGGACTTAGTCTGCACTGGCCCAATCTGTGCTGAACTGTGCCCCTTTCTCACCCTCTTATAACAGATACTTTCTGCTGAGTTGGAAAATCATTTCACTTCATCTTTTTGTGGGTTCTGCTGATCTAGAATTTGTTTAGAGTCATTATTCAAAGGTATTTGCAGGGGCTTGGTGGAGAGCTCAGACTGTCTTTACTCTGTCATCTTGGCTCTGCCTAGCCCGGATTGTTTTTAAAAGTATAATTCTAGGATTTTATAATTTATGATATTTTAAGTTTTTCTCTTTTAGGTCCCTTCATGAAATATGAGGAACATGTATGTCTTATCAGAACTATCCTTATAAGTCATCTCTTAGAGATGAGTGGTGGGGCATGCTACTACAAGTCATTGATGTTATGTTAACGTTAATTTTTATTAGCTTCGCTTTTAAAGGGAGATATTTTCTGCTCTTACTGTCATCCAGCTTTTATTGGGAAGAAGTTTTTAAAAGTCTTTTTTTTAATAAAGATTTCATCTGATAGAAGGTACTTCCTAGAACTTCCTGCAACTTATGACATGTTTTTTCACTGATTTGGGTTATTCATTCATCAGTTTGGTTTATGAGTTTCTTTTTCACTCTAACATATATTAAGTTATTTACTAGAAAGAATAGCTGTTCTTCTAAAAAGTGGAATGGGAAGAAAGAGTGAACTTGGTAGAAAAATCAATTCATAGAATATTTTGAATATTGGATAGATGCCAAAGAAGTTAATAAATGCTCAGTAGTTATTTGAGTTGAAATGTTACTGTTTAATGGATTACCTTACCAGGACAATCAGCTATCATTTTAGGAAAATAGAACATAAATTGAACACTGAAGTATAGCAGATTCATTCTAAAATATGTGAGATGACCTTAAAAAGTTATTAAGTGTTGATACAACACATAAAAAAGATACTTAAATTATCATATACATTCGTTGTTTTACTCTGTTAGAATATTGCATATAGTGAAATATCAAAGTAAGTGTGACCCATGACACTGGCAATGAGAGTTAATGAACTGGAATTTTCTCTTTATTATGTTGTAGCAGAAACCGGATTCCTCCATAGTCTGTGCATTACAGACAAAAGTATTGCTGACTCAAACAGTCAATGTTTAGGCTCCACACAGAATGTGCTTCAGGAAAAAGAAAGCCTTTCTCCCCTGATTCTCACACACACAAAGAAAATGGCTCACAAAAATCACTCATTGGAATAGTAATGCAAAAATGAATTATCTTTTCTGACAAGGGGGTTTGTTGCCATATATCTACTTCATATAAATAAGACAGCAAGTTCTAAGGGGGATCAGGGTTGTCTGTCTAAGTGCTTATCACAGATCTGACACTTAAAAGGCACTTATTAAATTGAATTAAATGAGATTTTAGTACTCTAACTTTTTCTCAACAATAAACACACTTCATCTTACAACTACATAGATACCTAGCAGGGTAGGACTCAGGATGACTTTTATCTTCCTTGTTCTGAACACAAATAGTTTTATCAATGTAGCCAAATATTACATTATTATTATTGTTATCATTATTTATAATCAGCATCAGCATCATTATTTTTGGCAGTCACAAGAAGACAATTGAGCATCCTATCTCAAAAAAAAGGAAGAGAGTTCAATAAATGAGATATATCTCAATTAGGGGCATTCAGCAGTTGAGTCAACAGTGATGTGAACACAGGTCACATATAGGCATATACCAAAATATTTAACCATAAGGACTGGCCAGAAGAACAATTAACAGGAATGACAAAGGACTGAAGAGCTGCTTTATATCAAGTATGGAAGGCAAAGACAATTTTATACACATAGTGAGTGGTTATGTTTTTCCATAAGCAAGTATGAGATCTGAAAGCGATAACTACAACTTGGTCCCTGTGCTAGAGGAAGTTTGCATGGCAGAAGGGCGGCATCTCTGTTTTTAAAGTTAACAGGAAAATGAAGTTCTCCTTGAAACAATGGAATAAAATATTTAAGGGCAACACAACAAAGAAAAAAAGGAGCTGAAGAAGAAGAGGAAGATCCTTATCTATGTTAAGAGGGCATAGAGTGAGAGGCAGCTAACTGGCATGTGGATGGAGTGTTGGAATCTAGAAGTACTCAAATTGAGTCTTGCTTCAGATTCTTACCAGCTGTGTGACCTTGGCCAAGTCATTCACCATCTTAATTTCAGTTTCTTCATTTATAAATCAGGAATTTTCAAATTGTAAAGTACTATGTGAATGTCAGCTTTTAACAAACACTATGTCATGGATAGCAAAGTAATATGTATATCTATTTTCATAAATTAGAAAAATGACCATCCTGAGGAGTATTCCTAACGTAAAGAGGGAACTTTAAATACATAGGTGTCATTAAGAGAATGTAATGATAAACATAACTGGAATATAGTTTTGGAAGTGTGTATCTTTTTCAAAAGGAACAGAATATTTAACATAGTTTTTAGAATGTATGATTTCCTGAGAAAATTTGCTCATTTGAGAAAATCTAGGAGCAAAGGGATGAAGTCTGGTAAAGAAGAGTTTGATTAAAGTTAAAAGAGAAACAGAGGAGCCAAGATGGTGGAGTAGAAAGACGCACATACACATAGCTCCGAACCCACAACCCACAGAACGGCTAGAGGGGACCAACCCACTGTGAATTCTGCACCCAGACGCTACGGAATATTGGAGCGAGGGAGATTTCTGTTCCGGAGAGACCTGCAAACCTCTCACGGGGGGTCCTTCGCGCTGTGGACTTGGCGCTGGGACTGGGAGCTGAGTACAGCCCTGCAGTGGCCGGGACACTGTGAGGAAAAGATCCGAACGGGCTACGGGGACGAGATATCCTGCGGCCACGAGGGTCCCTCCACCCACAGAGGGACCTGCAAACCTCTCACAAAAGGTCCGTTGCGCTGCAGACACGGAGCCCAGCCCGGACCTGCGGTGGCCGAGGCTCCGAGAGGTTTAGATCCGAGCAGGCTTCAGGAACAGGATCTACAGCAGCAGCAAAAGCCCCTCAACCCACAGGTGACGGGGGTCGGTGAGAAAGTCTCTTTGGTGCGTCGAGAGGGGAGTGGGGTGCCCCCATGGCTCGGGCCCCCCCGGGAGATAGAAGCTGAGAGGCGGCTGCAGACAGGGGCTCCCCAAGCGGGCGGGAGCCTGGATCCATTGTGGAAGGTCTGTGCATAAACCCCCTGAGGGAACTGGGCCTGAGAGGCGGCCCTGCCCTGACCTGACCATCTGAACTTAATTCTCACACTGAATAGCAGCCCTGCCCCCGCCAAAAACCCTAGGGCGGGAAGCAGCATTTGAATCTCAGTCCCCAAACGCTGGCTGGGAGGACCAGGAGGCGAGGTGGGTGTGAGGAGAATATTCAGAGGTCAAGTCACTGGCTGGGGAGAATGCCCAGAAAAGGGAAAAGAAATAAAACTATTGAAGGGTACTTTCTCGGAGAAAAGACACCTCCTCCCTTCCTTTCTGATTAGGAAGAACAATGCTTACCATCAGGCAAAGACACAGAAATCAAGGATTCTGTGTCCCAGCCCACCCAATGGGCTCAGGCCATGGAAGAACTCAAAAAGAATTTTGAAAGTCAAGTTGGAGAGGTGGAGGAAAAACTGGGAAGAGAAATGAGAGGGATGAAAGAGAAGCATGAAAGGCAGATCAGCTCCCTGCTAAAGGAGAACCAAAAAAATGTTGAAGAAATTAACACCTTGAAAACTAGCCTAACTCAATTGGCAAAAGAGGTTCAAAAGGCCAATGAGGAGAAGAATGCTTTCAAAAGCAGAATTAGCCAAATGGAAAAGGAGATTCAAAAGCTCACTGAAGAAAATAGATCTTTCAAAACTGGAATGGTACAGATGGATGCTAAGGACTTTATGAGAAAGACAGATATCACAGAACACAGCATGAAGGTTCGAAAAATGGAAGACAATGTGAAATATCTTATTGGAAAAGCAACTGATCTGGAAAATAGAATCAGGAGAGACAATGTAAAAATTCTGGGACTACCTGAAAACCATGATCAAGAGAAGAGCCTAGACATCATCTTCCATGAAATTATCAAGGAAAACTGCCCTGAGATTCTAGAACCAGAGGGCAAAATAAATATTCAAGGAATCTGCAGAACACCGCATGAAAGAGATCCAAAAATAGAAACTCTTAGGAACATTGTGGCCAAATTCCAGAACTCCCAGGTGAAAGAGAAAATATTGCAAGCAGCTAGAAAGAAACAATTCAAGTATTGTGGAAATACAATCAGGATAACACAAGATCTAGCACCCTCTACATTAAGGGATCGAAGGGAATGGAATAGGATATTCCAGAAGTCAAAGGAACTAGGATTAAAACCAAGAATCACCTACCCAGCAAAACTGAGTATAATACTTCAGGAGAAAAAATGGTCTTTCAATGAAATAGAGGATTTTCAAATTTTCTTGATGAAAAGACCAGAGCTGAAAAGAAAATTTGACTTTCTAACACAAGAATGAAGAGAACCATGAAAAGGTGAACAGCAAAGAGAAGTCATAAGGGACTTACTAAAGTTGAACTGTTTACATTCCTACAGGGAAAGACAATATTTGTAACTCTTGAAACATTTCAGTATCTGGGTACTGGGTGGGAGTACACACACACACACATGCACACATGCACACGTACATAGAGACAGAGTGCACAGAGTGAATTGAAGAGGATGGGATCATATCTTAAAAAAAAATGAAATCAAGCAGTGAGAGAGAAATATTGGGAGGAGAAAGAGAGAAGTTGAATGGGGCAAATTATCTCTCATAAAAGAGGCAAGCAAAAGACTTATTAGTGGAGGGATAAAGAGGGGAGGCAAGAGAAAAACATGAGGTCTACTCTCATCACATTCCACTAAAGGAAAGAATAAAATGCACACTCATTTTGATAGGAAAACCTATCTCATAATACAGGAGAGTGGGGGACAGGGGTACAAGCAGGGTGGGGGGAAGGATGGAGGGGAGGGCTTGGGGAGGAGAATGCAATCCGAGGTCGACACTCATGGGGAGGGAAAGGATCATAACAGAATAGAAGTAATGGGGGTCAGGATAGGATGGAGGGAAATATAATTAGTCCTATACAACACAACTAATATGGAAATCTTTTGCAAAACTACACAGATTTGGCCTATATTGAATTGCTTGCTTTCCAAAGGGAAGGGGTGGGGAGGGAGGGAGCTAAAGAAGTTGGAACTCAAAGTGTTAGGATCAAATGTAATGTTCTTACCACTGGGAAATAAGAAATACAGGTTAAGGGGTCAAGAAAGCTATCTGGCCCTACAGGACAAAAGAGAAGACGGAGACAAGGGCAGGGAGGGAGGATAGAGGGGAGAGCAGATTGGTCACAGGGGCAATTAGAATGCTTGGGTTTGGGGGGGGGAGGGGATAAAAGGGGAGAAAATTTGTAACCCAAAATGTTGTGAAAATAAATGTTAAAAGTTAAATAAAAAAAAAAAGAGAAACAGAAATAATTTTCATGTGTATTTCCTATGTAGCATCTGGTTAAACAGAGGAATTATATCTTTTTGGAAAATGATCACAAAGCTCATTGAGGAATCATGAGGTACTTGCTGGTGAAGAAGGGGGCAGTTCAACCATCCAGATATCTAGTAGAGCTTTCAGTCTACCAAAAGTAGATTATCTGATACATTATTTACTTGCCTTGATGTCAGCTCAAGAGGGATTGGAATGCCCTGAAAAAATGAAATTCTAAAGATATAACCATAAGTGATTCTAGTGTAGAAGAAGAGAAAAATTAAAGAGATTAAGGTGGCTTCACAAAGTTCATTAAACAATTATTTAAAATATTTATTTATTAAACTTAAATTATTTTTATTCATTTAAATAAATAAATTCATTTAAATTAAATAAAACCATTAAATAAATAAATAAATAAATTGTTAAGATATTTACGAGGCACAAACTGAAGTTGAAATTTAGGTTAAGTTTCAGAAAATGAATACAAAGAGCAAAGGGTCCTGCAAAAATCATGTTAGGAGAATTAAAAGCCTAGAGTGAGCTGAGGCTGGTGACAAATATTAAGGACAACAAAACTTGTCCTTTAAAGCCATGTTGGGGGCAAGAAAGTCATAGAAGAGATAAGATTGCTGATTAGTATGGATAAGATAATAACAGATGAAATTTGGAAGAAACATGGAAGAACAACTAAATTTCCCTCCCTTTTTTGCTTCTCTTTTACTTTCTATGGAGAATCACTAAAGATAGAACTAAAATGGTTAAGGAGTTACCCAGTGTAAGTAGAGAAATTGTTGAAGAAAGCACCTTTGATATGAATGAATTTAATTCATTGTAATCTACACAAATAATAATGTAATCCAGGCTATAGGTCTACTACTTCTTCCTTCTCCTTCCCCTCCTCCTCCTTCTTCTTCCCCTTCTTCTTCTTTTCTTCTTCTTCTTCTTCTTCTTCTTCTTCTTCTTCTTCTTCTTCTTCTTCTTCTTCTTCTTCTTCTCCTCCTCCTTCTTCTCCTTCTTCCTCTTCTTCTTCTTCTCCTTCTTCTTCTTGTTCTTCTTTCTTCTTCTTCTCTTCCTCCTCCTCCTCCTTCTTCTTCATTGACATAGTCATTATCATCTAACCTGGGCTTCATGGAGACCAATATTTTTTAAGGTTTTCAGAAAGTTTTCTTTTAAATTGAAAAAAAATCATTTATGGAATAAAACAAGCATTTCTATATATAATATTATAAGAAAAAGATGATTGCACATGCAAATCTAAAAAATGACAATTTTACCCAAATTAATTTGTATATTGAATACCATCCCAAGTATTTTACAAACACTTTTTTGGTTAATTTGAAAAAAAATAATTCCTTTGGAAAAACAAAAGTTGAAAATATCAAGGGGAATAATAAAAAAAAAATATATAAAGAAAGGTTTAGCAGTACCAAATCTTAAACCAGAGGTAGGAAACTTGTGGCTTTCTAGGTCCTTGGGTGTGACCTTTAGACTGAGTCCAAGTTTTACCGAACAAATCCTTTTATTAAGAGGATTATTATCCAGTCAAAGGGCCACACTGGAGGACCTAGAAGGCCACATGTGGATTCAGGGCAACAGGTGCCCCACCCTTCTAAACTATATTTTAAGGCAGTAATTATCAAAACCATCTAGTACAGGCTAAGAAATAGGTTTACTCTTCTAAGCCTCCATTTGTATTGTCAGGCCAGATCCTCAGATGGCAACTACTTTATCTTCCCTCAGGTTAGTAAAAGAGAGTTTTGAGGTGTCTTTTTTTTTTTTAACACTAAAAGGACCAGAATTATCAATTGTATAGATAGCTGGAAGAAATTTTAATAATTGTTTATAGCTATTATAATTTTTAAATAGTGACTCCTAGCTGCACATCAGTTTAAATACAAACAAAAAACATGCAGATATTATAATTTTTACTTTGAAATAAATATGTTGATCTTGCTATCTCTAATATGTGTAAATGAATTAAAGCAACTGACACGACTTAATAATTTGAGGTATTAAATTCAGATTCATTTAGTATAGCTCATGAGCCCACACTAGTGTGTTTCCTCTCATGATTACATTTTATATCAGGCAATCACACTTAATTAGCTTTTAAAGGAGGTAAATAGTAATCTCAACATAATAGAAGAAATTGGTACAAACCCACTCCCCCCTTCCAAAATCAAAGTCTGTAAGGGCAATGTGCTTTCCTCCCTCTCCTTCCTCCCCAAGATGCAGGTTTTCACCACAAAGCTACTTGGTCTGATTTCCAAATTAGCATACTATTTCATAGACCACCCACAGGGCATGACTAAATTTCCCCAGTCAATACCGATACATTTTCAGTGCAACAAAACTCTCTTTTATCCAGTGACTTGTAAGGGCTTCCAAATTAACCAAGAATTTTTTCTCACTTTAGTCTAAAGTTTGTTATTCATTGATTTAATATGAATGTTTGGGTCTTTTTCACACCTAATTTGTAACCTTGATTGATTGAATAAACTCCCCAAACAAATGGATCAGGGAATAGCATCTTATGAGAACGTGAGGGAATTGATTGACTCCAACCTTTACACTAGGTCTTGAAAACTGAGACAAATAATTGCTGAACTTCTATAGATGATCTATTTGGGATTAGGGAGAGTGGAAAATGTGTGATGGTAGTGTCCAATGGGCAAAATTACTCATATTTTGAAATTAGGGAAGATGGTAGAATATTCAATCTATAGGCCTGTGAACTTGACTTTGATTCTTCACAAACTCCTATAAGTTATTACTAATATGATTGTTTCCAAGACTTTTGAAAAGGAAATAAGGATTTCTAAGACTCAGTATAGTTCTATAAAGAGCAGTTAGTACTAAACAATCTCATTTCTTTTTATATTAAGTTTAATAGACTGGTGGATCAAGAAAATCCTAGAGTATATCTGAAATAAAGTAAAGCATTTGACATAGTCATGCTTGTTGATAATAAAGACATATGTAGTTTCTTGATATCATAGTTCAGTAGATTTGGAACTTGATGGATTACTAAACACAAAGAGTAGTGATAAATCAATCTACATTAATCTGTTTGGAAGCCTCCATGGGAGTGTAGTGCTTATGTGATATTCATGATATTCACAGTACCTAAGGTGGTTATGAATATGTTGGTGTAATTCTGAATTGCAAAATGTAGCAGACTCTCCACATGGAAGACAGAACCAAAACGTTTATTTAAATACCAGAAAGCCAAATCCATCATAGCAACCAAAGAAATCTATACACAAAAACAATTGAAGGGGCACCACCATCCCCAAGCCTTCCCTCTGCTAAGGTCTTCCCACAAATGAACACTCACAGCTCTCTGTCTAATTGCTCTCTCTCTCAGCTCTAACTGCTGTGACCAACATCCTCTCAGCTCTGCTCCACCTTTTCTGTTCCAGTCCTTCCTGTTCCACTCATTGAGCAAGCTCCTCAAACATACATATATACACACCTACCCTTATAGTGAGAAAGGTTTATGAATTACAAATATCTTTCCACGTATGAATGTACTTTAAAGAGTTCCTTATGGCTTCTCTTCTCCATTTACCTTTTCATGTGTTTTTTGATTCTTGTATTTGAAAGTAAAATATTCTATTCAGCTCTGGTCTTTTCAACAAGAATGCTTGGGAGTCCTCCATTTCATTGAAATTCCATTTTTTTCTCCTGAAGTATGATACTCAGTTTTGTTGGGTAGGTGATTTTTGGTTTTAATCCTACCTCCTTTGACCTCTGGAAGATCATACTCCTGATTACATTAACAATACAGGTAGTACCTCAGGGATCTGCCATTAAATTCTTCTATCGATGACTTGGTCTTGGGCAAACTAATATGGTATACATGTATTTTCAATGCTTATCACATTTGCAGATAAAATAAATTTGATTTCATATGTAAATTGTTGGATGAGAAAATTAGCATCCATAAAGATCTTGAAATGAAAGATCTAATAAGGAAATGTTTAACATGAGTTTAATAAAATCATCTACATAGACTATGAAAACAGAGGGATGTTGCTATGTTTTGGTTATTTGTAAACCACTGTTGGATTGTTGATTAAGATCTGTAAAGTACATGAACTACCATCTAGTCCCAATCCCCTTATTTTACAGGCTGGTATTATTTAACCAGTCTGGTTAAATGACCTCCTCATGTATTATTTCCAAATCCTCTGATTCAGAGACTCTGAATCTAAATCCTTCCACTGAATGATCAAAGAGAGGGTTTTTTGGGAACTAAACATTTATTATAAATTAACATTTTAACAAAACATCCAAAAGTCTAATATTATTTTACAATGTATTGAGAGACTTGGTATCCACAACAAGAGAGGATATAGTCTCATTCTATTCTGATCTGGTTAACACATATTTGGACATCTTATGTTGTTCTACACATCATGTTTTAAGAAGGATATTAACAAATTTTAGCATGTCTATAGCAGGGTAACCAATATGAAAGGAGTACCAGAAAACATTCCATATGAGGGTCATGAGAATGAATAGGTGATGTCTAATCTAGAGAAGTCTTAGGGTTACATAGGGTCTCAACTTTAAATATTTCAAAGTCTGCCATTTGGAATTGGAGATGTAATTCCTCTCATTGCCCATTATAGTAGAATTCTAAGCAATATGTGCAAGTAACAAAGATACAAATTTTATGGGTGAGGACTTTCTAACAATTATTACTGAACTGAAGCAGAAAGGACTACCTCAGTGGTTGATGAGTTCCCTGTCATTACAATTTTCAAAGTGGAGGATGAATGGTCACTGGTTAGGATTCTGTAGAGCAGAGTCCTATTTGGGTATGAGTTGGATTAAATTAATTTAGAGATTTCTTCCAACTTTAGAGGTATGTGAATTTTAAGAACTTACAGACTAAGATAGTCTGTAATTTTCTACTAGTCACCAATATCTCTAGTGAGAATTGGGGAATAAACTATAATGTTTGAGATGAGTACATACAAACACATATATGTATATATGTATATGTATATATGTACATGTATACATATAGACATATAAATCTATATATCTATCTTTACGGACCCAAAAAACTGGATTGCAGTACAGTACAGCTGATTTTTCTGGTGTCATATTGGTACATGATGGCTCTTATCAAATGTGTCAATTGTCTTTTACTAAGGCAGAAAAACAGTGCGTCAGTGCAGGTAAATTCAGTAGCTAGATATAGACATGACCATCACCACATTTCTACTAACTGAATTCTTTTCTGCAAAACTTCTTTTTTTTCTAGAGTTCTTTCTTCATGTTTATTCAAGCTAGCAATGATTATTATTCCTTTGGGAACAAATGAAAAGTAGTTTAATTTAAGCCAAATACATCTTAATTTGTTTTTGAAAAGCCCTGGTACATATGGACTGCTAGACATAAGAAATTCTTAATGGGAAAAATGTTTACTGTATTTTTTAGAATTTTTTCTCTTTTAGATTTCATTAAATACAGTTTGTTTATGAATAGGGATTGACCTGAGCTTCCTTTCCATGTGATCATGCTGCATCATGTGATTTGTTTTAACCATCTCTTTCCAAAATACATGTTTTTGCAGTGTTTATTATGCCTTATTTCAAAAACTGATTCATATTGAAACTCATTACAAATTTTACACAAAACATTAGAGCAGCATTGGTCTCTGATGGATGATTGATTGCCTGATGGCTACATTATATAGATTGCTCAATCAACTAACTACTTCATTACACTAATTACTCTATCCATAGGACCTTCTAACATGGCAAAGAAGGAAGTAGTGGAAAAGATTTGTAAGTATCCAAAAATAATTGGAGACTGTTTATCAGGAGTTTCAAACTGGGTTCTTTGAAATTTTTTCCTCATATTTTGATAGTTTTATTTTAATATTACTGGTTTCCTTTACAATTTTATGTACGTTGTTATTTTGCATTTAATTATATTTTATAATTATATATATATATAGTTGCATATAAAGTATATAGTTGAATATATGTATGCATATATAGTATCCATAGGCTTTATTAGATTGCCAAAAGTGTCTATTACACAATAAAAACTAAATATCTCTGTTCTACATCATTCAGTGGTGCCAGATATTTCTCGTTAATTACAGCAGTTTCTAGGGAATCATAACTAGGAGAATTGAGAGCTGTATAGGGGGTCATTAATTCCAAGTAGTCACTAATACTTTGTCAAAATCTTGAGGTCAATGGTTGCATTATAATTCAAATGTCCTAAAAAATTACACTTCTACTGTTCCTTATATTCTTGTGGCAGGAGATATAGGTATGGATTACTTCCTCAAACCTCCATGAAGTACCTATGATCAGACAGTCAATCAGGTTTTACAATTTCATGGAAGCTTTTAAAGCATTCTTATTACTGACAGTGCATCTCTCTCCAATGAGAGGAGTCAATGATCTTTTATTTCTTGAATCATTAATATCTAGACTATTTGCAATCTTGAAAACACATGAATATTTACTACTTATGATAAAAATACTCAATACGTTGATAAAGATATAAATAGCAAAAATTATTCTTTTTTGTCCTCTTTACCTCTGTTGACTTTCTGAGCCTTATTTATGTTCATAAATAAAATACTATCACACTTCTTAAAGTGTCACTTGATTTTTTTTTTCATTCTTTTCTTTAGCAAAGGGCAACATGGAATCCTGTTATGTCTTTTTGAATTTTAATGGGATCCTCCAGAAAGTCCTGTTTCAATGTCCTCTCATGGGGTGGATATGACCCTGGGTGTCTAAAAGATATGTCAAAGATATGTCACAATTTTTCGAAAGTTCTATTATGTTGAAAACACTTTGAGTATAGTTACAACCACAGACTATGCTTTTTAAGAATTAGCTGGCCTAAGTACTAGTTAGCCCTGAGTCATTCTCTCTCTCTCTCTCTCTCTCTCTCTCTCTCTCTCTCTCTCTCTCTCTCTATATATATATATATATATATATATATATATATATATATATTAACATTTACTTAATAATAGGACATCTTGAAGGGTTGTACATCCAATTACAATTTTTAACAGGTATTCCTCATCCATTAAGATTTTTTTTTATTTGTTTTTTGTATGGTTAGGTTGAGTATGATTCCAGCATCAGACTTTGCTCCCTAAAGATAGAGAACCTTATCACCCACAAACTGGCCCTTGTTGAAAATGAATTCTCTGCTTTAGCTAGGGAAATCTATACAGCAAAGAGAAATCCAAAATGGCCTTAGTCTTGGGTATTCACCTGGACTTCAACAGAGAGAGTTCTACCAGCAGACTGGTAGAAAAATGACATACTTTTGAACTACCCCTGTACCTGAACTCAGACATTACACTGTAAATATGAAACAGTTGACTAATGATCAATGAGTGAATATATTGTTGGAGGAAATGAATCCTTAGTGTTCATGCTAAAGGAAACAAAAAAACTCCAAACAAACAAGAGACAAAAGGAAATTGCAGTCAAATGAAAGGATGGTGCATAGATTCTTTAATAGCCTAAGAGTGGACAAAGCTAGTTTTATTATGCATTAAAAATGATAAATGTTATGTCACAGTATGCTTGTTCTACTTGCATGTCAGTGTGTTCATGAAGATCACAGAGGTGAAGATAATTACAGTTATTGCAGGACATGGCAAGGTAGGAAAATTCTATGGAGAAGTTTATATCTCTCCCAAAGTAAAACAACATATATTTTGATCTTTGGTGATTTAAGGAGAATGACAAAAATAGTATGTTGGAAAACTGGATCAGAAATAAGAAACTGAAAAGAATTATAAACTATACAGAAAATTATAAACTATACATTATTTCTGTATCTAATGAATATTGTCTTTGAGAGGAGGTAAGTGAGGTGTTGGGCATGGTGAGTACCAAATAGCATTACAAAAAATGAAATTTATTATGTTCTAATATGATTACAAATAGGCAATTTAGTTCTGAATTGGTTCATTGTTAGAAAAATCAGGATTTGTTAGACAACTAACATTAGAAAGATCAGATCAAAGATCAAAATCAATTCTAATTTAGAAGAGTAAAAATGAGAAAATATGTCATGCAATTGACAGACCTGACATGTAAATAATAGTTGTTTCCAAAGGATGGAAAATGGATTTAAAAATGCACATCCCAATAATCATACCACATAAACGATCATTGCTTCATACGAAAGTTCAGTTAAGGTAAAGTAGTTGACAAAACAAGTAGATCAAAGGAAACTTGAAAGTACCTTAGCCTGAGAACACTTAATCTTACAATGGATAGATATGTCAAGAGAAATACCAGTTTAGAATATAAACTTATTTGTAAAATATTATGGAAGTAGAAAATAATGAGTTATCTTTTTAAAAATAGGAAACAGTGGATGGAAAGAGGGAAGTTTACAAAAAGTTTGAAGTGAAACACAATTTAATTTAACCCTTGAATGTTTAAGTATGAAAAGAGGGAAACTAACAGATGAAAAAATGGGAGGAAAGGTCTATGTAATAAAGTTACCATTATTAAACTTTTTTTTGTTAGCATTATGAAGCCTCAATAGCCAAAACCTCAGGCAGCTGGCAACACAGTCTGATGCACCAGACTTTTCCATAGACAAATATGAACAGATAAAGACACCTAGGAAACACCACCTTCCTTGAGCCCAGCCTGCCGTCTGGTACTCTGATCTGTCATGAAGAAGGGTCCTTTGGCGCTTTTTTTCTCTCTCAGACAAGAGAGTCCACTCTTCAGTCACAACATAAGGGCAATTTCTTAGAACATCCCTTAGAGTTTCTGGTCTCTCTGATTGTATCTGTAGTCTATAAGTAGCTTCAGATTGAGAGAGAAATACTTTCATTCAGATTATTGGCAATTACTGTCTTCCTGTTCCCCTAATTGAACTATTCTTACCCTCTTTGGTTTTTTTTTCTTTGAGTAACAGAGAGTAGATGATCTAGGAGAGAGATTAGGCATTTATACAGCTATGACATTGACTTTAACATTAAAACATTATATTATTACAAGGTAGCTATATTTTATATATTAATACCAAACACAAAGTAAGAATCCAAGGATTTTTACTCGCTGAAGGTAGGAAAGTTGTGCCTTTGGTGATTTCCTATGTGGCCCAAAGGGTAACTAGGTGGTGCAGTAGAGTGCGAGGTCTAGAGTTAGGATGACTCATCTTACTGAGTTCAAATCTGGCCTCAGATACTTACTAGCTATGTGATCCTGGGCAAGTCACTGCTTGCCTCAGTTTCCTCATCTTTAAAATGAGCTGTAGAGTGGCAAACCACTCCAGTATCTTTTTCAAGAAAACCCCAAATGGGGTCATGGAGAGTTGGACACGATTGAGCAACAGTAGCATGAATTCCAAAGGGGATATATTTTTTTGTGTCTACAGACATAGCAAGTTTTCCAATTTGTTAAAGAAACTTGTGAGCCTAAAGTTGTATTTCACCTAAAACTGTGACATTTCAAGGATCGAATGAGATTCAGCTTAAATAATTAAAAATGGGTGTGAAAACAGAGTGCTAGTCTGCTCCACTCTGATGTGTCTTTGGTAGTGGGGGATGAGGTGACAAAAACAACCTGGTTGCTCTTTCTGCTATATTTGTGGGACCAGAGTTTCTCTGACTCATGGGCAGCACTTATCAGCAAGATGCCTGAACTAGAAACATTCTGCCTTGGGGGCTTGATGAAATGGAAAACAAGTTTTTTGTGTCCTCCCATCTCCCCACACCATTAGCAGGAACAGTAAAACAAGGGAAAATTTGGCTTTGGGGAAGCACTTTATGCTAGCCAGCCACCTCTGAGACCTTTTCCTAATTATACTGCAGTGTTTCTTTGATTAAAAGTTCTTGTTATAACCCCTGCTTTGGCCGTCTTGTGGTTAAAACTATGTATTTCATTGCCTCCTAAATATTGTTGGGTCAGACCAGGGAAGTGGATTATCAAGGGTGAAGAGTTCCATAACTTGCCTTCCCCTTCACAGAAATGAACTTTCTTAACTTCACAGCCCCCAGGGCAGACAGCTGTTGTACACTGGCTGAGCAAAGGTCATGAGGAGGTGAACAGTGTTTAGAGAAACCACTTAATAAATATTTTCGACATTGCAGATCATCAGTGGGACTTACACAAACATATCAATTTGGACATCTACCCTCAAGGCTACTTTTCCATTGAGGGGTTCACTGGTAATTTTAAGAATAGGAAGAGAAAGATGAAGTTCTTATATTAAATGTACCTGACGTACAAGAGGCACGTTTTGCCAAGTTTGGCATAGTTATATTTGTTCAAAAAAAAAATACAACCAAACTGTGGCCATAAGTAGATGATCAAGACTACACACACACACACACACACACACACACACACACACACACACACACACACACACATGCATATATATGTGTTTATATATATGTATATATAATACAGAATAGATAGATTTTTTTCCTTTGAGTATGAGATCAGATGATCTAAGAAACAGAGATTTGGCACTTACACAGTTATGACATTAACATTAAAACATTATGTTATTGCAATGAAGCTATATTTCACATGTTAATACTAAAGCACAATGAGGAAATATTTTAAACACCCCTACATACACACACATACATATATATGTAGAGACAGACAGACAGATAGACAGATAGATAGATAGATGGATTTTTTTCTTTGAGTAACAGAGAGTAGATGATCTAAGGGAGATTTGACACTCAGCTATGACATTGGCTTTATCATTAAAACAGTATATTATTACAATGAACCTACATTTTATATATCAATACCAGAGCACAAAGAACTATTTTCTCTCATATATAATATATAGTAGATTCATATAAATATTGATATTGATAAAGATAAAAATATATCTAGGTGTGAAGTATGTACAAGGAAAAGAGAACTCATGTTAGAGTGAGAGAACTTGAGTTCAAATCCTGCCTTTGGTAATTTGCTATCTATGGGGCTCTAGACAAATCATTTAATATTCTCAAGGCCCAGCTTATTTCTTGTCATTTCCTGGCTATTTCTGGATCAAGTTTTCTCCTGTATGATCATGCTTCTCAACCACATTTCAATGGAATCATCTGGATTCTTTTCAAAGGTGTCTGGGCTAAGGTAGGTGAGCTTTCTCATTTCACCGCTTCATTTCCTGGCCATTTCCAAACCATACCACCTCTATTATCTCCCTCTCCTCACTCTCATTTTTCCCTCCTAGTTTTTCCTTATGTGTTATTTTGGTCCATTAGAATCAAAGTTTCTTGAGGACAATGACGATCTTTTTTGGATTTCTATTCTGAGAGCTTAGTATAGGACCCAGAATGTCAATTCAGTTGTCATGACTCCATTTGGGGTTTTCTTGGCAAAGATACTGGAGTGTTTTCCTATTTCTTTCTCCAGCTCATTTTGCAGATATGGGACTGAGGCAGAGGGTTAAGTGACTTGCACAGTGTCACACAAGGTGCTTAATATATGCTTTCTCATCCATTCATCACCTGGAAAACACAGGTGCTAGGACCAGATGACTTTTGAGTCCTCTTCCCATTTTTGATTTGTGAACCAGACATTCTATCCATTAAGTATATCTACGTGTATGTGGCTGAACTGATCAACTTTTTGTATGCTTAAAAATGTGAATGTTTTAAATATAGTGTAAACATTGCCACCTTGACCAAAGAATGAATTTCTATTTAAGCTACCTCCTTCTGAGCATTTTTCTATTCTCTCCTTGTCCTATCCATACTTTACAGAGCTCCTTTCAGAAAAAAAGCCTGAATATCTCTTAGAAGCCAACGGAATTGAAAGGATTATAAAGTACTGCATCACAAATGAAACAACAAATCTTTGTAGCAAGAATTAACTGAAACTCATCAATAAAAGGAACTTTGGTGATTTTCAGTCTTGAAGAGTATATGC
This sequence comes from Notamacropus eugenii, assembly GCF_028372415.1. Classification (NCBI taxonomy): domain Eukaryota; kingdom Metazoa; phylum Chordata; class Mammalia; order Diprotodontia; family Macropodidae; genus Notamacropus; species Notamacropus eugenii. The sequence continues at coordinate 106,470,915 of NC_092878.1, forward strand.
AATCACTCCAGTGCAGTGCATTATTATACATACTGAGCTTAGGAGTGCCCTGGTATTCAACTGGGAGCAAAGTGTAAGATTGAAATCCCTACACCCTGGGACATATAAGTATGTTTGAAAAGATGAGATGGAATAATGTTGTGGCATCAGAAAAGTTAGTGGCAGAATATACAAATACATACGTATATGAGAGAGAGAGAGATAGACAGAGACAGAGAGATACAGAGAGACAAAGAGACAGAGACATAGAGAGATGCAAGAAACAGACTTGAAAGAGGATACTTACAAATTTTATACACAGTACAAGCACATACATATATATTCACTTAAAAAAATTAATCATTCAGAAAATGAATAATCACAAGGATATATATTACCAATAAAATCCAACAGCAAGGTTTGAGAAATTCCGTTTAAAAAATTGAAGACATGATAAAATACTTGAGGGTCTAATTGACAAAACATTCAGAAGCTATATGAACGCAATTGCAAAACATTTTTCATGCAAATAGATGTAAATAATTGGAGAAATACTAGTTGCTCAAGGGTAGGCTGAGCCAATCTACTAAAAATGACAATACTATCTTAATTAATGTGCTTATTAAATTGTCATAATAATCCATCTAACCAGAGAATTACTTTGTAAAGCTTAAAAAAATCATTGGGAAGAACAAAAAGTTTTACAAGGGATCAGTGAAAAAATGTAAAGAAAGGAAGCTTAGCAGTACAAGATGATAAATTGGTGGTAATATTACAAAGTGGTAATATTAAAACAATTTGGTACTGGATAAGAAATGCAATGGTTGATCAGCTGAATAGATTAGGGACACAAATGCAGATGCAAATGAGTACGGTAGCTTAGTATTTGATAAACCCAAAGATCCCAGCTATTGGGGCAAGAACTTACTATTTAATAAAAAAAAATAGGTAAAGCTGTAAAATATTCTGTTAGAAACTAGGCATTGGCTAACATCTCACACCATTTATTAATACAAGCTCAACATGGGCACATGATTTAGACATAAAGGATAATATGACAAACAAATTAGGGTATTATTGAAGAAATTATCTGTCAGATCTCTGGATAATAGAAGAGTTCATGACCAAACAGCGGATAGATGGGTTCACAGGAGGTAAAATGGAACTTTTTGATTAGTTAAAATAAAAAGCTTTCACAAATAAAACCAATGCAGTCAAAATTAGGGGGGAAAGGCAAGGGAATGTGGGAAAATAAATCTTTTAGAGTGAGTTTCTTTTGTAAAGGACTTGTTTCTCAAATCTATAAAGACTAAACCATTTTTTGTCTAGTGACTCCCTTCTCCCATAGGCCCTCCCTTCTAACATTCCCCTCGCTCCACTTGTCACCTCCTCTCCTACTTTCCTGTGGTGTATATAAATTTTCATATCAAATTTAGAGAGCATGCTATTCCCTCCTTCAGCCACATGTGGGGAGAGAAGCTTTATTCCCCCCCTTCTCTCCTTCTCCCTTATCTCCTCCATTGAATAAGATTTTTCTTATCTCTTTTATGAGTTATAGCCCGCCCCATTCCATTACTCCCTTTCTCTTCCTGGAATTTTTCTCCTTCACCCCTTAATTTTTATTTTATTTTATTTTGTGTGTGTGTGTGTGTGTGTGTGTGTGTGTGTGTGTGTGTGTGTGTGTGGCTATCATCTCTTCTGATATAATACACCCTGTACTCTTTATCTATCTATGTGTATGTGTGTGTGTGTGTGTATGTACAATCTCTCCAACTACCCAAATACTGAGAAAAGATTCAAGAGTTAAAAATATTTTCTTTCCATGTAGTAATGTAAACAGTTCAGCTTTAGAGAGTCTTTTATGATTTTTCTTTTCTGTTTACCTTTTCATGCTTCTCTTGATTCTTGTCTTGGGAAGTCAAATTTTTAAATACAGATCTGGTCTTTTCCTCAGCATGAAATCTTGAAATTCAACTATATCACTGAATGACCATTTTTTCCCTTGAAGTATTATATTAAGATTTGCTGGGTAGGTGATTCTTGGCTTAAATCCCAGTTCCTTTAACTTCTGAAATATCCCACTCCAAGCCCTTTGATCCCTTAATGTTGAAGCTGCCAGATCCTGTGTTATCCTGATTGTATTTTTAGCTGCTTGCAGTATTTTCTCCTTGATCTGAGAACGCTGAAATTTGGCCACAATATTCCTAGGAGTTTCTCTGTTTGGGTTTCTTTCAGGAGGTGATCGATAAATTCTTTTCAATATCCATTTTGCCCTCTGATTCTATAACATCAGGGCAGTTTTCCTTGATAATTTTATGGAAGATAATGTCTAGGCTCTGTTTTTGATCATGGCTTTCAGGTAGTCCAATAATTTTTAAATTATTTCTCCTGGATCTATATTCCAGGTCAGTTGTTTTTCCAAAGAGTTGTTTCACATTATCTTCTATTTTTTTCAAATTTTTGGTTTTGTTTACTAACTTCTTGGTTTAACTCATAGTCATTCATTTCCCTGAACTCAATTCTCTCTTTCAACAAATTATTTTGTTCAGTGAGCTTTTGAACCTTCTCCTCCATTTGGCTAATTCTGTTTTTTAAAAACTCCTTCTCCTTCTTGACTTTTTGGACCACTTTTTCCAATTGAGTTAGCCTCTTTTTAAAGCTGTTCCCCAAGAAAGTAACCTTCTATGGTCTTATTTTTTTTCCCTTTTTTGGGCATTTTCCCAGCCACTTACTTGGCTTCTGAGTTTCCTCTTCACACCCACCTTGCCTCCAGCTCTGCCAAGCCAGCACTTGGTGGCTGAGATTCAAATAAGCTGCTCCCTAGCCTCAGGGCTTTAGGCTGGGGAAGGGTTGCTATTCAATGTGAGATTAAGATCAGCTGCTCAGGTGGGGGCAGGGCTGCCTCACATGGGGCTTAGTTCCCTCAGGGGGCTTACAAGGAGACCTTCAACAATGGATGTGGGCTACTGCCTGTTTTGGGAGCCCTTGTCCACTGCTCCTCTACTGCTGCCTCCTGAGGGGCCCTGAGTTATGAGGACACCCTGATCCCCTCTCAGCCAGCCAAAAAGACCCTCTCACTGACCTTTGGCTGCTGTGGGTTGAGGGACCTGCTCTGCCGCTGGAGATTTTGTCCCTGAAGCCTGCTCAGATCTGCTCTCCTTGGTTCCATGTGGCCAAGGCCGGGCTGGGCTCTGCTCTGCATCCAGTGTGTGACAGACCTTTCCCGTCTGTCTTTCAGGTCTCTCTGGGATAGAAATCTCTTCCAGTCTGTTGTTCTGTGGCTTCTGCTGCTCTAGAATTTGTTGAGAGTTCTTCTTTACAGGTGTTTTATGGGATGTGGGGTAAGACCTAAGTGTCTGTGTATCTTTCTACTCTGCCATCTTGGCTCCTCCCCCTAAACCATTTTTTTAAAAAAAGAAGTCATTGCCCAATTAATAAATGGTGAAAGGATATAAACAGGCAATTTGCAGAGATACGAACAACAACTGTCAATAGTCCTATGAAAAAATGTTCTAAATGATTAATAATTAAAGAAATGCAAATTAAAAGAACTCTGAGGTACTACCTCTCACTCTTTAGTTTGGATAAAATGACAGAAAAGGAAAATGACAAATGCCAGAAGTGGTTTGGGAAATGGGGGATTTTAACACACTGTTGATGGAGCTGTGAACTAATCCAGTTATTCTGAAAAGCAATTTCAAACTATGCTTCTGAAACCATAAAACTTGCCTTTGACCCAGAAATACCACTACTAGGTCTATATGCCAAAGAAAGAAGAGGAAAAACAAAAGAATCTACTTATACAAAAATACTTAAATTAGATCTTTTTTGTTGTGGCCAAAAATTAGAAACTGTACCATTGAATTAGGGAATGGCTATAGAAGTTATGGTCTCTGAATGCTATGGGATACTCCCATGCTGTAAGACATGATGATGAAAAGGATGAGTTCATAAAACCTGAGAAGTCTTATTTGAACTGATGCAAAGTAAAATGAGCAGTACATAGCAGCTGCAATCTTGTAATGATAACCAATTATCAACCTATACAATAATCTGCCACAGTTTCAAAGGTCTTGTGATGAAAAATGCTATCTACCAGTAGATAGCAATCTGATGAACTCAGTGCACATTGAACCATATTGTTTCTCTTTCTTTTTTCATTCTTCCCAGCTTTTCAGAACATGGGTAGTAGGAAAATGTTTTGCATGACTTAGTGTGTTCAATGGGTAGTGCAGAAATGCAATTAAAAGAAATTACTTTCTTTATTGTGAAGAAAGATGTGGAAGAAGGGAGAAAATTCTGAACTGAAAATTAAAAACAAAATTCAAAAAGAAAGGAAAAGGAAAAAAAAGATCCTGGAGTGCATTGAAATATCCTTTATTCTGACTGTCATTCATTGTACTAGCCATACCTCCTGTTATGCATTATCCTTAACTTTGAGGAGCCTCACATCTATATGAAATAGCACAAAACTAAGCAGAGTTCCCTGGGAAATTTCCTTATAGTCCTTCAGCCAAGCTGATATTGAACCATTAATGGACACTGAGTTTAGTCATTCAACCAGCTGTAAATTTATCTGCCTTATTATCTAGTTCACATCTTTCCATCTTTTCCACAAGAAGAAGATTCTATACTTCATTAACACTTTGCTAGCATATAGGTAAGCTATACTTGCATTATTCTCCTGATTATCAATTTAATATCTTATCCTGAAAGGCAATAATTACCCTCTTCTCAAGGAAGCCATGGTGACAATTTGAAATTGGCACATTTCTTTTAGATGTTTATGAACTTTCTTTTTAGAGATCCATTTTAGGATTTTCCTAGGAATCAAAGTGAAGGTCAGTGTTCTACAGTTCAGAGAGTCTTGGTTTTCTTGTCATTTTTGAAAACTGATTAAGAAAACTTCTAGTCCATCAAAATTTCCTTATTATATTCTGACTATTATTCTTTGTGTTGGCTATACTTCCTGTAGTACGTCATCCTTAAATTTGATGAACACACTGTACATTATCAAATAGCACAAAAACAAGTACAGATCCTTGGGAAATTCCTCTGCAGACTATCAGCCAGGTTGATATTGAACTATTAATGGAAATTCTGAGTCCAATCATTTGACTTTTCTAGATTCTCCAGGACTGTCACCATCTCAATTAAACATTTAACTTTGGCCCTTAATTTTCTTACATGAAGCTTGTGACTTTTGTCTCCACTGCTTCCTACCCGGAAGACCTTCTTGTGTATGATTGGGGATATACAGAGGGCAGTTTTTCTCTTTATTATACCCTTCCTTGGTGAAGCAGCTCGGCAGTTGGCTTAGTTCAGGTGTAGGGAATCTGCTGCCTTGAAGCCATGTGTGGGCTTCTAGGTCCTTGGCTGCGGCCTTTGACTGAATCTCAGTTTTACAGTACAAAACTGTTCTTAAGGGAATTCGCTTCGTGAAGTTTGGATTCAGTCAAAGGGCCACACTTGTGGACCTAGAAGGCCACATGTGGCCTTGAGGCTGCAGGTTCTACACCCCTGGCTTAGTTCATTGCTCCACCAACAGTGCTTTAGTGTTCCTATTTTTCCACATTCCCTCTAGTATCTGTCATTTTCCTTTTCTGTCATCTTAGCCAATTTCCTTTGTCTCATTAAAGGGGCTATGCCCTTTTTAAACAGGCCTATTCAATGAATGGGCATTACCTCACCCTAAGTGAGTGCCTGCAAAGACCTTGACCTAAAGGGCCCAAGGTCTCCCAGCACATCCTGGGTCATCTCCAGTCATTCTGATGAATATCTGATCACTGGATTCACATGGCTCTGGAGGAGAAGTGAGGCTGGTGACCTGCACAGCCCTCCCTCACTCAAAACAAAGTCAAGGGCATGTCACGTCATCATTCCTCTGATGGCATGGTCTTCTTTGGCAACGAAGGGCAAACACAACAACACCTTAGCCAAACTGGTGGATGAGAGGTGGTACCTGAGAGTTATTGTAATTTTTATTTGTCTAATTATTAGTGATCTAGATAAATTTTAATTTAAATTAGCTAAATCATATTGTCTTACTGTCCACTCCACATCTTTGCATCTTTTTCTATAAGAAGAGGCTCTGATATTGCTCTTTTCCAGACCTCTGGCACCTTTCTCTTTTGCTACTGGGTTTCATATACTGTTGACAGTAGTTTGTTAATCATATCTGATCATTCTTTCACTACCTTAGAATATGGTTCTTCCGAAGCGGTTGACTTGAATTCATCCAGAACACCCTGATGCTTCCTTCCTTTTACCTTACCATATGAGGGGTATCAACTTTCTGTTAGCCCTGCCTATTCTGTCATTTCTAAGGCAAAGCCTCTTCTCCTTAGCAGTACAAAAAAGAAGCAATATACACATCGAGCCTCCTTTTTCCCTGATATCAGTTATCAGCATCCCATCCCCCAGCAGCAATGGTGTTACCCTTTCTTTAAAGCTGCCACTTTCCCTAATATAGCAAGGAAGACCTTTGCAACTATGCTTAATTTTCCCTACCAGTCTCAGCTAATTAGGTATACTATCACTACTGATGCACTTTTTACGGACCGTGATCATCTATTCATTCTCTGTTATTTGCGCTTTCCTTCATACTTATGCTTTTAAATAAAATTCCAAGTTAAGAAACTAGATGTGCTGCATTGGTGACAAATGCTTAAAAAACCTACCACCAACAAAAAAATCCTTAATTAGTTGAGTGGTTCAAGGCAGATCAAGGGTCATGCTCATCTAGCAGAATCCCCACTCATTTGTTTGGTACTCGTTTGTTTGGTGCTATTCAGAACACATCATTTCCCAATGACTAGAAAGTCTATTAAAAAAGGAATCATTAAGACCGTCATCCTTATTAAAGATGCGACTTTGACCCTTAAGCCTCTCAGATGAAGCTTTTGGCTTTGTCCCCACTGGCTCCATCTCTGTGTCTGAAAGATATTCTTGTGCATTTTTGGGGTCTACCCCAACCAAGTGTAGTTTTCTCCTTATTTTACCCTTGGTTGGTAAAGATAAAATTGCACTTGTCCAGAGTCCTCTTTCAAGCCTCACCTCTTTACTTTCTCCTGCCTACCCCCCTCTTCTAATCAGGTTCCTAAAAGGTCTTTGTTTCTAAACCTCTTCTGAGATTTCCTGCTTTATCATTCAATTTGGTGTCTGCTTCATTATGAGATTTTGATGTGGAACCCATTACATTATAGATAAAAGAGATTTCCCAGAGAGGAGGAGATCCTACTGTGGCATATGTTCTATGGCAAAATGATTTCAGTGCAAAAATATTAGGCTTTCCTTTGCAATATAATAATGACAATAACGTACTTCCTTCAAAAATGGGATACCTGGCATCCCACAAATATTAAAAATGAAGTTCGTATTTAAAGAAAGCAACTGAAAGGAGAGAATATTAAAATCTGCTTAGATGTTAAAAATAAACCCACAAAAGAAATTCTTAGTTGAAGCTGTTGCTCTACCTTACAACTGGGAGCCATTCCTGGGTATGTTTCATGATCTCTCCCAATATAATTTTTTATCTGATTGGCAGAGATTGACTTATTTTAACTTATTCCTGTTACGTGGAAGTATAGTACAGGAGAAAGGATGGAGGACTGACAATCAGAGGTAAAGGGTACTACTCCCATTTCTGCCATAATTCTAAATGGAACATTGGGAAAGTCACTTCATACTTTGGCATTTCAGTCTCCTTATCTCTAAAATTAATAAGTGCAACTGGATGATGTCTGCATTGCCTTTTAGATTTAAAATGCAATGGTTGAAGAAAACAAAGTGAGAGAGAAAAAGGGAGAGAAAGAAAGGAAGAAAAGAAGGAAGGATGAAGAAACAAGGAAAAAAATAAAAGAGGGAGTGAGGGAGGGAAAGAAAGGGAAAGAGAAAGAAAGAACGAAAAATTGTAAGGAAGGAAAGACAAAAGAAAAAGAAAGAAAAAGAAACTGAACACTCTTGTTTTTATAATAATCAAACCTGGTCCCTAAAAAGAGAGGAAAAAAAATGATCCTCCCTCCCTTCTTTTCAGGTCTGGAACATTTCACACACTGTGAGACTAGGTTAATATTCTGGTTATTTGCTAAACAGTTTTTTCCCCTCTTTCTTTTGTATTCTTTATCACAAGAGTCTGAATTTTGAGAGGATAGAGTGAAAAGGTATATATTTGGAAATGAAAATGATATAAATGTTAAAGATCTCAACACAAATTTTAAAAAGATGCTTGTAACAGAACATGAAGCTTTTTTTGTCTGCCAGCTATTGGTTGTAATGTTCTGATAAAATGGGCAGGTGTAATTAATTCCATTGTACAATGGAAGGAAATTTGATGTTATGTGGCATGGCCAAGAGCATAGAGTAACTTGATGATAAAACTGTAATTGGAATTTAGACTGTCTCATTCAACAAGGAGGTAAGTAGGTTTCTGGGTCACAGGGAAGAAAGAGTCATAAAATCAGAAAATTTTCCATCTAGAAGAGACCTTAGAGACTGTCTAATAATAGTAGCTGGCACTCATTACAGCATTGTAAGGCTTGCGAAGCATCGTATACACATTATTTCATTTGATCTTCATAATAGCTTTGTGTGATAAAATAGGTCAGTGCTGACAATCATTCACAGTCCGTCTATCTCTTGGGAGTTAAGTCTCAGAAAAGTTAAAAATCTTGAACATGATCATATACATCAGAATGTTGGCTTTGGAGTCAGAAGACCTGAGTTTGAATCTTAACTCTATAACTCACTACCTACATGACATAGATTAAATCACTCAGCCTCAGTTTTTTTCTTTGTAACATGCAAGAGTCACTCGAGATGACCTCAAAGGTCCCTTTTTGTCTGAAATCTATGGTCCTATAATTCTGAATCCAAATCTAGCATACAAGTGTGTAATGCTGCCTTTCAATGGCATAATTATTTGTTCACTTTTCAGCTAAGGAAAACAGATTCAGAGAAGTGAAATAATTTGCCCATTGTCACACAGCTAATTAGTATCTCTGCCAAGACTCTCCTGATTCCTATAACCAAAACTTTTTTTTTCCCCCAGCCACCTAGGTGTTGCCTCCTAGAGCCAAGATCTAGAGGGCTAGACTTGGAATGAGGAAGAAATGAATTCTAATTCACTCTTATTCAGTTATTAGCGATGTGACTTTGGGCAAGTCACTTAACCTCTCTTTACCTCTGTCTTCTCATTTGTAAAATGGGTGCAACAAGGACAGTTGTGAGAATACCATGAGACAACATATGTACAGTGCTTCGAAAAACTTAAAGCATCAAATAAATACTAGCTATTATTATTTCTTTCCGCCTTCTATATCTTGGTACCTAAGTCCACCACTCTCATTATTTTATTGGTGGATAAAAGGAAGCCTAAAGGGCTGAGATGACTTATCCAAGGTCACATAGGGTATTAGTAGATTAGGAGACTGGTCTAAAACTAATTTCCCTTTTAAATATACATAATTCAAATTCTAAGAGGAAGGTACTATATTTTAAATTATACTTTCCTTTGGAGTATGTCTCTTGCAATTCTCCTTTTGATTTGCTCAAATCTGCAGCCTGAGAGGATCCTATTCTCACCTGTATTTTAGATACTAAAATTCCGCTACCTGTAGGCATTTCCATGCCCAAACAATGACTGGTTCTCATCCTCCTCACTCCAAACTTTTCAGCTTTCTTTACGATATGATGCATTAAGAAATGAAATGAACTTTTTTGACGTGACAGATGCTCTTTGAGGAAGTGATAGCTGTACCTCTGACTCACTACTGAGATATTATAGGAAAAACCAAAAAGGAAGGAAATGGGTTTTAATTTCCCACTTGGAAAGATAGTTAGTCAAACTAGCAGACAGAGAAACAGATCATAGAAGAAATTGGGGCTTCAGCTCAGTGATGAACAGTGCAAGTTTTTGTTCTATGTTGTCCTCAAAGTATAGAACAGAATATAAAGTGGCCTGACTTTTCCAAGGTGGAATTCTGGTTGGAAGGTCAAAAGAAAAGAAATCAGATTTTTAAATATAGTTCTCATTCATTTCCTAACTATTTGAAGGTAGTGTAGTATGGTGGAAAGAGCAGGAAAATGGAAATCTGGAGAACTGGGTTTTAATCTTGGTTGTTTTTTTGTAAATTTTATTGTTGTGATCTGAGTAAATCCATTTTTTCTTTTTAGAACTCCGTTGTCTTTTCTGGAAAATGAATGTGTTGGCCTAGATTATCTCCATGGTTCTTCCTAGCCAGAGGAATGTTGGAACTGGCTTGTAAAATTTTTACTGTGAGGATTTATAATTCAATTCACTTCAATAAACAGGTATTAAGTGCCTCTCTATGCCATCTTCTAAGTGCTGGGGATACAGTAGCACATATAGAGGGTCAAAGGCAGAGAATAGTGGGAGTGATCCAAGGCTGAGGTTTGGCTTGGTATAATTAGTGACATAATAAGAGGGCTAGTGACTCAAGAGAAGACAACAGTGTAGAGCTGAATTGGTTCATCAAAGGGTCAAGATGGAGAAAATGGAGATGGAGTGGCTAGTGTAGGGGAGATGACCTAGGAGAGAAGTGAGGGGATTAATGAATGGAGGTCATGCTGCATATGAAAACTAGAGTTTTGTAACGGATGGGAAAAAAAGAGGAAGAGATGAAAAGTCAAAAAATTATGGTAGGATAAAGAGATTTTAGAATTCTTGACCATGGAGATAGTACACTTGGGGGTGATGGCAAGGTCAAGGATATGACCATCTTTAAGTGTATGCCTAGATTGGTGGAGGAATAGGGGATGGGAAGTGAATAGGAATTGAATGCTAAGTGTATTTTTAGAGAATCAATATGTATGTTGAAGTTTCCTAGTATGAGCACAGGAACTGAGGGAGAAAGAAAAATTTTGAGACAAGTATTAAACTCATTGAAGAAGGAAGGGAGTGACTTGGGGGTCTCCAAACAATAGCTACTCAGATTTTGATTGGATGGTAGATATGAACAGTGTGAATCTCAAAGAAAGAGAGGTTACTTAGAACAATCTCAGATGACAGATACATGTAAAAGTTGAAAAAGATTCTGAGATTATAATCCTGGTCCTCAGCATGAACTATCAGACTTTTGGCACACTCGGGATCACCTTTCCTTCCCCACCCCCAGCCTACAGGTAATTGGCTTCTACTTGGGCTTAATTTTGCTTCAATCTTGCTGTGGATTCAGTTGTCCATGGCTTTCATTTTTCATTTCTCCAAAATCATCTTCTTCAATTCATCACATGCAACCTTTAATCAACCAATAAGCTCCATGACTATCAGCAAACCTCAGTTTTTCTCATTAGTAAAGTGAAGGTATTGATGAGAGGGCTAATTTCCTTTTCTAAGGCTGTTGTGATGAAAATGCTTGATGAGCCTTAAAAAAGTACCTTACAGATATGGATTATCATTAAAGGAATTTATAAAAAAAACTATAAAAGGCACCTACTTTAGAAAGAGAAGAGAACTTCCATCATTAATTTTAATTCTGTGCTTTTGTTGGCTTGTAAAATGCCTTTCCCCCCTCTTCAAACTAGAGTTTTAGAGATTTCAAATTGTGAAATAGTAGCAGATGCAATGTTTGATCTTATGAATCTTTCCCTAATAAATTCCCAAATGGCATATATATGTGTATATATATATGTATATATATTTGTGTGTACATGTACATCCATATCTATCTATATCATCTATATTTATATTAAATATATATATAGTTGCTGTAAAGGAGGGGTATATACACCCAGCTTCGTGTACTAAATATTAATCAATGAGAGAGATTTAAAAAAAATAAAAACTGCACCTCCTGTACCTATGGATGCATGGACATTCATTTATTCAGTCACAGATGATATTTAAGTCAGGGTTATCAGCAGAACATCCTGGGAACTGGTTTGTATGAATTGAGCAAAAGAAATCAGCCACAGTAGATAAAGCATTAGCAGTTGACTTTACTTACAACACTTTTTCCACCTATTCATAATTAGCTTGAAATGAGACCTGTGTGATCAGTTTCAAATATCAGTGTATAAAGCATACTCCACAGGAAACACAAAAAACAAAGCAGGGGGGCGATAACTTTGCTGTCAGGGAAAACCACAATTTTGATGGGTCATGGGAAATATCAAATTAGACTTGGTTCTTGGCATCTGCTCAGTGTACAGGTTTTTCCCATCTTTCTGGCAGAAGTTAAATTTTCTGTTAATTCCCTAGGGTGAGAGGTTTACTTCTGAGGCACTCAGACAATGAGGAGTCCAGCAGGTTCTAGCTTTAGAGGAAGCTCATAACTAACAATTTGGAATTAGTTTCTGTGCAGAAAAATGCTTAAGGAAAACAGATTACCAAGATAATTTTATGAATGAATTCATTAAGAGATGTTAAATTTGGAAAGTTTCTGTAGTTCTTATTAATGGGCTTTATTTTGAGGCTATTTGGAGACCTTCCTGAAATCTTTCCCACCTCAATACTGTGCACTACCCTTACTCTTCATCTCCAGCCTAGTTCTCTTTATTTTATATGTGCATGTATACATATAAATACATGTATGTAAAACATATACAGAACACTCAAATATATATGTGTGTATATGCACATATATGTATATATAAAATATACAAACAAATATATATGTAAAACATAAACACACAATCTAAATGTGTATATATACACACTCATATATGTATCACATGTACACACATCTATACATGCAATACATATATGTAATATACAACACATACATATGTGTATGTGTATACATGTCTACGTATATTTGTAAAATATGTGTATATATTATATATACACACATAAATATATACACACATGTAAGCACACACATATACATATCTAAATATATTTGTTTATATATGTGTATACATACCAATATATGTAGAATGTATGTGTATGTATGTGTATAATATGCATAGTATACATACATATATACATATACACATGCTTACACATATATATGTGTATAGGTATTCATATAGATGTATATTATATATACACATATGCACGCACACATACACACACACACACATATATATATATGTACACACATATAATCACTTTGAGGGATGAAAAATACTTTAAATAAGTTATCTCATTTGATCCTCACAACAATGATGTGAATTTTTTTTTATTAGACCTGCAGTTTTATCAGTGTTGGGGGGAACCAGTGAGAAAAATTTACTGATGTTGATTGGAATCTATCCCAGCATACAGCCTTAGAGAGTTCCCTGGGACATTAAGAGATTAAATGAACTGCCCATGGCCATACAGCCAATATACATCAAGAGAGTCACTCAGGTCTTCTGGAATCTAAGACTATTCCCTCTGTCCACTGAGTCATTTTTACGAGATACTATTATCACTCCCCCATTTTATTTTATTATTTTATCTTTTTTATTTTAGACTTAATACTAGAACTTAAATGCATAATAAGAAGAAACATATTCTAAACTTAAATATTATAACAAATACAAAATAAGAAAAGAAAAAAATGTCATGTGCATACCAGAAGGTAAGAGAAGATTCAAAACATACGGCAATAAATTTTCATTTCAACAAAACTTAGGTAATAAATACGTATATGGGGTTGAAAGCTGTCCATCTTTTCTTTGTTTTTTTTGTAAGTTTTCATTTGTTCTCTGCTGTGTACATTTTAAAAATTTTACTTATTTTTAGTTTTCAATATTTATTTCCACAAGATTTTGAGTTCCATATTTTTCCCCATCTCCCCTCCACCTACCCTGAGACATTGTGTATTCTGATTGCCCCTTTCCCCAATCTGCCCTTGCTTCCATCATATCCCTCCATTCCCTTATCCCCATCTTCTCTCTTTTCCTTTAGGGCAAGATAGATTTCTATACCCGTTACTTGTATTTCTTATTTCCCAGTTGCATGCAGAAACAATTCTCAAAAAGTGTCTTGTAATTGTGCTCATATAATCCCTGAGTTTGTTTTGGCAGGTAGACTCCTAAGTATTTTATACTGTCTACCCTAACTTTAAATGAGATTTCTCTTTCTATCTCTTGCTGTTGGACTTTGTTGCTAATATACAGGAATGCAGAAGATTTGTGTGGGTTTATTTTGTACCCTGCAACTTTGCCAAAGTTGTTTATTAATTCTAGTAATTTTTTACTTGAATCTCTGGGATTCTCTAGGTAAATCATCATATCATCTGCAAAGAGTGATAACTTAGTTTCTTCTTTGGCTATTTTAATTCCTTGGATATCTTTATCTTGTCTAATTGCTACAGCTAACATTTCTAGTACCGTATTAAATAATAGTGGTGATAATGGACAACCTTGTTTCACCCCTGATCTTATTGGGAATGCATCTAGCTTATCCCCATTGCATATAATGCTTGCTGAAGGTTTTAGATAGATACTGCTTATTATTTTATGGAAAGTTCCCTTTATTCCTACATTCTCCAATGTTTTTAGTAGGAATGGATGTTGTATTTTGTCAAAAGCTTTTTCTGCATCTATTGAGATAATCATGTGGTTTTTGTTAGCTTTGTTGTTGATGTGATCGATAATGCTAATAGTTTTCCTAATGTTGAACCAGCCCTGTAGTCCTGGTATGAATCCTACCTGATCATAATGTATTAATCTCTTGATAAGATGCTGTATTCGTTTTGCTAGAATCTTATTTAAAATTCTTGCATCTATATTCATTAGGGAAATTGGTCTATAATTTTCTTTCTCTGTTTTGTCTCTTCCTGGTTTGGGTATCAAAACCATATTTGTATCATAGAAAGAATTTGGGAGGACTCCTTCTTCCCCAATTTTCAAGAATAGTGTATGTAGTATTGGAATTAACTGTTCTTTAAATGTTTGATAGAATTCACTTGTGAATCCATCTGGCCCTGGAGATTTTTTCCTAGGGAGTTCATTGATGGCTTGTTCAATTTCTTTTTCTGAGATGGGGTTGTTTAAGTATTCAACTTCCTCTTCTGCTAATCTGGGCAATTTGTATGTTTTAAAATATTCATCCATCTCGTTTAGATTATCGAATTTGTGGGCATAAAGTTGGGCAAAGTAGTTTCTAATTATTGTTTTAATTTCCTCCTCATTGGAGGTGAGTTCACCCCTTTCATTTTTAATATTAGTAATTTGGTTTTCTTCTTTCTTTTTTTTAAATCAGATTGACCAAAGGTTTATCAATTTTATTAGTTTTTCCATAAAACCAACTATTGGTTTTATTTATTAATTCAATAGTTTTCTTAATTTCAATTTTATTAATCTCTTCTTTGGTTTTCAGTATTTCTAATTTGGTATTTACTTGGGGATTTTCAATTTGTTCTTTTTCTAGCTTTTTCAACTGCAAGCCTAGGTCATTGATCTCCTCTTTCTCTATTTTATTTATGTAAGCATTCAGAGATATAAAACTTCCCCTAATAACTGCTTTTGCAGTATCCCATAAGTTTTGGTATGTTGTCTCACTATTGTCATTCTCTCGAATGAAATTGTTGATTGTTTCTATGATTTCTTCTTTAACCCAACCCTTCTTTAGAATTAGATTATTTAGTTTCCAATTGATTTTTGTTTTCTCTTTCCATGACCTTTTATTACATGTAATTTTTAATGCATTATGATCTGAAAAGGATGCATTGATTATCTCTACCTTTCTGCACTGGATTGTGAGATTTTTATGTCCTAGTACATGGTCAATTTTTGTAAATGTTCCATGTACTGCTGAGAAAAACGTATATTCCTTTCTATTCCCATTTAATTTTCTCCAAAGATCTATCATATCTACCTTATCCAGAGTTTTATTTACCTCCTTAACCTCTTTCTTGTTTATTTTGAGGTTGGATTTATCGAGTTCAGAGAGGGGGAGGTTGAGGTCCCCCACTAGTATAGTTTTGCTATCAATTTCTTCCTTCAACTCCCCCAACCTCTCCTCTAAGAATCTGGATGCTATACCACTTGGAGCATACATGTTTAGTAATGATATTGCTTCGTTGTCTATGGTGCCTTTTAGCAGGATATAGTTTCCATCCCTATCCCTTTTGATTAGATCTATTTCTGCTTTTGCTTTGTCTGAGATTAGGATTGCTACTCCTGCCTTTCTTACATGAGCTGAAGCACAATATATTCTGCTCCATCCTTTGACCTTTATCCTATGTGTATCCCCCCGTTTCAAATGTGTTTCTTGTAAGCAGCATATTGTTGGATTATGGCTTTTAATCCATTCTGCTATCCGTCTCCGTTTTATGGGAGAGTTCATTCCATTCACATTCACAGTTATGATTACAATCTGTGTATTTCCCTCCAACCTCTTTCCCACCATTTGTGCTTTTAGCTCTCCCGTCTCCCTTCCCCTCCTCAATAGTATTCACTTTTCTCCCCCTCCTCCTGCAGCCTTCCCCTCCTTCTTTTGACCCCCCTCCCTTTTAGTCCCCTTTACTCTTATTGCTTCTTTCCTCCCTTTTAGCCACCCTCCCCTTTCTTCCCCCTTCCCCTCCTACTACCTATAGAGCTAGTTAGGCTTATCTACTTAAGATTATTGTTCCCTCCTTTGAACGAATCAGATGAGAGTACCTCTCAAACAATGCTCATCTCCCTCCCCTCCTTCCCTCTACTATGGTTTTGTACTTCTTCCTGTGATATAATTTGCCATTTTCTGCTTCCCCCTTTCCACACCTCCTATTACATTCCCTTCTCATACTTAAATCATATTTTTGACATGACATCATTTACTTTATGCCCGTTCCCTCTACATATATCCCTTTTATCATAATAGCTGCACAGTTCTCAAGATTAACAGGTATCATCTTCCCTTATAGGGAGGTAAACAGTTTGCCCTAATTGAGTAGCAAGTTTTTGTTTTTGATTTTTCCCTTCTGTTTACCTTATTATGGTTCTCTGGAGACCTGCATTTGAAGATCAAATTGTCTATTGAGTTCTGGTGTTTTGGTCAGGAAGCTCTGGAAATCCCTTATTTCATTGAATGACTTTCTCCTTGCCTGAAATGTTATGCTGAACTTTGCTGGGTAGTTGATCCTTGGTTGAAGTCCCAACTCCTTTGCCTTACGGAATATTGGGTTCCAATTCTTTCGATCTTTTAATGTAGAAGCTGCAAGGTCCTGTGTGATCCTGACTGTGTGTCCTTGATATTTGAATTGTTTCTTTCTGGCTGCTTGTAGTATTTTCTCCTTCACTTGATAGCTCTGGAATTTGGCAACTATATTTCTTGGGGTTTTGAGTTTGGGATCCCTTTCGGGAGGGGAAGGGTGGATTCTTTCGATGACTATTTTGCCCTCTGAGTCTAGTACTTCTGGACAGTTTTCCTTGATGATTTCCTGGAAGATATTGTCCAGACTCTTTTCTTCATCATGGGTTTCTGGCAGGCCAATAATTCTTAGATTTTCTCTCCTGGATCTATTTTCCAGGTCAGTTGTTTTTCCAATTAAATATTTTACATTTTCTTCTGTCTTTTCATTCTTTAGATTTTGTTTGACTGATTCTTGTTGCCTCATTGAGTCATTAGTTTCTACTTGCCCAATTCTAATCTTCATCGTAGTGTTTTCTTCAGTTAGCTTTTCCATCTCCTTTTCCATCTGACCAATTTTTCCCTTTAAGGAGCTATTTTCTCCATTTAATTTTTGTACTTCTTTTTCCATTCGACCAATTTTCCCAGTTAGGTTTTGGGTTTCCTTTTCCATCTGATCAATTTTCCCAATTAGGTTTTGGGTTTCCTTTTCCATTTGATTAGCTCTTCCTTTTAGGGAATTATTCTCTCCAGTTAATTTTTGAACTTCCTTTTCCATTTCTTCAATTTTCTTTTTCAGGGTGATGTTCTCATCAGTGAATTCTTTTTTTATAGTTTTAAAATCATTGGCCAGTTTTTCTTTTATATCCTTCTTCAGACGTTCCAGGTAATCTAGTTGTGCTTGCGAGAAATTCATAGTCCCATCTGAGGTTTCAGATGGAAGTACAGTCTCAGCTCTAACCTCTTTGGTGTTTGTGTTTTGGTCCTTATCCCCATAGAAAGATTCTATGGTTTTTTCACTTTTCGTCTGCTTTTTCCGATTCATGATGTTGACTGAGTGCTGTAGCTTTTGGTTCTTTCAGTCAGAAGGTACAGATCTTTAAGTTGAGTTGATGTGTGTCTAGGCTAAAAGCAGGCTTTTGTTTTTTGTTTCCCCGATCAACCCTGTGGTTAGCTTGTTAGGTATGTGGGAGGGGTGGTCTGTCTTCAGGATATCTCCTCAGCTGACTTGAGGCAAAGGCAAGGTCAGGGGATAGTGATCCCAGCTTCCCTATTGTCTTCCCTTTTCCCCTGGAGGGCTGGGGCATGCCTAGAAGCTAACGCGTGTTCCCGCCCCTCCTTGGGCTCGTCTCCCGGCTCTGAGGCTTGCCTGGGTCTCAGTGCGAATTTTCTCTGCCCTGGGTCGTCTGTCCCTCCAGCCTTCTCCGCTACCGTAGGAAGAATCCCCCTTTGCCACTTTTCCAGCCTCTGGTGTTATGAGACCACCCGCCCCCTTCTGCTGATCCAGGATTAATCTAGGGAAGAATTTTATGGTTCCCTCACGGTCATCAGGGGGGAGGAGAGAGCACTTACTGATCACTCTGCCATCCCAATTCCTGGAAGTTCAAGTAGTGACCCACCGAAGTCCATCTTCAGGCTGAAGATTTCAAGGGCTGCTGCGCTGATGTCTGGCACTCAGCGGCTCTCACCGGCTCGGCCTGGTCTCGCCCGCCACTCTCGGGCCCCTCAGGTCCCCTCCGCCCTGCCGCGCCGACCACGCTGCGCTGTGCGCCGGGGTCTTACCCCCGCAGAACAGATCCCTCCCGTGGACCCTCCGGTCCAGCCTGGGCTCCGAATCCGTCAAAGTCCATCACCCACTGGATTCTACACCTCCAAAGTCTGGTCAGACTCTCCCCCTGGAGATATCCAGAGGAGTTTTTCCAGGAGCTTAGGTGAGTCGTTGCTTTCACTCCGCCATCTTGGCTCCGCCCCCCCAGAAACAATTCTCAACAGTCATTCATAAAACTTTGAGTTCCAACTTCTCTTACTTTCTCCCATCCCCACTGAGAAAGAAAGCATTTCAATATAGGCTATACATGTGTTATTATGCAAAAGACTTCCATATTAGTCTTGTTGTGAAAGACTATCTATTTTTCCCTCAATTGTATTCTGCCCCCCCCATTTACTCTATTCTCTCTTTTGACTTTGTCCTTCTCCAAAAGCGTTTACTTCTATTGATTTCCTTCTCCCATTTGCCCTCTCTTCTATCATTCCCCCCCCCCCCCCACTTATCCCCTTCTCTCCTACTTTCCTGTAGTGTAAGAAAGATTTTCATATCAAATTGAGTGTGCAAGTTATTCCCTCCTTAAGCCAAATGTGATGAGAATAAGCTTCACTTTTTCCCTCTTACCTCCCTCCTTTTCCCCTCCATTGAAAAGGCTTTTTCTTGCCTCTTTTATGAGAGATAATTTGCCCCATTTCATTTCTACCTTTCTCCTCCCAATATATTCCTCTCTCACTCCTTAATTTTATTTTTTTAGATATCATTCTTTCCTATTCAACTCACCCTGTGCCCTCTGTCTATGTGTATGTAATCCCTCTAACTGCCCAAATACTGAGAAAAGTTTCAAGAGTTACAAATATTATCTTTCCATGTAGGAATATAAACAGTTCCGTTTTAGTAAGTCCCTTATGATTTCTCTTTTCTGTTTACCTTTTCATGCTTCTCTTGATTCTTGTGCTTCAAAGTCAAATTTTCTATTCAGCTTTGGTCTTTTCATCAAGAATGCTTGAAAGTTCTCTATTTCATTGAATGACCATTTTTTCCCCTGAAGTATTATCCTCAGTTTTGCTGGATAAGTGATTCTCAGTTTTAATCCTTGTTTCTTTGACTTCTGGAATACCGTATTCCAAGCCCTGAAAGTGTGATGGTTCATTAAACGTCTTTTTTTCATTCAGGATTTTGCTTAGCTTTGCTGGGTATGGTATTTTTGGCTGGAAACCCAGTTCTTTTCTTCTCCACATATAATGTTCTAAGACTTCTACTCTTTTAGTGTTGCCACTACTAGGCCTTGTGTGATTCTAACTGTGGCCCTGCCATATCTACTTTTTTTCTTGTTGCTCTTAATATTTTATCCTTGATCTGGGGGATTTGGAATTTGACTATAATCTTCCTGTGGATTTTTCTTGTATCTTCCCTTTCAGGTGGTGATTGGTGGATTTTTTTCAATTTCTACTTTCTCCTCTTGTTTTAATGCTTCAGGAAAATTTCCTTTAATTATATATTGTATTATTTTACTGATTCTTTTTTTTTAATTATAGTTTTTAGGTAGTCTGATTAATCTTATGTTTTCTCTTCTTGATCAGTTCTCCAGATCAGTCACTTTTCTTACGAGATGTTTCACATTCTCTTTTATTTTTTCATTCTTTATATTTTGAGTCCTTTTCTTCCTTAAGATTCTGGATCTCCTTTGGTAATTGGTTAACTTTCTTTTCACTATCTTGTTTTTCTTGGATTTTTTTAAATTTTGTTTTTAGTTTTTCCTCAATCTCTTTCATTTGATTTTTACAGACCTCTTAAAATTCTTCTTTGAATTCTTTATGAACAGGTGACAGTTTGACATTACTTTGGGGCATAAGAGGGTTTCTTTGCTTCAGTGTCCTTCTCTGAAGATAAACCTCAGTCTTCTGTATTCCCATAGTAATTCTCTATGACTGTATTCTTTCTTTGCTTGTGCATTTTTTTTTCAATTTGTAGTATCTTAGTTTTGGCGATCACCTCTAGCTCTGGGGTATGGGAGATGGTGCATCTGGCCTCAGATACTCCTTTAGTTCTCCCCTCTGACCTGGAACCAGAACCATGGCCTCTAGGCTCTTGTAAGTGCCCATGGCCAGCAGCGTCCCTACCCCACTGCTGCACTCACTGGCCATGTGCTGGTTTCTTTTCTTCTCTGGTTATGTCTTCACAGCAAAGCTAGGTCTGACGTTCCTTGTCAGTAGAGGTGCCCTTGATCTTCCCCAGCTCAGATGCTCAACTCCCCTCACTCTTCCAGGGGTAAAAGTTCCTGTGGCTGTGACTGAGGCAGCCTCCCAGCCCAGCTAACTCCAGGACTCACTGTTTTTTTGTTTTTTTTTTTTTTTTTGTTTTTTTGTTTGTTTAAGGGGATCTAGTCTGGAGATGTTTACTCTTCACAGAGACCAAACTCATCTTGGGATTTTCCTTCTGATCTTCTCAAATTGTCCTAGGAGGACCCATGCTCTGCCCTTACTCTTATTAATTTTTTCACCATTTTATATTTGCCCCAAGGTGCTTTTTTATCTCTTTTGTGGGGGGAAATCTTGAGAGCTTGGAATTTCCTGACTGATTGCACCATCTTCACAAAATTCTCTCCCCTATTTTATAAACGAGGGATCTGAGGTTCAGAGAGGTTGAATGATTTGCTTAGAGTCACATCATTTGTAAGTGTCTGAGATTAAATTTGAACCCTGATGTTTCTGAGTTCAAGTTAAGTGAGAACATCTATTATGCTATGCTGCTTCTACCTTTCTGATTTCTAGACAACTGTGGAAAATGTATAACTGCTATCTCACAGGATTTTGTTTCTAAAGGCGTGGTGAGTAATATATACTCCATCTTCCACTCTTTACTGTAGAATCACCCCTTGAAGGGATCCCAGAAGCTGTTTGGGTAAGCCTGTTTATTTCACATATAAAAAGACAGTAGTCCAGGGAGTCTGAGTAACTTACCTAATATCACTCAAGCAGTAATTATCAAAGGTGGGAGTCCAGGACCTCTGCCACCAACATCCAAAATTAATATTCTCTGTCTCTTATTGTAACATAATTCCCAAATCATAGAATTTTGGATGTTATCTAGTGGTACCTATACCATATTTCCAACATGGAGATCACTACATTCAAATCAAGTCAATAAGAATTTATTACACTGTGCTAAGCTCAGGGTTTGTGTCCTATAAAATGCCCCAGTAGCCCAGTGTCTTACCATGAATGTAACAACTTAAAAAAACACATCACATGCCTAATGTGAACAGAGCACTGAACAGGAAGGATGGACTATAGTGGAAAGGGTGGAAGATTTGTAGTCAGATGAAGATGGTTTAAACCTCTATTGTGCTACTATTTTCATTGTGACCTTAAACAAGTAACACATAATCTGTGCCTCAGATTCCTTTTCTGTCAATTAGGGAGTTGGACCAGATGCTCTCTGGTGTTGTTTTAAATACCAAATCTCATGCATATATCAGCTAAAAAGAGTAAATAAGGAATGGCTCTTGACCTGATGGAGTTTATAGTCTACAAACAAACAAAACCTGTTTTATATAATGACATTTAAGGATTACATTAAAGAAATAAAGAACAAAGCACGAAGTGAGGTCCAAGGGGAAAGGCCATTGTTACCAACAATTAGAGAAGAGGGAAGGCTACAGGGAGGATGTCTTGTTCAAATTGTTCTTAAAAGGATAGGTAAGAAGTCATCATGCAAAGAGATTGAGGAAGGGCAACCCAGGCATAGTGAAAAGAGTAGGGAATAAAGATACAGAGGTGGGGAAAGCACAGAGCATGCTCAGACAGAGAGTAGTCTAGTTTGGCTAAGTCAGAAGTAGGATGGGATCGGTTGGAAAGATAGAGGGGCACCAGATTGTGGAGGGCATGGCATGGATGCCAAGCAAAAGGGTTTGAACTTTTCTTAATGGGCAATGAGGAATCAATGAAGATTTTTAAAGCACGGTCTGTCTGAATCTATGCACAAGAAAAATGGTATGATGGGTGGATTGGAGAGAGAGAAATATTGGAATAAATGGCAACTAGCATCTTTTTTGCTCTGTATTTCTCACATTTTATGAATACTTTGCTGTTCTAAAGATTTCTTTAGAACTTAGAAAACTGTGGTGACATTCTCACATTTGTCATTTTTTTTAGTATCTACTATATGTAACTCCTTCTTCCAGGCATTATGGGGGGATATAAAGGCATAAATGACAGAGTACTTCCCTTTAGGAATTTACAGTGTAGAAATAGAGGATAAGACTCAGCACATTGTCTTGTATTGCTGTTGTGTGTGTGCGTTTGTGTGAATGATAAATGATAAATCATACGAAGTGCGTAGACTAGGTACTTAATGAATGTGAGTTCAAGCTGAAGACATTTCTTCAGTATTTCAGTGGATATTTCATTGGTTTTGGTATTATCTTCAACAATCCAGATCAAAGCAATCCAGCCTTCTTATCTTATTCTGCTCTTGTCCACATCCTCCCATAAATCTTTTACAGGGAGTTCAAGCAACTTGCTGAGAACCTCCTATTAGTTTTTGTAACATTGCTTGGGTACCAAGCAGCACTCAATCTGTCCATCTGTTATTTTACTCTCACTACATGAATGACCTATCTCCATTTCTCTACATACATCTCCTTTTTCATACATCCTTTTCCCCTGTACTTGCATGCCAGTCATCATTGGTAATATACTACAGTCTACTGATATCCATCTTATGTATCTCTCTGTCCCTTTGGGTGACCTGCAATTTTGAAACTCTAGTGTTCTATGATTCATGATCATATAGCATTAATGAAAAGGAGTTATTTTAAAAATGGATTTTTTCAAGAATTTAGAGGCCGCTGAAAGTTTTGCTGACTCTCTGAAATTCAATCCATTTCTTCCCCCTTTATTTCTGAAACTTCTTGTCAGTCTGTCAAAATTTTATATATCAATGGACCATCAGCATCTCATTTGCCCGCCAATATCGCATATATCACATATGTTTGTGTACTTATCTTCCCACAGTCCTTCTGACACTGTCTGTTTCCATCTTCCTTGTTAATTCAGTGTGAGATAAATCTGTGGAGTTATTTTAATTTGAAGTTCACTTATTACAGGTAGTTTAAAACGTTTAAAAAAATTATTGTTGAGTATTCATTTCACCAGGCAGTAGGTGGTAGAGTGGATAGAACCTTGGTGTCTGGAGGATCTGAGTTCAAGTTTGACCTTGGACACTTACTACTTGTGTGAGTCTGGGCAAATCACTTAATCACTTCCTCAACTAGATAATGGGGGCAATTACAGCCCCTACCTCCAGGGTTGCTGTAAGTATCAAATGAGAAATAATTATAAAAAGCCCTTAGCCCAGTGCTAGGCATATTGTAAGTGCTTTAAAATGTACCTATTCTCAAATAATTCTTTTCTCTTTTGGTTATTTTGGAAACTTTATCCATATCCTTTGACCATTTATCCACTTCTTTTCATCTATTGCTCACTTTCTGACTCCTTTTTCTTTGATAGTAATTTCCCTAGTGCCTTGACCTTAAAGTGTCTCAATTCCCCATCATGTTGGGCATGTAGTAGTTTGTCTCACTTAGTCTCTGTGCCATGTGATTTCTGGGGAGGTGGGGATAGGCAGAAACAGAACTGGCCCAAGTTGAATGCTCTTTTCCTCAGATTTAGTGCAGTGTCATAATCCCTACACTGTACACCTCACCACAAACATACAAACATGTGTCCTACTCCCATTCCTTCTGATCTCTAGCACATTGACATAGAACCCTTCCATCATCTTATCACAACCTCAACAAATTCCTGTCATTTGGAGTTTGGATCTCCAAGACAGTGGGAAGAAGGATGCAGTGGAATATAGAGTTGAATTTTATTGCAATCTATTAGTCCACTTGTGCAACCCTGATATAGGAACCTTGGTGGATGGTAGAGAAAGGTTGTTAAGTTAGTGCATTAAGGGTTAAAGATTCTTTTCAGTTCTTAGGTCTTCAAGATTTTATCTTGTTTGGGTTCTGAGTGTCCTAGATCTTGAAGAGAGCTAAAATTGTTTTATCTCTGGCATATAATTCCTATTTTGGAGAGATATGAGAGTTAATGAGAATTAGAGAAAATATCTAGTCCTATATTTAATTGGCAAAATAACCTGGAACTTCACCCAACTATCTAATGAGGGAATCTTTTCTTTATATATTTATGTCATTTCTCCTTATTGTCTTACATATTAGACTTTTATTAGAAATATTAGATGAAAAGATTTTCCCCTGTTCAATTGCTTCCCTTTGGTTGCATTGATTTTCTTTGTGTGAAAGCTTTTAAGTTTCATGTAATTAAAATTATCTATTTTGCCTTATTAATTTTATTCCTTCCTCTTACTTTATTTTACTTTCTTTCCTTCCTTCCATCTTTTCATTCTTCCTCTTTCTTTTCTTTCTTCCTCCGCCCTTCATGCCCATCATTTCCGATATATTGGAAATGTTCCCTTAATAATGAAAGTGTTCGTAATATATTGGCATGATGCTTCCAAATTTTGTACAAAATTTACTTTTTATTTCTTTTTATCGTTCCCAACTTTTAAATGAGGAAAAGGCATGGCAATATTCATACACACACAACTAGTGAATTTCAGACATAGGAGTCTAAACCCAGTCTATTGTTAATCTAAGTCCATTGTCCATCACATAGTGTTGTGTTGTTTTGTTTTAGCAAGTGCCTCATTGGTACTGTTGTGGTTCATTTATTCCAGTCTGTGTTACTCTTAGTGTCCCCATTTGGGACTTTTCTTGGCAGAGATACTGGATTGGTTTACCATTTCCATCTCCACTTCTTTTTACAGATAAGGAACTGAGGCAAACAGAGTTAAATGACTTGCCCAGGGTCACACAGCCAGTAAATATCTGAGGCCAGATTTGAATTCATGAAGATGAGTCTTCCTAATTCCAAGCCCAATGCTCTATCCATTGTATTACAAATATAATTAATATGATATAAAAACATTAGGATGTATCTTAAAGTGCTTGCAATCTAAAGGAAAAATATTATATAATAAGTCTAACTTTCTATGGAAATTTACTTGAAATAAGGAAGTTAGAAGCTCATATCAAAATATAAGATATTTCTCCAAAATAATCAGATTTTCATAAGCTGCTATATATAGTATTAATTTCAAATAAACAATAAATAATGATAAATGATACTAATAAATACCAAATAATGAGAACATATCTTTGTTAATAGAGGCAACTCTCTAGGAGTAGATAGTACAGAGAAGATGCTGACCAGTACCTTGTTGGCATTCTGGAGTTTACTATATTAATAAAATTGCAAATCCTGCCCTATCCCTAATTTGCTGTCCATGCTTATATGTTAGACCTTCATGTAGAAAAGATGAGTAGGGCAAGCAGAGTTGCATGGGATGGCAAAGGACTGAGGAGTTAACAATAGGTATCATCAAGGGAATAATTAAATGGATGAAGTCACAGATCCATCTGAATATCGATGTATAGTTATGACCCATCTTTTACAAATGGAATAATGTAGTAGAGAGAACACTGGATTTTGAGTCAAGAGACTTGGGTGGCGTTGAGATAGCTAACCTATTTGGGATTATCCCTTTACCCTATTTTCAAAACAGAGATATTAGTATGTGCAACTCGCAAGCATTTTTCTCAAATATGGCTTGTAACCTGGAAGAGGTAAATCAATGTGCATTATTGAGAGTGGAGATTGTTTCTTTCTATGTCTTTGTAAGCTCCAAGCCTAGCAGAGAGTCTGCTGTGTATTATAGAGGTATACGATTATGCATATATTGTGTGTATATGTTTATATTATGTAAGTATATACAAGCATAGATGAACATATACATATATGCACACATGAGTAGACACATATATGAGTGACAAGTGAGGCAGCTAGTTAGTACAATAGTTATAGTGCTAGACTTGCATTCGGGAAGACACGAGTTCAAATCCTAATACAGACATTTAATAGCTGTGTGAGTCTTGGCAAGTCACTTAGCCTCTGTCAGTCTCAATTTGCTCATATTTAAGATGGAGATAATAATAATACCCACTTTAAAAAGTTGCTAACTTATTATATTATATTTATTATATTACATTACATTACATTATATTATATTACATTATATTATATTGCTGTGAGAATCAAGTGAGGTAGCATCTGTAAAGCATTTTGTAAATTTTTAAGAACTTTACAAATGTTAATTATCATTATTCTTATAAGGATGCTTCTGAATATACACATGTATGTGTGTACTATATGATTACATTTTAGGTTATACATATATAAATAGGAGCATTAGTATGTATACTTGAATATGCATGTGTAGTAAAACTCATGTATGTATATATTTTTATATTTGAACTTTACAATTCAACTTAGTTTATGAAAGGGAAAAGCGGCAAAATTTTAAGAATAGGACTCTTGATTATCTATTTCTTTAACAAAAGTACCTTTATATCTTAGAATGTTAGATTTAATAAAAAGCCCCTTAAAAATTGTCCAGTCAACTGTCTTCACTTTGAACAGTAGGTACTATGAGGCCAAGGAAATTGCTCAGTCATATAACCAGCTGCTAAGAGCTGAGCTTAGGATTCAAGTTGTCCTGCTTTGTAAAAGTTTCATTTCAATGCTTCTAGTTTTGATTCCTGTAAAATCTTTTTTTCTATGAATTTCAAAGATAATTTGATTTACAGAAATTTAATTTTATTAATCCCATTCCTTCTACCAGTGAAATCACAGGTCATCTCTCTCTCTCTCTCTCTCTCTCTCTCTCTCTCTCTCTGTCTCTGTCTCTGTCTCTGTCTCTCTCTCTCTCTCTCTCTCTGTCTCTCTCTCTCTTTCTGTCCCTGTCTCTGTCTTTTCTTTCCCTGTCTTTGTCTTTCTGTCTCTGTCTTTCTGTCTCTCTGTCTCTGTCTGTTTCTGTTTGGTTCTGTCTCTACCTCTGCTTCTATCTGTCTCCCTATTCAATTGCACAATAGTTTGAGAGAGAACTCTCATTCATTTGGCTGACCTCAAATCCCCCAAATTTATGCAGTTGTGTTTTGGAAAGATTAAAAACAAGCCAATATGATTTAGTTCAACCAACACTTATCAAGTTCCTATTATGTGACAGACAGTAGGTCACGCCACAGACACTGCATATACCTTAACATTTTATGAAAATAAACAAACAAAAAAGGAAATCAGGAGGTGTCTTAACTAGTATTCCAAAAAATCTGCATTTGGAGCTCAAATCACACCAACAGTTTTCACTTTATCCAACAACACCAAAGTATTGCTTACGTTATCTTTCATCTGCTCCTTGACACCTTGCCAAATGGCTTGCCAGGCATATATTTTCTAAACAGTGAAGTTTGAGAGTAATTGTTTATGTTTAAACGCTGTTTGGTTAAAGATCCTTTGTTTCCACTCTTTCTTCCTTTAATGCATTTTAATTAAAGGTATGAAGGAAATAAAATGTGATGGGGAAGACCAAAGGCAGCTGTAATGTGTGGGTGGAAGATGCTGTGTGTAGCTTCTGCTTTCTGCTCAGTTTGAAAAGAGAAAAACAGTGATTACAGATATATTTCTAAATGAGATTTCACATAAATCTAGCTTTGAACATGTGACAGCATTAGTCAGAAAGGCGATGACTTCTCAGGCACATGCCCTGAGTTTTCTTGAAGTTTAATTAATTCTAATGATCTGAGTCTAGTGTGTGAACACATATTTAAGGGACATACCAGTGTGACACAGGGGGAAAAGACAAAACACTGTGCAAATAAGGTCCATATAAATGCTTATAATTATAAAGAGTATCAACAGTTTAGACAATGGAAAAACAAGGGTTTTGAGTCTCGTATTGTATGCAAAAAAGAAGATGGTGAAGTTGAACCAAAACAATCCAAAAAAAGGCCGTAAAGGAGGTCCTAGCTGTTCTCAGTGAGTTCAGGTGTCTCTGGCAGGGATGAACTATATGGTAGGGTTTTGAAAAAACTTGCAGGTGGTATCGCTAAGCTGCTGGAGGTGATGTTAAATTTTTCAGAGAATGGCGGAAGTATTGCAAGACAAAATGTCAGCAAATATGCTCATTTTCACAAAAGTGAAGAGGGACTTTTGAAGTTACAGGTCAGAAAGCTTCACTGAAATTCCGGGATCATTCTAAAGCCTGCTATTGAAGGGATGGTTTTTGAACCCTGGAGATGCAGAGATCAGCAAAGAGCCAGGATGGCTAAATCAAGAACAGATTAGGTCAGACTAACGCCATTTCTCTTTTTGACAGTTACTAGACAGATGATATTTCAGGGGAATCCCAGAGACGTAATATGCCAAGATTTCAGCAAGTCATGGGATACAAGTCACAATATTTAGGTATGAAATGTAGGTTAGATGATAGAACAGGTAAATGGATTTAAAAATGATTGATTGATTGATTGATTAGGCCCAAAGGTATCAACTCTGACGAAATGTTCTTGCTTCTAAAATTTGCCTTTGGCATGGTAGTTGATCTGGGTTCTTAATGGTGTATATACTAACTTCATTGGTTCAGATTGCAACGATCCATATCTCATCCTGGGGGATTCTTATTGGTGCTTTCCTACAAAGCTCTTAGAGTGAATCTCCTCAGTGCACTGAAGAGAATGCTTTGTTTATTCTCCCATTTCAGAGTTTCCATCTATCATGTTTCATTCTTGATACCTTATAGACAGGCTACATTTTACAGGCATACATGTCTTATAGTTTAGTCCATTTCATGGAAGAGGTGATTGTTGTTAATATGCTATAACAAATTTATATCCACTATAGTTCTTTCCATTTCTTTTCAGGATACTTACACTTTAACAAAAAGATATCATGGTCTTCCAAGATTTGTAACTTGTAACCTGGACTGTAATGGAATATACCATAGTAGGTAGGATGCAGAACTGATCACAGAATCAGGAAAACCTGGGTTCGAGTCCTACTTATGACATATATTGACTAAATAATCCTGCCTAGGCTACCCAACCTCAAAATGCCACAGGAAATTCTCTAAGACTGTCTATTTCATTGAAGGTAGCAGTTTGCACTGGGAGAAGTTCCTCACTGGGAGTTCCCCATAATGGTGAAATCACAGTCATGTTTAAAAAAAATAAGAGTTTCAACTGACATAAAAAACTAGCTACTTATATTTCTGCCCTGGCATAAGGAGTGATTTGGTCATGACAGGGAAGTGGAAGCAAAAAAAATGTTTCTGTATAAAGAAAAAAGAATTGAATTAACTAGCAAAAGATGTAAGATACTGTCTCTCTCATAAATGAACATGCCTGACAGGGGAAAAAAAGAACTTTGGCTTTTTTAAAGCTGCTAAAGCTGCTAAAATATGTATCTAAAGAAACACAGCATTTACATGGGATTTGAGATGCTTGGGACAGAAAATGAATTGTGGCACCAATATAAATAGTTAAACTTATGTATGCATATGAATTATGCTTTAAAAAGTCAAAGAAAATTTATTTAAAAACTCATAATATGTAAATATGAAGAAACAGTTTTAAGAATGCAGAGTACGATGGAAAATAATTTTCAGAACTGCTTAATAGTTGAAGTTATAGGGCATGATCATTCATAAGAAACTATA
The DNA here is from genome assembly GCF_028372415.1 of Notamacropus eugenii. Lineage (NCBI taxonomy): Eukaryota > Metazoa > Chordata > Mammalia > Diprotodontia > Macropodidae > Notamacropus > Notamacropus eugenii. The sequence goes on from NC_092878.1 coordinate 106,501,283, forward strand.
TTAAATTTCTATAGGATGACAAAAATGAAAAATAATATAATTTATTGGAGACTAAGAGAATTAAATACTGTTGATTTCATGGGGTGAAATTTGGTCATTTTTGTAAACTTATAGTGAAAGATGGGTCACTGAGTACCAATAAACTCTTAAGTAATTGAAAGTAGGTTGAAGAGTCTTACATTTAAGTTTAAGTTAAAAATTGAAGAATCTGCCAAGAGGAGAAAGACTGAGGACAGGGAGGAGTGTCTAAAAGCTGCTTTGTTGGAGTATATGAAAAGAACAGGAGCAGGGACAGTTAGCTGAGAAGTTTTGGGCAGCCAGCTAGCTAAGTGACTGATCAAAGCTGGAAGTGTATTGGAAGACACCTTTAGTTCACAAGCACCACAAGTCTCAGTTGAATCCATTGCCTTGTTGCTCTTGATTGCCTCTTGTGGTTTCAGAGAGAAAAGCAAAAAGGAGGAAGATTTTTACTTCTCCTTGAGTACACTGAAAGAGATGCTGAGACCTAATTGTACAGCACATTATCCTGGGAACTGAAGAGAGTTAGCCTGAGCCTTTTTTCTGTAAATTCTGTTTGCTACAAACTGAAGATGATCCAATCATGGTGCGAAGTCCAGATGAGTGGGGAGTTGGGCTCCTGTGTATAGCCCTTAGATAGCCAAATGGGCAGGGTTTGAAGTTCATTGGATTCTCTGATTTTGTTGTCTGTTTTTTTGTTTTTAATTCTTACCTTTATTGAACTTATCCACTAGAGTGAAAATAAGTTGGTACTAAATTAAATATTTGTTATCATAGCTTTTGCATCACAATTAAAATCTAAATAGATTTAAAAAAAACCCAATAATCTACTCATTCAAATCCAATATTTAAGAATCAATAGCTTCTTGGAAGCCACAGTAACATTTAAACACTTAAGAGTTCAGTGCAGAACTTTAATTGGAAAGATAAGTGAGCTTTCAACTTGATCAAAACAGAAATACAAAGGGGCAAGATTACAGTTTTTCACAGAGACGTAGTAGCCTGGAAACCACCTACACTTGACAGTTGTTAGAGTATTTATGGAATCCAACCATCTTTTAAATAGTCTACAGTTGTTGGTTTGTTCAAATCAGAGATTTATTGATGTGTGAAACCCCACCACCACTAGCAATCATTCCTTTAATAAGAGAGTCCAATTCTTTATCACCATTCAAGCTGCAGATGACAAGGAGTAATGTGCTTTACCTTTAAGTCTTTTGATATATTTCCTGCCAGTTTGAGTACCTCAATAGTTAGGCATTCCAGGATATAGTGTATGTAGTTGCTTCCACACATCCATGGCTCATTTTCCTGGACTTCAGATGATAGTGGAGGTAGTTATACTTAAAAACTATAAGCCAACTCTCTGCCAATAGAAATCTGCTATTATCTTGGCCTTTTTGCAGTCCATTCTAGTCTTACCACCAGTTATTTTGAGTTGTGTGTGAATTGTTCTTTCTTTCCCATACTCATAGCACAAAGTAGACTAAGCAAACACGCAGATGAGATCCTGCTGGCTACTGCTTCTGCATACTGAAATTTCAATGCCAAACTGCTATCCAAATGAAGATGTGACACTTTCTCAACGCTCTTCTACGGGGAAATGCTTTGGTGTTTTGAGAATAGAAGGGAAGGGGATTTGCATAGCTGGAGGGCAATAAGGACCAGCAGACAAACAAGGAACAGGCAAGAAAGTAATAGGTTGCCAATGTGACAGGTGTGAGCTGCTACATGCTGAGAGACTCCCTCTACATGTACTGCACTAGCCTTGGGGGAGAAAGAGTTCCGTACTAGGGTATTGGGGGTATTTTCTCAGGGACCTCACCATATGTCTTCTTCACAGTTCTTTGATGACCTGAACCTGCTGCTCAGGATAGCTGTTACTTCCAGGGTGCCTATCATCCAGTCCCCACTCCCTTTCCAACTCCTGTGGGGCAAGGCCAGATTACCAGCTTCTATTGGTGCTACTCTACCCACAGTAAGACTGTCCTCTGTAATGCCACCAACTTCTCCCCTCCCAATTATGTTTCTCAGGATGAGAAGCTTTCTGGTTATGGTCCTACATAAAACATTACAGGGAGTATGTGAATTATTAAAAGATTGTCTTTTGCACTGGTGAATAGCTTGGTATAATTGAAAGTACTTTGTAATTTCCAAAATGCAATTCAACTTGATCTCTTCTGCCTAATCAGTTGCAAGAGGTGTAAAGAATATAAATTGATCCTGCTGTGATCCCTTTTTTTGATAATTACAAAAGAACATTTAACTTGGTAAAGCAAAATCTAACCTTAAAGTTTCTTCTCAAACAAGAAGTAATTGTTAATGTCATGCAAGTCTCCATGACACTTAGGGTTGATGACCCAATCAAGCAAGGTATCAAATAAACATAGAAGGGATTCTGAAAGTATTTGCAGATATCATGGAGGATGTTCCTTGGAAAGTACAAAGAGAAGAGAGATTATCTATTGAAGGGAGTTCTATAGTAACTTAAAATCTTTGATATTCAATTTTCACATGAATATAAGAAAAACAGCAAGACTACATGATATCTGAAGTTACTTCTGTGTGATGCTATGGTTCAACAGCAGCTTTTGTTTGAAAATGACATGGTGTTATTAGAGTCCTAGAAAACTCATAGAGTCCTAGAAAAGTGCAAGAATGCACAAGGGTTCTCTCAAAGGAAACTAGTTTAGTTATCCACATGGGAAACACAAAGTGGCAGAAGGATATGTGCTGCGGAAATTATAACATGCAATTGGTCATTACTCAGTCAGATTGCATCACAGACATAATTGAAGACTCCTGCTTGACTACTTGTAGACCCATGTTGTTTTATACTTTATAGAAATTGGAAACAGTTGGAGTTTACCTGAAACAGAAGTTTTTAACCTGGGGAACATGAATTTGTTTTTATCTTTTAAAAAATATTTTGATAACCATTTCAATATAATTGTCATCCTCCATAATGCTCTGTGTGCGTGTGTGTGTATTATCCCAGATCTGCAGATATAGATCTATCTTTCTATCTGTCTATGTATGTATGTATGTGTGTATGTATGTATGTATCTATCTATCCAACTATTGAATGTTTTGACATGTTGTTCTAAGGAGTCCAAAGGCTTCACTGCATTGCTAATGAGGTCCATGAACGATGATATGATGGGTCCCAAGTTCAACCAAAAGTAAAAGGTTATCAATAAGACCTATTTAAGGAATGCACACTGACTTTCTAACAATTCTAAACATTGTAAAAATAGCATATTTAGGGAACTAAACTGACTCAAGCAAAATAGGGTTAGTTCAGGACTACTTTTGAAAAAAAAAATCTTGATTTATTGGTTTCATTCAGTTTAGAATACATAGAAAGTAATTTTTGCTGAAGGAAATGCAAGTTTGTTGCCAGTTCTTTAAATAAAATTTTTATTCAGTGAAAAAAATTCTGTATACGTGACTAGTTTTTGCATCAAATTGTTGTCATTTCAAATTTTGTTTCATGCTTCAGCAGCTACATGTAGACTCCCTCCCTCCTTCCTCCACTCTGACTAGACTTCACTGACTTTGTTTAAATCCCAGCTAAATTCTAACTTTTACTGAAAGCCTTTCCTATTCTCTATTATTTGTAATAGATTCCATATTTATATTTCTAATTTATTCTGTGTATATTTTGCTTTGTACATATTTGGTTGTTTGTCTCCTCCCATTAGATTGTAAGCTCCTTTAGGGCAGGGTCTTTTACCTCTTTTTGTATCTCCAACACTAAGAACGGTACTTAGCACATAGTAGCCTCTTAATATTGATGCAGAAATTCAGTGTTCTTTTACACATTTTAAATATACCCCCAACCTCCCTGGTATTTTCTATAACTCCCACTTAATTTGATGGGCTAGCTTTCTAAAGGCTTCTAACCCTCAGGGTCCTAGACAAGACTCTAAGGATCTTGGTTTCTAGTACCATCATTCAGAAGGTCCTGGTATATGCCTTCCATTTCCACTTGTCCAGTCAGTTTTAATTAACTTTCAGAAAATTAATTTAGTGAGAAATTATTGAAAAAATAGTGGTTACCAAAAACATTCCCCCAAACTAGGGGCCTACTTTCCCTTTATACATACAAAGTTGCTGGGCTCAAATTTTAAGTACGAAATTTTAAGGCATGTGTGTAGAAAATGAACATGATGAAAAGGTATGTCAGAGCTGCTTGCTACTTGTAATTCTTTTCTCCCTTTATAGATATTCCTTATGGCATTACTGTAAGGTAGAACTTTCCTCTGGGCCATGAGGTTGTATGTCATTGGTTGAGTCCATCACCTGTGTTTCTTTCATATGTAAGGGATTCTGCTCTTTGAATTTCCTTCCTCCCTTAGGATTTCCTCTTAAATCCATTTGTTTATGTGTTTGACTTTGTAGGTCCTATACATATCCCTCTTTGCTCTTGGCTAGTGCCTTGTCTCCTACTAGTTTGTTCTCTCTAATGACAAGGTCAGGGAAGCAATTTCCTCTAGGGCCTTGGAATGTTTAGCTCCTAGATTTGGAGTCTTCTACCTATGGAATGGTTTTTCACTTGGACAGCTGCTGGAAATTTTTCTTGCTACAGAAAGTCACCAATAACATAGTTTAGGTTGTTTGGTTAGTCAATTGCATTGTTTCTTTCTTGACTGAATTGAAGAAGACTGCATATAATAAAGTGATCACAGAGTATAGATATTCTTATTTTTAAAACCTAATCATGTCAGTGGATGAACTGATTGAATGAACTGGTTATGATAAAACCAATTATTTATGTAAGTGGTTAGCCACAAGACTGAGATCAGTGTATAAAATTTACTATTGGAACCAAATAAATTTTAAAAGTTAACAATGATATTAATTTGGCACTTGGATGCATAATTTTTATTGTGCTACATGCAAATTAAGTGTAAAATATTCCCTCTAACTTACATTTAGAAAGTTAACTGAAGTTTTTCTCCAGATGATTCCTAAATGATTATTCCTGGACTTCTTTGTAATCAAAGTGATTGCTATTGCTTATTTCTCTGAAAGATTTTGTTCAGGAAAACTTACCTCTTAAATTACATGGGATCATTAGAATTTCAGAAAAATCAACATTAATTAAAAGCATATATATGCTAGATCTGTGCACAGAAAAGATGGATGGAGGAAAAGAACCGGTTGCATTCAAGTTGAATTTGCAGATGATTCTCTGGAAGTCCTAAGATATTAAAGCATCTAGAGGGAAATCTCCAGACCATTAAATAGAGGCTCTTGCCTCATGTATCACCAAAACAAAACAACCAAACAAACAAAAAACAGAACGAACCAAACCAAACAAAAAACCTCTCCTTATTACCACATGGAAATTTGTTTGGTCAGTAGGTGAGCCACTCATGTGGTTTTCAGAAATCCAGCCAACTCCACATGGTTAGGACTTTTTTATGCCCTTAGGGAACAGGAAATTATCTCAAGGGAGGCAAGGGCCAATCAAATCCCAGGGACAGTTTTGTTATCTTTTAGGGAAAACTAATTCCTGGAATGACAGAATGTTTGAGGTATTTGGCAGAGTGGATAGGTGGTTGGAACTGGAGTCAGGAAGATGGAAGTTCAAATTCTGCATCAGACACTAAGTAGCTGTGTGACCATTAGCAAGTCACTTAACTGTTTTTGGACTCAATAACTCATCTGTAAAATGAGATAGTAATAGCACCTATGCCTGAGTTGTGAGCATTAAATAAGATAAATTTACAAAGCAGTTTGCAAACCTTAAGATTAGGCAGATGCTAGCTACTACCTAGTCCTGTACTCTTAATTTACCAATGAGGAAACTAAATTGTAGAGAGGGAATCTGAGGGGAAATTGACTTGTCCAAGATAATATGTCCTTACTGGTAGGTCCAATACTGGAATCTATGTTTCTGGAATCCAATTCTTTGGCTCCATATACTCCATTCTGCTATGTAATGAGTAAATAGTTATTTACTGCTAATTTTCACTATAGATGGATGCATTTAATTGTTTTTCTAAAAGTAAAATAAGATAATATACGGTGTGTAATGAATGATAAAGAATCTTGTGGCTTTGGTGAATGGCACTTGTGTGGGTTTTCTTTCCGTCTGGCCCCAACGTACCTTTGAATAAAAATAAGTTTGAATGAAAGACAAAAACATACATAGATATATCCTGCTATGTAATCATTCACACTATTTGACAGCAGACATGTTATGTGTACATTAATTTCGGGCATGAAAATAGACATTTGAGATCAATTCTCATTTGGTGAACAATGATAATTAAAGTATAAGAAATAATGAATGGTTGCTGTAGAATAATCAATGTTTTGTATGGGAGGACCTCTTTTTAAGATACTCTATTTTAGTCCTTTCAAACTATTGCTATAGGAGAATGAAAGCTAAACAAACAGGAGAATGTAAACAATTTGATTCTCCCTTAGGTTCATGCAGTCCATGGTTTGCAGACGTTCGGATGAGCCCAAATCTGTCTTTTAACAGATTAGGGATATTTGCTGGTATTTCAAATAATGTTCAGAAAAATCCCAGGAATCACTTTTCTGAATTCATTCCCCTCTCAATATTTTATAGTTTAGTATGCACAGAATTGCTATGCTATGTTCGCTCATGGTTCAGTGCATGAATTTGATTAACGTGAATGCTCAGTAATCTCAATTTTTGTTCCCCTTAATGAAATAAATTAGTGGTGCAAATATAAGGGCAAATATAGTAGAGGAAGCTCATATATGTATATATCTATATATCTATATCTATATCTTAGATTATCTGCACTGCTTTTAAGTGTGTTTCTTCTTATTAATTAAATTAAATCTCCTTTCTCTGTAATTGAATTCAAATGGGATATACCTGAATAATTAAATTTCCCTACTAGATGAATTTCTGAAGCTACAATTGAAATATATAGGGCAGTACTTAAAGTCTGAGAGATTTGGAACCTTTTGAGAACAATAGTGACATCGCCTATTCCCACAATCTTAGAATAACATGAAGTATAGTTAAATAAACTAAGAACATTATTTTTAAAGTTAAGTCTAATATTCTTTTAAAGCAATATCTATGGGATAAGTTCATACTAATCTGGGGGATCATAGAATTGTTGACATAGAACTAGTAGGGTTCTTTGAGACCATCTGATCTGATTCCCTCATTTTTCATAATGAGGAAACTGAGGCCCAGTGAGGTAAAGTGAATTTTCTCAAGGACAAATAGCAAATGGTGGAGATTTTGTGACTTCAGTGATAAAGAATATTCCTTCCACTAATACTGGGAGAAATCTTGGCACTTCCTGTGTAACTTAGAGTCTCAGAAAGTTACCTGGGTCCCTGAGAGGTTAAGTGACTTACTCTTGGTCCCATAGCTAGTATATCAAAACAAAGACTTAGAATTGGCTGTTTCTGACTCTGAGGCTGTCCTTTTGTCAGATATACCATGCGCTTCTCAGAGAAGGTGCATATATGCAAATACTACAAATATGGCATTTTATATAGGAATCATTTGAAGTAGCTCCTGCCCAGATAGTTGCTGATTCATCTGGTAGCAGTAGATGTCCATTCTATGACTAGTGTGGAAATATACACTTTTAGAAATGGAGTCCAACTCTGCTTTGAGAAAACCATCTGAATCTCTTATTAGTTGGAGAATTCCTTTTTGAGCATAATCCACCCCTATTTATGTATTCCTCTATACTCTTCAAACAAAATTAATCCCAGAGTCAGGTAGATCACCCAGTATAACTATATTTCTCCCTACCTCATTTTGGACCTTCCAAAAGCATATAAATACAACTGCTTTGTAAGAATGTCCTGATTTTGTCATGACGAATTTATTTTTAAGTTAAGAAATACTGTTTTGGATTTTGTGATTATAAAAAATAACTGATAGAATCAATCAATCAGCCAGTATTTATTAATTACCTTCTATGTGCAAGGCATTGTGTTAGGCACTGGGCATTATACCAATAACCACTGACCTCTATGTATGCTTTCTCATTAATCTAAAATTGTTTAAGAAAATAATCTAGCCATGTGCCAAGGACAACCTTGGTAAGAATATTAGAAGGAAAGAGAAAGTTTTTTTCTAGAATATCTTAACCATCACAAAAGTGATTTTAAAAAATAGAGAATATACATGCTCCCATATTGATTGTTGGCTAATTATTAATAAATATAAACTGAGAGAGAAAAATTGTATCTTTAAAGTCCTTTTGCAATAAAGATCTCCCAAGCATATGTCAAAATCATACAGATTTCCTTGTAAGACTAATAGATAACCTTGTCCAATATCCCTTTATGCATAAGTATCAAGAAAAGCTTAAAAATGGAGAAGTTCACCAAGTATGTTTGACTCTATCTGAGAGGCTGTCCAGCCAAGTATACTATGCAAGGTCCTCCAGATGTGCCTATTTGTTGACAACATTATGCTTATTGTATCAATTTCCAGAACCCTGGAGAACTCTTAAATGAGATGCAGAATCAGACAGAAAAGTCTGGCCTAACTATCCTTCCAGAAAAAAAAGCAAAGCAGATAAAAATGCCTTTGTCTAGACTATAATATGCAGTTGGATGGACCTTGCATATTAATGTGTATTTATCTCAGATGGTCCCTACAAATGAACAAACGGTTAAACCCAGAAATGAAGAGAAAGAAAGCAGGCTGGATAGTATTCGGGAAACTTCAAAGTTCTTCTACTAAACCTAATATTCTTCCTGATAAAAAGATCCAAAAAGTTAAAAAAAATGCTTTAAAATTAAAAGCGTTTTTAATTTTGGTCTTTTTCCAGGGATGCCATACGACTGGGAATCACGGAACATTGAAATCTCTTAAGAATCTTCAACTTGAGGATTGTTCACAGAACAATGAAGAGGCTAGTGGTGCATGTGGGCATATTTTAATACATTATAAATAAATAACAATGAAAAAATGGTTCAAAGAAATCTATGAATGAAAGAGAGGTTGAGGTGGCCATGTGGTGAGAGTGAGAGATCATTGGTAGATAGCCTGTGTGTCCCATCAGTATCAGTTCAATTTCAGGAAAATTTGCTAAAGGTCAATGAAAAGTATGTGGGAGGTTATGGACAAGATTCACACAGGATTGATAGGTATGGGGAAGGTGTGATCTATGTCATTTAGGGGAATACCTGCATAAGATAAGGTCATGGCTCCATGGAAGTTTTGGAACAACAGAACTCTTGAACTAGAATATTTCAGAAAGAATTCTCACTTGTCACATATGATTCTATGTACATCTATAATCTGTTTTTGCTTCCTTTGTAGTCATATTATGATAACTATATAGACTAATTAATAAGATAACTGGGCTATACTGAAACGGTCTTGGTCATGTGACCATGTTCTACTCACATATTTAAAAAAAGTAATTCACACATAGTGAACCAAGGTTCCTTATCTAGTTCTATCTATTTATATCCTCAATTTCATTGAAAGACTGGAATGTGAATAAATGTTGAGACTAATGGTGACTTTATCCTGCATACGGGGGCTTTTCAAATAAGATGTGCTACAAAATGACACAAAATATATTCAAAAAAGAAGGAGGGGGGGAAATGGAAATTTTACAGCTAAAAACATTAGCAGTGTAATGTAAATGCCATGTATCAACTTTTTTTTTCATTTATCAAACATTCATTTTTCTCTCCCATATCTATCTCTATTCGCTGAAAAAAGAAAGAAATAAAAAAATCACCATGTATCTTAACACTTCATTATATTCAATTCTACAAGCTTTTATCAGTTCCATAGCATGTTGGGAACTGTCATGCCCTGGATATACAAAGACAACAGTGAAACAATCCCTGACCTCAATATGCTTAAAATCTAGGGAGGAAAGATAATATGTGTGTGTATGTATATATGATATGATCCTGCATGTACTACACATGTACACACACAGTGATTTGGGGGACAGACACTATTATCTGATAGATAAAAATGGAAAGAGAGCATTACATGTAAATATTATGGACCTTAGAAATGTATGGATATTTTAGGTTGGTGGTAAAGCAATGGTCTGAAAATTGGAATGGGTAGGAAGGAATATTAACTCTCTCTCCACCCCCACACTCGCAATCTGCTCTTGTAAGTTAAGATGTGCAGACGGGGTAAAGAAAATTAGAGGGGCTGTAGTGTCCTTGTGGGTGGGGTGAGCAGATTTCTACTAAAGTGAGAAAATATAAGCTATGTTGGCTCAAGACTTTGGGGATATAAAAAAATACTGAAAGCAGAGGTGGTATTCCAGAGAGCACAGTGAGATGTGTTATGTGATAATCTATGGAGATGAACACTGGAAGAAATACAACTGATTAGAATATTAATGAATGAAGGTTGGGGAGGAAGGAATACGACCGTGCCCAAAGTTGTATTTGTCAAAATGTGTTGTTGCAGAATTTAGAGAAGATTTTAATAGCATCTAAAATTGCTTATTTTTTTTTAAAAAAGGCATTGAGTTTATGGGTCTTTCCAATGTAAAAGGGGTTTCAACATTACAAATTCAATTTGAAATATTGAATTATAAATTTTGTTAAACATTATACGACATGGAATGGTGGGGAAAAGAACAATATTTATATCATACTTCCTGCCTTCATAGAACTTACCTGCTAGGAGCAGGAATTTGTTAGGGCCAGCTTGAATTAGCATGAGAAAACATTTATGAGCATTGATAACTTCAAAATTGGCAAATTCTACAAATAAGGATTTGAAAAAAATGAATAATGCACATATTCAACTTAAAAGTATGTCCTGCATATTTTTCCCCTCATAGAGCTGAGTGTTGAACAATTACTAGCATACTTTTGCTAGTAGGAAATACGAAGGCTACGGAGATAGCTTTAACATGAAATTATAAGTGAATAAAAATTGTAAGGAAAGTATTGTGTGAAACTAGAGTGATGAAAAGGGGGAGTTTCTGTTAAGATAGGGAATTCACCACTAGTATTATTTCAATTTCTATCTTCAAATAATATTATGCTGTATTGTACAGTACCGTACTATACTATACCATCTTATGTTATGTTACATCATGTCATGTCACGTCATGTTATATATCATATCATATTATATTACTTATACATAACATGTTTATGTATACTTGATTTTATGCTATGTTACGTTACATTATATTGCACTGTATTGTATTGCATTACATGGCATTATATTATATTATATTATATTATATTTCCCAAGCAGTATCTTCACAATGATAACTCTGCCTATTTCCTTTGACCGTATCCTCATGGTCACTAGCTTTCTTTGGACATGTTGCAACATGATAATAGGCTGCCCAAATTTGAAGTCCATACTTCCAAAGTATTCTGTGTGTGTTCTGAATGGAGCCAAGTATAGTGGGATCATAACCTGCTTCATTTTGTGCACTTTGCCCCTATTAATGCTGCCTAAGCTTAGCTGGAGAGACAGAACCATAATAGAAGGAAGACTGACCTGAGAGTTTGGAAAAACTGGTTTTAAGTTCTTTCTTTGTTATCCAATGACTTTGTGATCCTGATTAAATCACATAACATTTTCATTCCCCCAGACAGGGCTCTAAGACGGAAAATCATGGAAGAGAAGCAGATGTATCCATGGAAGAAATTTGCGAATTTGTACATCAATTTTCCACATGCGACAAAAATCTTAGTTCTGGACCTCCTCCCTACACCTCCCCCAATAAACATGTAAGTTTTTTTTGGCTGCTGTACTCTACTTTTGACTCATACTGAGTCACATGAAATCCCCAAATATTTTTCCAATGAGATGTTGACCAGTAATGCCTCTCCCTAGCCTCCATTTGTGTATTTGTTCACCTGAATCAAGTGAAAGATTTTATGTTTATTAATACGGGGTAGATGTATTATATTAAGCCAGAGATTTTAACCTAAGTTCCCGTGGATAAATTCCAGGGAATTCATAGACAAGGATAGAAAACATTCTTTCTATTTTTGTTAACCTTTTGTTTCTTTTGTAATTCTGTGTGTTTTGTCTTATGCATCCACAACACTACTCTAAGATAAAGTCTGGTGATGCAGGCTTTACCGGGCTACAACAAGGGACCATGAACTGAAAAAGGTTAAGAAGCCATCTTCTAGATTATCAATATCTTTTTGGAACATTACTGTCATCTGACAGATTATTCATTCCGTCATTATGTCTGCCCATTTAATAACTATTCAGTTTATGCTTACTTCCAAGTGTTTGATAAAAATGTTGCATAATATACTAATAATTAACATTTATATAGCACTTTGCTAAATGCTTTACATATGTAACCTCCTTGGGATACTTCATTAGAGACCTCTTGTAAATTGATTTCATTTCATTAATCACTACTCTGTGAGGCAACTCATTAAATCAGTTCTGAGTCTACGTACCTCTCCCACATCTCTTTATGTTGTCAACAACATGAAAGACTATGTTAAATGTCTTGCTAAAATTGAGGCATATTATCTAAAGTAATCTATGATTTAACAGTCTAGAACCCTGCCAAGAAAGTAATGAGGTTAATCTCGTAGGAATTGTGCTTGATGAAGCTAAAATGGCTCTTAGCAATCACTATTTGCTTTTCTAAAGGCACATGCCTTTCATCATATATTCAAAGATTTCATAAGGAAGCACTCTCAGGTTGTCCAGCTTAGACCTCACCTCCATTTTCTTCTCTTTTGAAAATTGAAATGTTTGCTCCTTTCCTGTATCACAGCAACTCTCAACATTCTCCTTGAGTTTTTCAGCAATAGCTGATTGCTACAATTACTTTCTAATTGGTTTTCCACAATCCCATATTTTCTCTTCCAACTCAGCCTCCACAGTTCCATATCTTTTATCTGCCTATAAATTTTTTTTCATATTTTCTACTGAATAAAACCTTCACTTTTCAGTTACTATCTTCTGTCACTTGGCTCTAAGAGCCCTTTCTTGTTTTATTTCACCTAATATCCTTAAAGTATCCGTTATATCTTCAGTCAAATAAATACTTATTGCCCAAATTCATACTTCTGTCTCCTGCTTTGTAACATTTCTTATGGTTAGAATACCCTTCTGCATAATTTTTGCCCATTTATATCAGTCAAAATTCCACCTTATTTTTGTGATTTGGCTCAAAGACAATCTTCTTGTTGCACTTCCTGATACCCCTAAAGGAAAAAAAAAGTAATTCTTTCTTTCGTTTTCTTTCTTTCTTTCTTTCCTTCTTTCTTTCTTTCTTTCTTTCTTTCTTTCTTTCTTTCTTTCTTTCTTTCTTTCTTTCTTTCTTTCTTTCTTTCTTTCTTTCTTCCTTCCTTCCTTCCTTCCTTCCTTCCTTCCTTCCTTCCTTCCTTCCTTCCTTCCTTTCTTTCTTTCTTTCTCTCTCTCTCTTTCTTTTTCTTCCTTCCTTCCTTCCTTCGTTCCTTCCTTTCATAACAAACATTGAATTACTTCCCTTTTCATTGAACAATTAAAAAAAAGGAAAGAGTAGAACTTTAGAACAAATATGTATGGTCAAACAAAACAGATTCTCACAGTAGTAATGTTAAAAAAAAAAGTCAGTCTTGCCAGGCCTAGAGGCCTGTGGGCTACCCAAGTCTTCCCTTACCTCTATCGGAGGTCTTTGGTTGGCCAAACCGGATGCTCGTATGAGAGAAAGGACGTTCCAGAGTCGAACAAGAGTTGAGCTTTATTTCAGGGTCTAGTTACAAGTGCAGGGGAATTCTTCCTTAGGAGGGAGCGAAGAATCTCCCAAGGAGGCAAAGATCTTACAATAAGAGATTGGAAGTAGAAGTATAAGTGGGGAGAGAGGGGGAGGGGAGAGAAGAAAGAGGGAAAGCGGAGCCTTGTCCTGTCCGCTCCGCGCCCCTTCGCCCAAGAGAACTTTCAGGCTTTCCTGATCCTACTTAAGCTCTCCAGTCGCATAGTTTGCATCTGAATACCGTGCCTGTTAGGTGTGCCCAGATCTGGGACAATCTCGAGGGCGGGGAGATCTCTCTTCCATCACGTTTCTCACGGGAAGAGGCGGAAATACACGAGATAGCTCGGTTCACCTCGATTCCCAGTTGTTTCCTGGGGGGGCCTCGTGAGAACTCTAAGATTTAGAAGTTCCCACCTTTACCTGCCCGAGACTGTCCACATGGAATTGAGCTTCCATCCCCAGCACAGTCTCATTCTACATTTTAAGCCCTTTCATTTTCTATAATGAAGTCATTAGTGCTCTTCATCTGAAGTCCTCTGGAATCATAGTTTGTCCTTGAGTGATCCGAGTTCTAGAATATTGCAAAATTGATTTTCTTATCATATAAATTATCCTCCCTGAGCTCATTTTGTTCTGTATCAGTTTAGAAAGGAGTTCATCTCAGTTTCCTCTGCAAATGGCCTCTTCTTATGACATATCAATATCCCATTACATTCATATCTCATAATTTGTTTATGCATCCCTGAATAAATGACTACTTCTTTAGTTTCCTGCTCACTTGAAATTTAGGGTTTTTTTGCCATTATGAAAGAGATACTGTGTGTATTTACATTATCTATCTATCTATCTGTCTGCCTGCCTGTCTGTCTGTCTGTCTACCTATGTGTGTATATATCCATTTGTACATATGAATCCTTTTCCTGTTCGTGAATATATGGCACAGTGAGATTATGAGTCCAAAGGTATGTACAGCTTAGTGACTTGGGGGTGGGGAAGGTATCATTCCAAATTGCTTTCCAGAATGGCTGTGCCAGTAATTCCAACAACAGTGCATTAACATGCCTGCTTTTCTGTAGCATTTTCAACATTTGGCAGTTTTCATCAGTATTGCTAATCATCTGATGGTCATGAGGAAGAATCTCAGAGTTGATTTCATTTGAATTTCCCTCTTTGTAATTGAAACATTTCTTCCTATGGTTATTGATAGCTTGAATATCTTCCTTTGAAGACTGCATATTCACATCCTTTAGCCATCTATCTATCTGTCTATCAGAAATGGCTCTTATTGTTTCATATTTGAATCAATTCCTAATATATATTGAATATAAGGCTTATTATAGAAACTTACTGCAATTTTTTCCTCCCAGGCACCTACTTACTTTTTAATTTTAACTGTATTGTTTTTATTTGTGTAAAGCCTTTTTAATTTTGAGTAATTAAAATTGTTTTATTTTCAGTGGTCTTGTTTGGAACTTGTTTGCTCATGACTTCTCCTATTCAGAGATCAGAAAAATGCTTTCTTCTTTGCTCCTCTAGCATGTATTTTATGTCACTTTAAAGTCGTGTAATAATTTAGACTTTGTCTTGATAAGCATTGTGAGATGTTTTGCTATAAATAATTGTTTACCTAACAGTTTCCCAGGAATTCTTGTCAGATAATGAGTCCTTACTAACTGGAATATTTGGCTTTATCTAACTCTAAGCTTCTGGGTTCATTCGCATCTGTATGTTGTGTATGAAATGTATTTCACTGATCAATTTCTATTTTTTCTATTTTTTTAACCAGTACCAAATCATTTTGATGATAACTGCTTTGTAGTCTAGTTTGATATCTGGTATTGCTTAGACCCTCCTCTTTTCCATCTTTTTCATTAATCACATTGAGTTTCTTGAGAAAAATAAAGTTTCCAGAAATGAAATCTGTTAGTACCTGTTGTTAACACCTCTCACACTTTTTCATACTTTACATTATTTTCTAGTTATATTCTCATAGCCATTATAGACTGTAAGGTCTTGAAAGACAAGGGTAGTCTTAATTTATTGTAATTTTCAATGCTTTGAAGAATGTGCAACAGAAGGTGTTCAGCATGTGTTTGTTAAATTGAAAATCAGGAAAAATAAACTGAGGTTGCTTGATTTAAGTGTCAAAGTTTGTCTCTCCCTTTAGCTTCCTTGTCATGCCTTACTCTCAGACATCTTCAGTTCTCTAGAAATTTCCACTCCTTTCCTGGCTTCCCATGACTCTCACAGATGAAGCATTCAGCATATCAAAACATGGGCCAGGCAACCTTGCCCCTGAACAAGTCTCTTTTCCTCTTTTTCTCCCTTTCTAGGATGTCTTTATATTCTGTCTTTCATACTTAGAATGTAATATCCTTGCAGGAAGAAATTAACTTGCTTGTTTTTACATGTATCCCTGGGAACTTAGCACAGTACTTGGCACATAGTAATCAATTAATCATTGTTCTAGCTCTATATGCCAATTTCTACTTTGCTTTTTGGACAGGCACAATATAAAAAATTCTTGATTTTATTCTCTGTTTTTCTCCTTATGTGAACACTTTTCAAAGTCTCCACTGTCTTAGTTCCTGAAATTTTCTTGTTACACAAGATGTGTTCCATGAGAAAACTTTAATATTACTGCTATTTCTCTCTAAACTATTTAATGTAAAATTTCATATGCATTCAATGTAGAAAATGGCATGACTTCCTCTAATTTTGCTCCAAAATACCTCTTGTTCTCCTTTATCAAGGGTGCATTCTTCACTTCCAGACCCTCTGAACCAACATTTGTGCATTGCATTAATATTTGGAGCTCAAAAGTACGCTCCAGCCAAATTAGTGGATGAAAAGCTATTCTGTGGAATGCCAGTGGAATCTTGCCTTGGAAATGACACAAAACCTAACATGAAAGGAAATGAATGGTAGGCAAAGCTTGAGGAAAAGACTGATAACAGAAACAATCACCTCTCATGCATGGCTAGGATGCTGTCCATGGAATAGAGCTGCGCCATATGGTTTTCAAGTTGGAGCATTGAAAACTCAGATAATCACTAGAATACTGTCAGAACCAAAACCTTCAAGGGAGGATCCAAAGAAATCTTACATCATAAAGTGATTTAGTACCTCAAGTTTAGTCAAAGGAGTTACATGACTCCATGCAAAATAACAAATAAATGTTTAAGTTCTTTGAGAAATATGGCTATATTTTCTTAGATTTAAAAAAAAAAATTACCAGGTAACAACACTCAACAATCTTACTTATACAAGCTGCCTAGAAATACTGAGCACATAGTAGAGATCTGTAACTTCCTCACGCTTTCAAACAGTTCCAAGTCCTGTTCAGTTCAAGTATGGGGATAGCGATGAGAAAAGTGATTTCATTTGAATAAAATATTCCCTGGTGAGGAATCCTTCTCTTAAAAAAAAAAAAAGAAACATTTATTTCATTCTGAACTTAAGAAATAACACAAGCATTTCCAAAATATAGAATGAAAAAAAAGATGATTGTATATGAAACTGCAACTCTAGTATGTGCAGCTAGCTAATCCTTTTAAGTATGTAATAAGAAATTATATAACTTTCTTTTTATTTTTTTCCCCTCCCCCATGCTAGAGATGGATACCAGACACACACGTGTGTGTGTGTGTGTGTGTGTGTGTGTGTGTGTGTGTAAAACCATTTCATACATATTTATACCTATTAGTTATTTCTCTGGATACAGATATAGTTTTCTGAACAACTTCAAGTGACTAAGTCATTTTGACTATTGTAAACACCCAGATTAACTAGACAGGACCTATGAAGGAAGATGAAATCAGTATTCAGAGAAAGAAATCCCCTCTTCCAAAAAATGTTGGCACTTTCTCTGCTACTTAGAGCCTTTGAGTATTGCTTAGAACAGTGATGTTGAAAACATAGCCAGCAGCATTAGGCTGACAGCATTCTCCAGTGTGACCTGAACCAGATTAAAATCTATTTTGGGAATCTAAATTGGGAAATATTTAATAAAACAATAGAACAGAGCTAATGGTATGTTTTGTTTTCTAAATCTGCATGCAGAGATCCTTATATGTGGTTTAGTGGCCCCCATTTCTATTTGGGTTGGATATCTGGCCAAGAGCTCTGAGAGGTTTAAGACCTTGTCTAGAGTCACAGAGGCAACATTGTGGAAGTGAGGACTTTAACCTAGATCTTTCTGCCTCTGAGACCGGCTTTCCATCTACTAGATCGCATTGTTTCTTTAGGATAAATGTGACTGCACAGAAATGTATGCCATTTTAAGAGATATTCACTTGACTTTTAGTGATTCTAAGTAGGATATAAACATGGATATTTTAATCAATCAGTCAAAAAATATTAAGTTACTTGGGGCAGCTAGACGGTGCATTGGATAGAGGGCTGGACCTAAGATCGAGAAGACTTGAGTTTAAATCCATCCTTAGACACTTAACTGCTGCGGGAGTCTGGACAAGTCATGTAAATCTGTTTGCCTCAGTTTACTCATCTATCAAATGAAATGAAGAGAAAATGAGAAACCACTCCCATTTTTTTGCCAAGAAAACCCTCTCAAAGAGTCAGAAATAACTTAACAACAACAACAAATATTCCAGGTACTGTGCTAAACACAAAAAACACAAAAAAAGAGACAAATGACAGTCTATGCCCTTGAGGAGCTCTCAGTGTAATGAGTAAGACAATATGTAAACACATGTATGCCAACAAACATATTGCACGATAAATAGGAGATAATTAAAAGAAGGAAGGCATCAGAATTAAAAGTGATTGAGGAAGGCTACATTTCAATCTCCTCATATGAATATTTCAACAATTTCTCTGTTTTGAATTAAGTAGTTGAAAGAAAGCAGTAGGGTAGTGGTTAGAGAACTGTTCTCAGACACAGAAAGACCTGGGTTCAGTTCTTGCCTCTGAGACATGTGAGTTGTATGACCCAAAGGAAGTCATTTAATTTCTCAATAAAAATGTCTTTGTAATTACATATTACAGAGCAGTTCTTATCTGCAATGGTCAAAAGGAATTCTTCATAGAGAATTCTGATAATATGACATCAAAAGTCTAGTAAAAACATATACAAGATGACTTGGCTGTGGATCAGAATCAATGTTGAGTATCTATAGTGCTATAGTAACAACCCTTTGAGTTGCAATAGGTGCCAGCCAGTAGAGAACAGTCCTAGTGCAGTAATAACAGCAATGGCTTTGGAATTAGAAGATCTGAGTTTAAGTCTTGCGTTGATTACCTGCTTCCAGGAATACTTTGGTTAAGTCACTTCTCTCAGACTCAATTTTTTTCATTCTTGAAATAAAGGTGTTAGACTAGATTCATCTCAAAGGTTATTCCATCTGAAAATTACTTGATCCATCTCTTGGCTCCAGGCATTTTCAAATATATGACATTTTATTTTTCCCCAATTACATGTTAAAACAATAGATGATGGTAAAACTTTTTTTTTTAAGTTTTGAGTTCCAAACTCTGTACTTTCTCTCTCTTTCTCTCCTCCCCCTCTCTGAGACAGTAACCAATCAGATATAAGTTATACATGTGCAATCATGTAAAAACATTTCCATATATTCTAGGCATTCTCTCTGGCTTTCCCCCATGCCTGGAATGCTCTCTTTCCTTCCTCCACTCCAAATACTGATTTCCCTGAATTCCTTTAATTCCCAGTTAAAATCCCATCTTCTACAGGAAGCCTTCCTCAGCCCATCTGAATTCCAGCACTTTTCCTCTTTTAATTATTTCCTATCTAGCTTATGTATCACTTGCTTTGTACATATTTGCATGTTGTCTCTCCTATTAAATTGTTAAATTCCTTGAGGACAGAGACTGTCTTTTGCCTCTTAGCAAAGTGTCTGTAACATAGTAGGTACTTAATATATTTTTATTGAATTGATTTGAAAATTGAATTGTTCCTATGAGTCATAGGCTAGTATTGACCTTGAAAAATTATTGTGAGACAAATCAGACTCTGATCATCTCCTAAATTCCACATTGCTGTTGTAAATTTGTCAACTTTTGCCTGGGGAGTCAAAATATATGTTTTCATTTAGTACTTTCCATGATGCTGAGAGTGATCATATTAACATGGAAAACAGAATCTCTTTAAAGAACTTCCTATTCCGAACTTACTTTGACCATCTTGTACCTTCCTCCATCCTTTTATTGGTTGTGTGACTAAGGACAAATCACTCCTCCTCTATTTTCCTTGACTTCTTTATCAGCAAAATAAGGTTTGACTTATAGTCTCTTCCAGCTTTAAGTCTGTGATCTAGTGATGACCCAATGGACTAGTCCTGAATGTCAGTTTCGACTGCTATTTGTCTTTTTAAAAAAATCATTGAATTTCACAACTAATGAGAAACGATGACACGTGTCTTGTTCATATGACTTTTCCTTAAAATATTTGATTCCTCTTTTTCTTTGCACAGAATCCTGGTATCTGTCTTTTATAAAGAGCGTATTTTTGTATCTCAGAGGTAGTAAAACTGTCCCACATTATAGCAATTGTTGTAAGTCTACGTTTCTTAGTGAATAGAAGAGAAGAGTTGTATGTCTTATGTAACTTGATGTTGTCTAAATGTTACCCTGGGGTTGCTCTATGCTACACTTT
Source organism: Notamacropus eugenii (assembly GCF_028372415.1). Taxonomy (NCBI): domain Eukaryota; kingdom Metazoa; phylum Chordata; class Mammalia; order Diprotodontia; family Macropodidae; genus Notamacropus; species Notamacropus eugenii. The sequence continues at coordinate 106,521,623 of NC_092878.1, forward strand.
GTCTTTTATATAAGCTATATTTATTTTTCATACATACAAATGCCATGTGTTATGCCCTAATGCCAGGCAATAGTCCTTTATGTTTGACTTGATGCTTTCTTGAGATGAACAAGAATGCTGGAAAGAAAGAAAGGGACTAGATCTTTATGCATTTTATGCTAGAGTAGTTTACAGAGGAATGAAAACAAAGCGCAAAACAAAACCAACGAACTCTTCACATCACTCGCAAGGAAAAAGAAAAGATCCTAAAGAAAAACTTTGGAGATAATTGTTTTCATCTTTATCTTTGTGGGGGAAAATATTCAAAGAATGCCATATCTTTTTCTGATAATTTAAAGATACTTTTATTTCCTTTATCTAAAACAAAATATAATGCAGTGATATAGTTACTCTCTAGTACGTTATAATATGAAGTCAAAATGGCTTGCATAACTTAAATTGTCACATGTCTGCTAAAGACCTCAAAATTAATGTCTAACATTAAAATTATCCTTTCCACCCCAATTGCCTTCCACTCCCAATGTCTGCATGTATTTCAGTGGCATCAATATTCTCCTAGTCGCTCAAGGTAAAATTTTAGGTGTCATCTCATGAATGCAATTTTTAAGTGTTTTTGCAATGAAGATTCTCACAGATTTACATTTTCTTCTCTAGTCCCTCTGCCACAACCCTGGCAGCCAGAAATCTAATGGTATCCTAATGTAGAAGGACTTTGCATCTCTTTTGCTATACTTGGGTTATAGCCAGAAGAATGAGCTCCATTCCCCCTCCCTCCCACATATCATTCACACACACACACACACACACACACACACACACACACACACACACACACACACCATGGCACTGCTTGAATGACCATTTTCACATCTTTCTGAATACTACCGTAGATTCTGCCCTTGCATCTCACATTTCTCAGCTCTGAGAAGTCTTTGCTAGAAGTTTTGCTAGAATTTCATCCTCCACTCCACTCCAGCTCCACACCTTGCAGCTTCATGTATGCTACCCCTTCAACCTCTCTTTCATGTATTATCTTCTTCCATTAGAAAAGAAGTATCTTGAGGGCTGAAACTGTCTTTGTTTGTATTTCTATTTCCAGTGCTTAGCACAGAGGCTGTCAATGATTAAATATTTATAAATGCTTTTGCTCTCTTTCAATTTCTTTCCCTCTTTGTCCCCTTCTTCTACCTCCATCTTTGTCTGTTTCTCATCATCATCATCATCATCATCATCATCATCCATACTATTACAATACTGTTTGTATCGGTTATTCTTCACTTTCAGGATTTGAGCAGTTATTTCATTTCTGGTTATATATTTGGAGGCCATATGGTGCACTGGAATTCAAAAGGTGTGTGTGTGTGTGTGTGTGTGTGTGTGTGTGTGTGTGTGTGTGTGTGTGTGAAAGATCATCTCTGAGGTAAGTACTTTGTACATAGTAGGTACTTAAATGGTCATTGACTACTTGGTTACTACTTGTGTTATGTTTGACAAATCATTATTCTCTCTAGGTCAGTTTCCTCATCTGCAAACTGGAAGAAGGTTAAGCTAGTTAGACTCTCTCTGATTCCTTTCCAGGTCTACAGCTGATGAATAATCCTTTACCTGTGACATTGCTATTTATGCAAATTATTATGTATAAGAATATGTTGGAATATGTGCAAGCCTACTTATACTACATTGTATCTTTCCATTGACCTTTGGATCACCCACAATTTTGATTCCTCTAAAAGAATGATATTCCATTGAGGCAGCAAAATATTCACTAAACTTGTCTGCCAGTGACATATTTTATATTCTGCACAAAGTCAAAATAGAATTAGGATTCTCTATTAATGGAGAGATTCTACAGATGATACTATTTCTGGATAACTTTTTGCTAAGTGTGCTGAGTGCTGGAACAGTATGGTCTGCAACAATAAGTCTTTTCAGTGATGTCCACAAAAATTTCTCTAGTAATTCACATGTTCAAAACAAAGTGGATGAGCAAAACATTGTCTAGATGATGAAATGTCCAATCTATTGAATTAATCTGTCAATATATGTGTATGAATTGAGAGTTAGGGTTAGAATCTCTAACCCTAACCCTTAACCCTAAATGCATAAAATTATCTATTTTATGTCTGTCTATCGATCTATCATCTATCTCTATATCTTAGATATGTATTATAGATGACTAAAGAGGTATGGCCAATATTTCAGAAAAGAATGAAGGCAAGCTAGAGTACATTTGAAAAATAACTAAATAAATTCAATGTTTATTTTAACATAACTTGTAAATTCCCAATTCCCTCCCTCTCTCCTACCCTTCCTTCTGCCACTGAGAAGGAAAGTAAAATGATATCAATCATACATATGAAATCATGCAGACATATTTCCTATTAGCCATTTTTTTTAAAAAGCAGGAAAAATAAACAATATCAGAAAGTTACAATTTAGTTTGTGCTCAGAGTTCATTCGTTCTCTCTCTGGAGGTGAATAGCTTTTTTTTTTTCATCATGAGTCCTTTGGAATTTTCTTACCTTTGATGGACCCTGATACTTAGTTCTGAAAGTCTTTAAATAGAAATCTTGCTCTTGTGGTGCTATGTGGAAATAAAGCATGAAACGCCTTCACCTCCAATAATATTGTGGGCTTTTTAAAGAGAAGTATAGTGTCCAAAATGAAGATGGTTATAGACCTGGGATAATGTTTTCATGACAAGTTCTCATTCAAACTGATTTGTGGGAACCAATTTTCATGAGGGAGAGTGGTAAGCTGAACTGTGTTCAGAGGAGGATGAGTATGATGGTCATGGAACTAAAATCATATTATATAAAAAACTGTTTGAAGAAACTGGGGAATTAAGCTTAGAAAAAAGTTGTTTTGTTTTTTTAAAGGGGGATGGATCACGACTGTCTTTAAAACTTTCTTGGGCAATAAGATTTACTGTGTTTGGAGAGGAAGATTTCATTCAATATAAATTAGTTCCTAACAATTAGATGTATCCAAATATAGAATGAACTGACTCAAATGTACTGAGTTCTTAACCTTTGTAGATCTTCAAGAAGGGATTGGAAACAGTTTGACATAGATGTTATAGACTGCAGTGCTTTATGGGTTATGAAAATTTGGCAACAATAAGAGGTCTCTGAATGTACAACAACCAACAATTAATTAAATTAAGTTAAATAAATCCAAGGTGCTTCTTCAGAACTTGTCCATGTTGCATTACAACTTCACTACACCCTTGTTTCTGAACACAAAGCATGTACACCTTGCACAGGGTATGACCTCAGGCTACCAAACATTAACAGGGATAGAGAGTGGAAAAAGTTTAAGAAACCCTATTATAGAGGGATCCAAGGTCAGATAGAGATTGAATAGTATAATGGAGCAGATCCAACGGATCTGCAGTCAGAAGAACTAGGCTCAAATTCCAACTGCCACTTAATATCTAGGTAACTATTGTTTTGACAATTGTAAAATAAAGGGAATGGATTCCATGACCTCTAAGGTCCCTTCTGTGACAAAAACTATGTACCTTTGAGATTCTTTCCAGCTCTGACATTCCATGGTTTTAGTGAATACTCAATAAATACGTGTATTTATTTATTGCATAATCAAATTGTACTTAATATTTTTTCTTTCAGGCCTCACTCTCCATTTTAACAGCAGCTCAAAATTACATAGTATTTTGTAAGTTATAAATCACCCCCCCACCTCATATCTGGTAGTAGCAAAACTACTGTTATTCCTATTTTGCAAAGGGGGAAACTGAGACTCTCAGATTAAGTGTGTTATCCATGTACTGCATAGTAAGTACTAGAGTTAGAACTAGAATCAGAGTCTACTTGGTCCCATGTTAGTGTTCTATCCACTCAACTATACCACAGGCTTGAATATTAAATGTATAATGGCCCAGCTTGGTCTGGGTCTTTCTTGTAACAAGCAAGAATTGACCACGGAACCACAAGACCATGAATCTGCTTTTTCTTTTTCAACATCACTTCTCCACTTTTTCTTCTTTTAGTTTCAGTTGAACTCCAAAAAGCAAACCTATTATTATTTCTATTTTGCAAGTGAGTAAACTGAGAATCTTAGATTAAGTGAGTTACCCATGTACAGTATAAGTGCTAGAGTTAGAATCAAAGTCTACTTGGTTCCATGTTCAGTGTTCTTTCCACTCAACTATACCACAGGCTTGAATATTAAAAGTATAATGGTCCATGGCTCAGTCTAGATCGTTCAACATCCCTTCTCCACTTTTTCTTCTTTTAGTTTTGTTTGAACTCCTTCCTTCATTCACACAGTTGAGGGAGAAGGCAGGGAAGCCGGTGGAAGCTGAGGGAAATAAAACATTGATTTCCTTGCCCTGCATTTTCTGATCTATCCCACTTTCCCTGATTACACTTCTCACCAACTGGATAGCAAAGATTTTCTGACAGAAATGTTTCATGAAAAGCTAGCCTTGGATAGTTTTTCTGTGAAGCAGACTCATACTACTTACGTTATTTCTTATAAGGTTTCCCTTAATTAACATGTTTTTTTAAGTAAGGAAAAAACATTTTTATACTCTGAGATTTTCATTTCTACAAGTCAAAACTTTCTAGGAAATGGTGAAATAGAGAATTCCTTTCCTTTTTGATGGCTTGGAAAACAAATTGGAATAATACGTATGCTTCTGTGGCCAGAAAGTACCGGAAACTGCTGTTAGTTTCTGATAGACTTGTTGCATTATTGAAGTCAGACATTCCCCTAGGAGTTTACACTTTTTCAACATTAATTTCAGTAGAAAAATTAATTTTGTCAGCTGTTGACTGGAAGCACTCCTAGCATCCCAGCAATCTCTCTCTCTCTCTCTCTCTTTCTCTCTCTCTGTATGTGTGTATGTGTATGTGTTTATAAACATATATAGACACATACACATATGCATACATTTGTACATGTATATGTATATGTGTATACATACATACATACATACATACATACATGAAACATTTCCCAAGGGGCCACCAGACTCCTTCATGCTATTTCTGTCTATAGGCCAATCATGGAACAATTAGCAAACAGTTGCTCAAGACTTAGATGACTCTCTGAATATTGAATCATTTATTTGTCTTCTTAGTAGTAAAGACTGTAGAGATGTGCTAGCAAGTAGCAAGGAAGAAAGCACAGACTCCTAAATAAACCCCTCCCCACCTTTCAGCCTTATTAGAACTATAAGGAAAAGAGAGAGATAGAGAGAGAGACAAGAGACAGAGAGATAGAGACATAGAGATAGAGAGAGGGACAGAGAGAGAGACACATACACTCATATACACATGCAGGGTCAGGTAAAAGGAGAAGGATAGGAAAGAGGGAAGGAGAGGAAATAGAAGGGAGAGAGAGAAAAAAAGGGAAGTAGCAAGGAGAGAGGACTCTAGAAGGAAACTTGCATAATTTGGAGATATCAGGCTTAATCCCAAATTTCTGACCTGTAATTATCTAAGTGACATTAGGTAATTTGCAGCTATCATAAAACCTCTTGGAGCCTCCTTTGCCTGAATTTCAGGCTAGGTTTACCTCGTACCAAAATAGCTAGATTCTTCATGAAAAGGGAAAAAATTCAGGCAATGAACCAACTCTTAGACCCATGTGATCAAAACTAAGAATTCAGCAAATTCAAATTGTTGAAACAAAAAACACCAAAGCATTGGGTATATCAAGTAATTTGTTTTGTGTGCAATTTATATCTACCTTCAATATTGTGCTTTTTCCTTTGGTTTTGGAGTAGACATGGCTATAATACAGAAACCAGGATTTTGCAACGATGACATATTTATATTCTACTTCTGGAATATTTTATTTGTGTTGGTAAGAAATGACTAAAGAATTATTTGAATCCAACACAAACTAACTAGCATTTATCATGTACCTACTTTAGGCAAATCCTTGAAATAAGTGCTGAAATAAGAAAACAAAACAAAACAAAACAAATCAGAGCACGCAACAAAACAAGTCCCTATCAAGGAATTTATGTCACATTGAGTCAAGTTTCAGGGGAAGAAAAACTAATCTTGCTTCTCAAATGTTTTCCACTGTTCTGCCACAATAACAGATTTCTCTTTTCTCTTAAAGATCTCAGTGCCCAAGTGTGAGTCTGACTTTCAGGGCCCAAAGATAAAGGGGTTGGGTTGGAAAGAGGAAAGGTTACAGGGACACCAGGCCTATGTCGTGATCCTTTTGTTATGACCTAAGGATAAATTGCAGGCTATGCTTAAGGATTTTTTTAGAGAGCTTTAAATATTGTATATAGGGAATCTGAGCCTGACACATTCTCAAGAGTGAGTTTCTTGTTTGTATAGTATAGAGCAACACTCATGGCCCCCCAAAGAGCAGCTAAAATCAGAACTTGTGTTTGAAGAGGCTATATCACGGAGTTAGGCATCCTGGTGTGATGTGGTCCTTCAACAGGTGCTGCTCTCCTTTGTGCTTGGATGAGCAAAGGATAATACATGAAATAACCAGGGACAGTCCGAGAGACCAAAGTGGAAGTTATACCGTTGCTCACACTGGAGAACTGGGGGGCCTCAAAGTGAGTAATGAGGTCAGCCTTGTAGGCTAGACATTGGCCAGTGAAAAGCTGAAACAAAACAGGGAAAGGGTGAGTGCTTATGGAATGCAAGACTATGTTTTCTTCCTCTCTAATATAAACACATGCAAATTCTTATGCAATACATATACACAGATAGACCATAGGCAACATTTGGCCAAAAGGACAAATTAGACACAAATAGTATGAGATGAAACTGAAAGAGTGAAAAGAAACCAAAAGACATTGATCAATTCTCCAGTTGATCACATCAGATGAAACCCTGACAAGTGGCAACACTGATGAAAAGCCACTGCCAGACACATCATGTGATGATTCCAATGATCATTCATCGTTACAGTCAGGTAATTTCCTGCTGAAAAATAAGGGAAAGAAGCAGTGTTCTCATTATCCTATCTGACTCATGCTTTTTCAAAGACTCAGGCTTATGGTCTAAATTCGTCAAGAAACCTCTCTTTGGAAAGAAAAAAAAGTATTCTATTGCATCTAAAGCCATGACTTTTGAAATATACGTAAGAGTTGGAAAAACAAATTTGTCTATTTAGAAAATGCAACATGTTGGTATTATAGAACAAAAGTTAAAAATGTTTAAAAAAGATTGAAAATACTATTAATCATACCAACAACTCTAAAATTATTTTTCAATGATATGTGGAACTTAAATGCAGAACTAAAATGGAAACTATTAATAGAATAGAATTAATAAATGAAACAATGTAGTAGAATAGATAGAGAGTTTTAATCTTGACGCTGGGATGACGGGTTCAAATAATGACTGGAATATACTGCCTTGGTGACCTTGGACAAGTCATTTGGTTTTTCAGTGCTCTGTATAACTCTCTAAGGCTATAAATTGCAGAGAAGTTGCTGACCTACATTAATAAAGAAAGTTTCCTCATTTAGGAATTCCCTATACAATAAAATCATAAATCCAGTACCTTTCTTTACCTTAATAGAAACGTATCAAAAATCAAAAGGGACCAAAAATCTAAGCCAACCAATGAATGAATTGTGAATAATGATAACTTTTATAAGGTATTTGTTTGTGCTAGACATTTTGCTAATTGCTTTACAAATATGATCTCATTTGATCCTTGCAATAACCCTGTGCATCAGGGGCTGTTCTTGTCCCCATTTAACAGCTGAGGAAAATAAGGTAAAATCACTTGCCCAGGGGTCACACAACCAGAAAGTGTCTGAGGCCACATTTGAACTCCAGTCTTCTGGCCCAGGCTCTTTACCCACTGAACCAACTATATGCCTGACAATTGTTGCTCCAACATCTGCTTGAAAATTGCCAGTGATTAAAAACTTTCTGCAGCCACCCATTCTTTTTTTGGTCAGCTCTAATTAAATCCCTCACCCCTTATATCAAATTTAAACCTGTCCCTCATTTACTTCAATTAATTACTCCTAGTCCTACCCCATGTAGCCAAGCAGAACACAGGTAATCCTTGTTCCATATGATTTGAATACTATTACTATGTCTCCCTATATCTTCTAAGCATCCCTATTTGTTTCACCTGCTCTTCCTATAGCATGATTTCTATACTCCCTTTTCTTTTCCTGGTGACACTCTTCAGGAACTCCAACATGTTGATGTCGTACCAAAAATGTGTAACCAAGAACTTAACATCATGCTTTAAATGTAGTCCAGATGTGACCAGGATGGAGTACGGTGGAATTCTTATCTCTCTTATTTTGGACATGTCCCTTTTCATGCAGATTAAGACTACATATTACTTTTTTGCCTGCTATGTCATTCTGTTGTTATATTTAACTTGCAGGTCGTTAAAAGTCTTGTTTGTTTTTTAGATGAACCGTAATCTAACTATGGTTCCTCCATCCTGTACTTACATAGCTGATGTTTGTGAACCAAGTACATGATTTTACCTTTATTCCTGTTAAATATCATTTTGGATTCCATCCAAACTTCTAAGCTATCAAGATTTTTGGATCCTGTCTCTGACATCCAACATATTAAGTATCCCTCCTAGCTTTGTACTATCTGAAAATTTGACAAGCATGTCATGTTTGCCTTCCCACAACAGATTGATGAAAATGTTGGCTAGCACCAAATCAAAGATGTATTCTTGGAGTACTCCATTTCTTCTTATCAGGTACTGATCCATTAATGACTTTGCACCTGGTCACCCAAGAGGTTGGGAGTTCACCTAACTGTATCATCATTGAACCCACATGTCTCCAACTTATACAGAAAAATAATAGAGCAGACATTGTCAAATGCCTTTTTGAAATCTAAGTATTCCATTTGTACAGCATAACTGGATCTGGAGTAACACCAATAACAAAGAAAATGAGGTTAGTTTATTAAAACCTGTCCATATTAATTAAGCAAACATTTATTAAATACTTACTGTGTGCAAAGCATTTTTCTCAGTATTAGAAAAACACAGAATATGAAAAAATAGATATATCCTGCTATTGAGGGAACTTCTACTATACTGGGAAGCATGAGATTATAAAGAAGTATATGTGAGTAATTTCAGGAAGAGAAAACACCATCCATTTAGTGGTATGCTCAATAGAAATGAGGAACTATGGAGGAATAAAATGTATTGGGGATATTTCCAGAGTTGAAGATGGACAATTTTTTTTTAAAGCAACAATACTTTGAAGTCAGTGTTATATGATAACCTAGTTATCAACTCCTGCAGGGAAGAGACATGAAAGATAATTTTTGCATAATTATCCTGTGGTATCAAACATAATTATGTACCTTGTTAATTTAATTGAATTACTGAGAAAAATTAGGTTAAATTACATTTCTGTTAAAAGAATTACATGCAGTCATGAATCAGTTTTTGCTTTATATAAAATATGCTAAGGAAATTTTAAATTTACAAACCCTTCGATGCTGGTTCTAAGAAAAGCTTATAAAAACAGCTTATCTGAGAGAAACCTTACATATTATAATCGAGATTTTTGAAGAAACAGGAGCTCACATACTACAGAATTTATTTCACATCACCTTGGAGACATTTATGAGATTTAAAGTGTTTTTTCTTAAAATTACTAATTATAACAGATATATCATATATGCTTTGACTATTTAAAACTAAGCCAATAAAATATCAAAACATTTCTTTCCTAGTTTATTCTCTAGTCAACTTCATAAATAAATGTGTGTCTGTGTGCTTTTTTAATGGAAAATATTGCATTGAATCAATTTGGAAATATTAGAACTCTGGGAAACCTACCTTATATGGTTGATAAGAGATCTTTCCACGTTAAACAAAGGAACAAAGGTATATATAATTTATATACCTTATACATAATATACATACGAATAAGATTATATATGCATGAGTATGTATATATATGTCTATTTTACATTCATGAAATAATTCTCATTTTTAAATGCTACTAATGCTTTACATGTAGCAATTGACCAAAAAAAGTTAGGAGATAACATAGAAAATAGATAAGACACAGCCCTTTATCTCATAGAGGGGTGTGAAGCATCATTATGCAATGTCCTCTGGGGTGCTGGTTCTGTAGTCAGAGGACTTGGTGAACCAAATGAATCCAAAGAATGCTTTTAATGCTCTGTGACCTGAATCAAGTCACTTAACTTTCCTGGTCTCAGTTTTCTTATTTGTAAAATGAGGGAGTTGGATTACATGCTCTTTTAGATGTTTTCTATTTCTAGATCTATTATAATCCTCCAAATGCTGATTTATAAGCATAGCAGAAAGGCTATGTGAATTACAAGGATTAAAAGATATGGGAATCAGAAAAGGAAAGCTTCTTGGAGGATATAACATCTGAGTGGAATTCTAAAGGGTAGGATTTTAATTTGAGGAAATTAGGAAGTGGTGTGTGTGTGTGTATGTATGTATATATGTATGTATGCATGTATGTTGTGTTGTGTTGTGTTCATCCTTCATTGCCAAAGAAGACCATGCCATCAGAGAAATGATGATATGATTTGCACTTGACTTTGTTTAGAGTGAGGGAGGGCCATGCAGGTCACCACCCTCACTTCTCCTCCAGAGTCATCTGAATTCAGTGATTCATCAGGATGACTGGAGGTGACCCAGGATGCAGGGAGGAGCGAGTAGTGAGAAATACATTTTGTGTTTAGGTTAAAGGAATGGGAAGGAATAGCTTGAAATAAGCCTGGAAAGACATTATCAGATTGAGGAGATCTTTGAATGCCTGAATAAGGAGTCTGAATTTTATTCACCAAGCAACAATGATTCATTGAAGGGTTTTGAGCAATGGAATGATATGACTAAAAGTATATCTTGAGAAGATTAATATGGTAGCAGTTTGAAAGGTAGACTAGTGCAAGAAGAGAATGGGAATTTGAGGATTAGTAAAAAGTATATTGATAATATGATGAGAGTCTAAATTACAGATGGTGGTAGAAGAAAGAGTGGAAGAGATTAAACTGTCATATCAATGCAAAAGGAATTTTTGGAATGGAATGAAAAAAGTATTAAGTACCTAAAATGTGCCAAGCATTGAGCTAAGCATTGGCAATACAAATAGAAATGCAGACAGTTTCTAATTGAAGGAGATAGCACCTATAAAAAGACATAGACAATTCCACTAATGCATTAGTTGGATCAGTCTACATGCTAAGCCCAAGCCTCCTGAGATCATACTTTTTAAGAAACTTGGACCATTGATGGACAAATATAAAAGTGCAGCTACAATATTATTTTTTCCCAAGGAATTAATATAGATTGCAAATTAAAAATTTTGCCGCAAATAAAAGAGATCGATATGAGTGAACATATATGGAAAGACTGCTTCAGTGGTAGAAGCCACATAGGAAAGGGTAAAGATTGAGAGATGGGAAGAATGAATGGTGGTAGCATGCTAAAATCAGAAGGAGGAACGGTTTTTTTTGGCGGGGGGGAGAAGGGGAAGGTATCATACTTTGCTTGAAAGATTGTGATAGGGTGAGTTATTATTAGAGTATGCAGATTTAGATGTCCTTCAAGTTGTTAGAAGTGTAGATATAGAGCCTGGAGAAAGAAACAAAGCTAAAGATTGAGATTTGATAATGAACTTCATGTTGTTGATAGTAGAAGCCATATAAGTGGATGAGGCCATAGTTTAGTGAGAGAATAGGACCAAGGACAGACATTTCAGAAGCAAGTACCATAAAGGCAAAAGAAGAAACAGATTAGATCTTAAAATGGTAGGAATACAGCTATAAGCAAGAAGTAAACAGAGACCAAGGGAGATGGCATGATCCACAAGAAGAGAGCGATAAAAATGTCAAACTACACAGATAAAGAAAAAGTCCTAAAGTTGGAAATTATCAGGTCATTGATGATAGATGGATTGAACTAGAAGCCCTCTTTCAAGAAGTTGAGGAAAATTTGGGTTAAACTTAGAGAGAAAATATATCTGTAAGAAAAAAAGACATATAGTGCCAGAGTACTCCACGTAGATTCAATAAAATAGGGAGTTCATAAATACAAATAGTTCAATTAATGAGGTGAGGATAAGAGGTGCAGATTGGAGGAGAACATCAACAGTTTAAAAGCTGAGAAAGATTTCTACATGAAATGAGACTAGAAAAACACAATGCAGAACTTTGCCCAAGCAAGAGGTGATGGAGGGATTGTTTCAGGCAAATTCTCATCAGGAGATATTATTATTTTAGTAGTGTACTAACTTCACCTGTTCCTCCATTGCCTTGTCATCCTGATGGATTCAAAAAGATAGAATAAAAGGTGAAAAACTGTTTCTATATAATCAAAAATAATGAAATATGAAAGAAGGTGATTTGATCATTTCATGAATTGCAATTCCTGTTCTGTTTGGAATAGGTCACGTTTTAACTCAATACTCAAGAGATGTGTGATCTAATCTATGTGGCTGTTCCCTACAATGATGCCAGTCATCACCCATCCATGTCTGTCTATCCTATTTTATCTATGTCCTCCCATATGTCTACCTTCTGGAAATCTACCCAATATGTAAGATACTTCTCCATTTTCTGTTGATATCATGAGACTATATGAGGAATATATGAGCTCAGCTATCCCTTGATCTCATCAGTGATCAGTCTACATTTTTCAATCATATGAAATCTTCAATGGTATCTTTTATTCCGTTTATTCCTAATAGTTTACTTATAATGCATTGCAGTCTTCTTGGATCCATCATTTTTCTATAACTTTCTGAGTGATACTTTAGAGACTGTTGCATTCTATTACTTATAGCAATATAAAGCAAATAATAGAAAATCTTATTCAAAAGATGGGTTCAAATCAGCAGTATGCTGATAATGGTTTAACAATTGGATTCTCAAAAATAGGCAATACACTTTTAATTTTGATCTGCATTATTAATATTTTCTTAAGTCAAGACAATCATCGAAACAATAAATCAAATTCTCATTTCTAGTGACTTGATTTCTGAGTAAATCAAATTAGGATCAAATGAGATAATATTCATAAACTATTTTATCCAGTATTTGGCACATAGTAGGAGATTAATAAATGTTTATTCCCTCCCCTGCCTTAAATGCTCAAACTAAAAATTTAACAGTTGGTTCTTGTAAACTGTTTAGAGCTGATTCCAGCACATCCCTGGATGAGCTTTTATATCAAGAAGATGCATGGGGTCACTAAAAGAATGTCACAATTTTCCAAAGATAATTCAACTCAGTCTGCCTCTCCCATTCAAATCTAATGTTATACTATTGTACCTCTGCAGTAGCTTTTATTTACACACACACACACACACACACACACACACACACACACACACACACACACACTGAGGAATGAGCTCTGTTGTCTCTCTAAATATCCATACCATACTGTGAAAAATAATTTCTCTTCATTCACTTGGTCTCTTCTGTGTGGACAGGTAGGGCATGCTCTCCTGCATTTTTTCAGTTGAGGTCATGTTTTTATGCACCCTAAAATCCTCCACTAAATTTCTTCTCTGGTTATTCATCCATGAAATGAAGGTGACCCTGGGTTCTTGAAGATTTTGCCAGCACAACACAAGCTCTGGCAAGTCCATTCAAGTGGGAAATATTTTTGAGAATTTCCTCAGGTAGGGACTGACTGTCTCATTTGAAGGACCATATTAGTTAATTTTAGAGGGAAGTATCACGAAGAGATTAACTACTGCATGGTGATTTCCTTTTTCTACCACAATAATTTCCAAAAGCAGTCCTTTCAGCAGTGAAGGAGTTCATGAGAGTCAGAAGGAAAAACACACTTACAGAAGAAGTAAATTCTTCAGGGGAGGAATCTCTTAAATACATTTAAATAATTACAAAATTTTTTTACCCTTGACATACATCAGACTTTTAGAGTTTAAAAGTAACATTCAGTAAAGAGTCTTCTAGCTATGAGACAACCTCAGTTTATGGAAAAAAATGAAATTACAGTTATATCTCTTTTAGGGCAGCTAGGTGGTTGTATGTAAAGTAGATGTTAGTGTGTGTAAGGTTGATTTTTGTTATTCATTCTTACAGTTTAGTTTCCCAGTCTCCATGGCCATGACAATCTCTAGTTTCCAGGTGTTAGATAATAATTTCCAGGCTCATGACTTGTAAACATCTGCACCATGGTTGCTCAATGAGATGCGGGGAACCCAAAGGAAAATAGGACAGTGTAATACTGTGTGTACCTTGATTGGCTGCCATCAAGGTTTAGGGGAGAACCCATAGAGAAACATAACACTGTAATGCTTTGTGCATCTCAACTGGCCCCCAATGAGGCTTGAAGGTATTTAGAGCAGGGTACAAGCTGTAATGCTGTACCTGTCTCGACTGACCCCTTGAGACATAGGGATAGTTTCCCTTCCTTCTTGCCCACCCCAGTGAGAAGGGTGATTAGGTGAAGCTGTAGGATTTGGTGCTTCCATTATCAGGAATCCATTTGAGAAGACTAGACTGGAATAAGGAAAGGTAGCTTATTTAACCCCTTATCTTGATTCAGTTCTTATTTTCCTGTCTGCCTGGATCAAGAGTGAACCTGTGCTAGAGAGAGGCTATTAGTCTTATAGTGCTGCAGTGGATAAAACACTGCAGAAAAATTCATCTTCCAGAGTTCACATCTGACCTCAGAAACTTACTAGTTGTATGACCTGTCAAAGTTCCCTCATCTTTAAATTGAGCTGGAAAAGAATATGGCAAAACACTCCAGTACCTTTCCCAAGAAAAGCCCAATTGGGGTCACAAAGACTGAAACAACTCAAAGGAAAACAAACTTCAAAAATACAGCCTAGGTTTCTGTATCATAGTTTATTGACCCCTATATTCCAGAGATTAGAGGATAAGATTTATTGTTCAACTTTGTAAAATTAAATTTTACAGAAATTGAAGTTTTATTTCTTATACATTTTCACACAGAATTTGGCCATAAATAAACTTATGCTTCTGGTTTGAGAGAAATATTTTCAAGTACAGAATGGCCTATATTTACCTTTTTAGAGAAAATGAAAAGTTTTATAGTGAGACCTGGGAAAGACTTGATTGTGATGCATCACTGGGGGAAAATGGGACAAAGGTCACCAGCCTGGTTGGCCTTCACAGCCACTGCTATTTGAACAGAACAGAGGAACATGATAAAGGGAGTTCTGGAAAGCTTTCTCATTATAGTGTTACCGAGCTCCTTTTCAGTTTGAGGAAGTAGAGCCCTGGGTACATCTGCTTTGCCAAATGGGTAATAATGGATAGCCTTTCTACAGCATTGTAAGGTTTGTAAAGCATTTTATAAGTGTTACCTCATTTGATCCTCAGGTAACTTGGGTGTCTCTGGACAGGCTCAATTTTCCTAAGATGCGGATGCTTCTGAGGGACCTTTTGAACATTCCCAGTTTGCCTAAAACGGAGTCTGCTGAAAGACTCTACCACATGGGTAGAGAGGTCTTTCAACTGGCTGCCTATGTCTTTAAAGCCAGAAGAATTGAGCCAGTCCTTTTTGTGTCTGCTAGACACTGTTTGGGAACTCCTATCAGCTTAGTCCAGAGGATGAAGATGACAGTTCACCCACAGCTTAGGGTGGACTGAATGTGTGAGAGGTAAAGGATTTTCTTTTCCCTGCTCTCACATTCTCCCCTCCCCCCACTCTAAGAAATGGGCTTGGAGGTATTGGTTTCTTTTCTGTGCTGTTCATCTTCCTCAGCTTCAGGTGTCAGGAATGATACATGTGGGACTGGGAGTTTGAGCCATGGTGATTTTGGAACCAGGACTGCAGGTGTAATGGTGCTTGGAATTAGAAGGTCTGAGAAGCCAGGGTGCCTGAGACTTGAGCCTGAGGTGGGGTTTGGGATGTAGAACTGGGACTGTGCTCTATGGCACCTGAGCTAACCTATGAACCTAATCATTTTCCTCTCCTATATGGTGGTGTAATTTTAAGCACCTTAGCACACACAGGATGGCCTGCTAGTGCAGGTCCTTTGATCTGCTTTGCTAAAGGAAAGACAACTTTTACGGGGGTTCACAATCTTACTTTAATTATAGATAAGTAGATAATACAAGCAGAGAAAATAGCACAGTGATTCAATAGATAAGGCTCCTACTGTCAGAACAAAGTAATACAACCACCTACATACACCACTGGACCTGCAGAACACAAACCTCTGAGTAATTGGGGGTCTCTTAACAAACAGCTACTCAGAGTCCTATCCAGGGAATCAAAAGATCCTCCTCATAATCAAACCTCCAAAACAAAATGCCAACCTCCTAGTATATATAACAAAGACACAGCCCCTGATAGGCTCAGAGTCAGTAGGCATGAAGTCTATGTAACTCAGCCCAGATGTGAATCATCAAGGTTCAAAGGTGATCAATCTTTCAGATGTTTTCAATGATTCTTGGAAACTGAACTCCAGAAAAAAAAACAACAAAAAATCCCACTTTGCTTGGGCTTACAATTAGGGAAATGAGTTTGTATGTTTGTGATTATACTTTCAGAAGTAAATACTTCTGTTTAAAAGCCAATTTGACTGTCAGTGGCTAAATGGTACTGAGGGGTCAGAGCCCACCCCCTAGACTTGGGGGGGACACAATCTGCCAGAATTAGAGCCATTTACAGAGATCCTAGACATCCTCTAATCCCCTAAGAATACCAGAGCTTCTCAAGGTTTTTATGTTGCTCTGGCTTGCTCTACCATCCTGCTTACAACCCTGGTTCCAAGGTCACCATGGCTCAAACTCCCAGGCCCATGTGGATCACCTCTGACACAAGAAGGGAAGAATGAAATCTAAGTTAGCTGACCTTTGGGAAGTGAGGGCCAGAATAATCTGTATTATATTCATAAACCAGGGAGGTAGCTGCTATGATGATCCTCATTTTATATGAAAAAATAGAGTCAGACAAAAGTTAAGTGACTCATCCAGGGTCACATAACTAACAAGTTCCTGAGAGGATTTGAACTCAGATCCTCCTGACTCAAACTCCACTGTGTCACCTAGCTGCCTATGATAAGAAGGAAGAACCAAAATTAAAGTTTTTGACCATAAATTAGGTGAAAATTGAATTGAGAAACTGAGAAGGTGCAACATACTGTCAAGAACTGAAAATTGAGAAAAGACAAAGATTTTTTCTGAGTTTGAGTTCTGTTCGTTTCTGATCCAGCCTGGTGGAAAGGAAGAGTTTCATAGTCAGTGAATAAAGACACTGACTAGTGAGAGTTATACCTGTTTTGTTTTTGGGACAGGTTTACTCATCATAACCCCTGTAGGAGATGGAAGACAGAGTAGTAGGTGGTATGAAATATAGCACTTCACCAAGGCCTACGCGCAAAACACAGACTGAAAATACAGCACACATTGTCCCAGGGGAGAGTATTACTAACTATAACACTCCTAGGAGATATACAGGAGTATTGAATGTCCTTGAAGAGAGTTAGATAGTTGAAAACTGACTGGTAGAGAGGTGGAATGTCTGTAAATAGCTGAGATCAAAAGCAGCCTGGCAGGAAAGAGAAGCAGAAGAAAGGGACCCAGTGACAGTCAGATTAAGTCCTTAGATGCTTTATAAGACCAATGGCATGCATCATACCTCTGTCTGTGCTCTGGTCATATATTTTTTCAGTGTCTGCTTGCCCTTGCCAGTGAACTTTCTGTGTATTTGTAGAAGAGTGAAATGCTTATGTATATGTGGTCCTGTTCCTACTATTTTTTTTCTTCTTTCTATGTCATTAAATCTTTTTTTTAGGGGGGAGGAACAACTGAACAAGCCCTCCATCTGAATAGTAAAAATCAATACATTTGTGGGGGCTAGAGAAGTAAGGTTTGGAGAAGATTCTGAACCTCAAAATACCTAGAATATATGGAAGGTGGTTGGGGATCCCTGGAGTAAGAGGAGACCAGTATGGCACAATTATAATAGAGAACCATTATAGATATAAAATATGGCAAGTATGAAACCTTTCAACCCTTCATCCCATCCCTACACCCCCACTTTCTCTATAACCTTCCATCTTTTGCCATATCTTCTCCCTATTGTCTACATACTCATGTCTCCCTGTTGTTAGAAAATTCTCACTTAATCCAACTGCCCCCCATTTGTGATTGTTCTATATCTCTTCTCCCCTTCTCAGCTAAACTCATTCTCCAGTTTACTATCAATGACTCTTCATTTTTCCCCTCACCCTCCTCTAAAACTTAAGAAATTCAATTAAAATCAGTCCCTTCAAAGTTACCAATCATCTTTTAGATGACACATTTCTCATTCTTGAACTCCTTCACTATTCTACATTATTTAACATGATCACATCCTTCTGGACACTTTCTCCTTTCTAGGTTTTTGTGGTATCACTATTTCCTTGTTTGGTTGTTCATGTTCATGTTCATGTTCCTCATCCACTAACTATGGGTGTCCCTCAAAAACTCTGACACAGGAATGACTGAACAAGTTGTGGTATGTGAATGTAATGGAATACTATTGTGCTATAAGAAATGATGAACAGGAGGACTTCAGAAAAACTTGGAAAGACTTAAATGAACTGATGCTGAGTGAAGTGAGAAGAATCAAGAGAACATGTCCACAGTAACAGCCACAGTGTATGATGACTGACTTTGATAGATGTAGCCCTTCTCAGCAATGCAAGGACCTAAAACAATTCCAAAGGACTCATGAAAAATGCCCTCCGCATCCAGAGAAAGAACTATGGAGTCTGAATGCAGAGTGAAGCAGGCTATTTTCATTTTCTTTTGTTTTTATTTATTCTTTCTCATGCTTCCTCCCATTCGTTCTAATTCTTCTATACAACATGACTAATGTGAAAATGTGTTTAATAGGAATATATAGGTAAAGCCTATATTACATTGCATGCTGTCTTGGGACTGGGGGAGAAGCAGAAAATTTAAAAAATTATGAAAGTGAAGGCTGAAAACTAAAAATAAATAAACTTAAAAAAACTCTATCCTGGGCCTCTTCTCTTTTTGCTCCATCCCCTCTCATTTGTAATCTCATCAGTCACCATGTGTTCAATTATCATTTCTATGCAGAAGACTACTTGAACCATATACTTAGGTTCTCTGCTGAGCTATGGACATATATTTCCAAGTACCTCTTGGATATCTTCAGTATTTAGTAGGTATCTCAAACTTAAAATGCTCCAAAGAGAATACGTTTTCTCCAAATTCTTTACTTCTTCCAAAATTCTATATTATTGTCAACGGCACTATCATTCGGCACTATCAACAGCAGTCACCTAAACTCACAACTTCAGTGTCATCCTCAAGTTTTCCCTTTCACTCTCTACACAGAAAGAATGTGTTGCCAAATATTATCATATCTACCTTAATGTTATCTTTTGTATGTACCCTTTTCTCTGTAATCATGGAGCCACCATCTTTGTTTAAGTTTTACTCACCTTTTTCTTGGACTACTATAATAATGTTTTAATTGGTCACCTTACTACAAGTTTCCTCTTACTACAATTCTCTCTCCTCTCAGTCCTAAGAGTAATATTTCTGAAGTATAGGTCTGACCACGTCCCCCTCTTGCTACTCCCTTGCTCAATGAACTCCAGCGGATCCCTTTTATCACCAGCATCACATATAAAGCCCTCTGTTTACACATAAAACTTCATAATCTGAATCCTTCCTACCATTCAATCTTTTTACTCATTTTTCCTCTTTCCTTGCCCTACTATCCAACTTCACTCTTGTCTTTCAGTTTCTCAAATATGATACCCCATCTTCCATCTCTATTCCTTTTTACTGGTTATTCCCCCTACCTGGAATGGTCTACTTAAGTGATATCAAATTCAAATGGGATGGACCCCCCACAGGCAACATTTGACTAATAAAACCACAAATTCATATTATCTCATGTATTTTTATCTTGTTAAACATTTCCCAATCAGATTTTAATTGGGTTTGGGGCCACATTTCCCAGTTCCTTGTTGTCTCTACTGCCTCTAACTCTTCCCTGGTTTCCTTTTAGACTCAGCTCAAAATTCACCTTTCCCCTCTCATCTCAGCTGCTAAAACTTTCTCTTTTTTCTGATTGCTTTTATCTACAAATCTATATATTTCTTCTGTGTATCCAGTTATTTACATGTCATTAGAATATCCTGAAGGTCAGGGATTGTATTTTTGTTTGTTTGATTTTGGTTCATTTGTTTATTTATTTAGTCTATCTTTGTATCTACATTGTTTAGCACAGTAGCTGGTCCATAGTAAGGAAGTGCTTAATAAATGCTTATTGATTAAATGATTGACCAGGTGAAGTGCATTGGGACTATATTACTGTGGGATTTTCCAACTCTAACACTGAGTGATTCTCTGATTTTTATATGCAGAATTTTATAGTTGTAGAGAGGCAGAATTTACCCTCACTGCCAGGAAAAAATGTGATCTAATTTGGACATCCATTTTTGTTGATCCTTCTTAAATCATTCCTGCTACTTATTTAGCTGCCAATCTAATATTTTCCAAAAACTCCTTCCTCTCTGACCAGATCTGTCTTAAACTTTTCCTGATTTTCTGCTATTTCCGTTCAGTCCTGGACTTAACACAAATCCAAATCTTCTAACAAGTTTTCTTGGCTCTGCAGCAGTTTCTGAGGAATTCCATTCTGCCTTTCTTGGCTTAAAGTTGTGGAAAGAAAAAAAAAGAAGATTTAGGAAGTGTGTCTGAGCATGCCAATGGCCACATCATGTCTGCTAGGTTCTGTCCCCACATGTAGAGGAAAAGGAACATGCAAAGTAAGAATTCAATCTGTAAAACGTCTTCTTGCTTTGGTTTTATCTTGCTTTTTTGCTTGGGTAGATACAGTCTATTGGGCAACTACATAACCATGCCCACTGTGGGCAGGGCATCCTGCCCTTAATGTTATGGAAAGGATAAAAGGAAATAAGTAAGGTGACAGGTTCTGTCGAGCAATCCTATGATCCCGGTAGATCTCCAAAGAGTGGGTTGTGGAGATTGTCTATTTCCATGTAGAGTGAAGTGGAAAAAGTCTCTATTCCATTTGTTACATACATCTAAAAGTTCTTTCTTGAAGACTCAGCATCATAGATTGAAAGCTGGAAGGGGCCGTCGAGGCCATCTGAGCCCACTCATTCATTATCTAGATGAAGATTCCAAGGACCAGACAGGTTTTGTGACTTACCCATAGTCACACAGGTAGTAAGTATACAAGATACGTTGAACCTGGGTCCTCTGACTTCAAATCCAGTGCTCTTTCCCTTGTATTATCCTACCTCTTATTAGACCATTGGAATCAAGCTTCTGCAAACTAATTGGTCCTTATCATGTACTCATATTGTTATATTGCCTTTTAACAGTGCAATGCTTTTCATATAAAATTATTCTTCATTATCTATACATCTCTTCTAGTGTGTATTGTTATACACGGGATAAGGGAGACAATTATGATGATAAAATTGAAAATAATTGAGAAGACCTATCCTTGATTTCAGCTTTTAGAAGCTATGTTTAATCATCTTCTTTTTTGTCAGTTAATACAAAATCTCTGGCTATAGAAAAAAAAAACAACAACGGTTTTTCATCATTTAGAGCAGATGAACATATTTTTAAATCATGTGGGTAACAAAAGAATAAGGGGAGCCTTCCAAGTACATTAGGAGAAAAAACAGATTTGTTTTACACAATCAGTTTTCAAAGAAAAAAAGATGCAGGAACAGACACTTTCCCCAGAGACTTCAAAGGTATGTGCTGCTAAATGGAAAACAAGAGACTTATTGGGGAAATGCACTTAACCATCTTTTAATGCAATAAACAGACAAGGATGTTTGAGCTTTGTCCATAAGAAAAGTAAGTAAACATCATAGTGCCTTCATCTGTAACTTGAGCTTGCTTAGCCCAGGTAAGATTTGCCTATGCCAGCAGAGACTGGAGGAGAGCAAATGAATCACTGTAAAATGGGAACCAAATAAGAGCGGAATGGCAAGTCTGGGAAAATAAATAAAAACACTGAAACACTTGGCAAATGAGGACTATGCTTCTATATTCTCCAAGAAATCAGACGTGCATATTAAATCAGGGTTGAAGGTAGAGAAAGCATTCTCTAAATGATGTACATTTTATCCTAGGAATACCCTTCCTTCCTTCCTTCCTTCCTTCCTTCCTTCCTTCCTTCCTTCCTTCCTTCCTTCCTTCCTTCCTTCCTTCCTTCCTTCCTTCCTCATCCCTTCTGCATTAGAATCATCAAGAATAAACAGTGTTATTTACCACTTTGTAGAATCAGACATAATTAACTTAGTTTCTCCTAGCAGAGTGGATAGTGAAATGGAAAATTACATAATTATTATGATAATTCAGACATTTTACCTCAATTTAATGGATAAAGGTTTTCGATTACTTATTCAGCTATTTATCTCAGTTTTACCCATCACTTTGTCAGTGAAACTTGAATACTTCCAATCCATATTAGTAATTAGCTTTTAAATGTTTCATTTAAAAACAAAGAAAGAATTTTCCCTAGATATTCAACCATGGTCATTAAATGATACTTTGGTTGGTGAGATCATTGATTTAGAGGTGAAAGGAGTCTCAGAGGTCAATGAGTCGAGCCCTGCCCCCATTTAGAGAAAAGGAAACTGAGGATCCAAGAAGCAGAGTGAATTGTAACATCATACAGACATCGGCAGGGTGAGGGTATAAACCCAGGTCATTTTCCTCCAAGTCTACCCCTCTTTCTGTGGTACCACAAGATACCTTCTCTGTTTTTAGCTTGTTTTCTTTTTCATGCCTTTTAAATAACTTTTTTTTAACAACTGAGCAACAGTACTAGAAATTGAATTCCTTGCCCTTTCCTTTTTCTCCTTCCACATTTTACTTTTTCCCCCTTTTCCTATGTGTTATCTCTTCTATGCTGCATCAGTTGGTTGAAATGAAATGAAATGAATAAGCAAATGTATGAATTCAAGGAGCACACAGGAAAAAAAAAAAGCATATAAGTTCTACCCTTGCCTCATAATAAGGAGATAAAAAGAGGCTCCCCAAAGCACAATCATGTGTAACTGAAAGACTACTGCCAATACTGTGATCTGTACAGTATCTCCATCTTGTTCCAAACTAACTAGAGTTAAAAGAAATTTCAGCTCTTGATATGGTATAAAACAAAACAAAACAAAACATACCTTCAAAGTTCCCTCAATTAAAGTTTTCCAGAAAGAATCTTGAAAGAAAATAAAAAACAGTTTATTTATAATGAATGATTAACTGGAATTCTCCAAGGTTATTGATCAAAAATTAACAACTCACACCACCTGAAAAACCCTGTAGAATATGCTCTGCCTCCCTTCATTTTGCTCAGCATTGAGCCTTTTCTGCATTTAACACCTATGGTGGCCCTTTTTTTCCTCCTTGATTCTTTCTTTTTCCTGGTCTTTCTTGGTTTTCCTCCAACCTCTGTGACAGCTCTATTTCAGTCTTCATTATTAATTCATTATCTTTCTCATTTTTTCCCTGTGTTTGGGTGTCCCCCATAGCTCTCTTGAGTCCCTTTCTTTGTTGCATCTACTCTTTCCCACCCTTGGCAATGTCCTCCACACCCATTGGTTCAATTAACACCTCTGTGTGGCTATGAAGGAGCATGAAGTATGTCGACAAACTGCCTGACTTGGAGTAGGGTAGCTCTGGGTTTGATTCCTGCCTCAGGCATTTAATTTACACATCATTATTCAGTCATTTGTCATGTCCAACTCTTTGTGACCCAGGTAGATCATACCCATTGGGCTTTCTTGCCAAAGATACTGGTTTGCCATTTTCTTCTGCAGTGGAATAAGGCAAACAGATGTTAAGTGACTTGCCCAAGGTAACACATCTAGTAGGTGTCGCACAACTAGTAAGTATGTAAGGCCAGATTTGAACTCAGGTTTTCCTGACTCCAGACCTAGATCTCTCTCCACTGAGTGATCTAGCTGATACCAACTTATTTGCAACCTTGGGCAAATTACTTATCTTCTCTGGGCCCTAATTTCCTCATCTGTAAAACATGGGAATTGGAGTTGATGATATCCAACTAGATTTCCATGATTCCCATTTCCAATTTCTACCTTAAACTCCAATATTAGAATACCAAAATCTGGGTGTCATTTCCACCCGCACATCTCATTGGCATGGCAAATTCAAAATGTTTTAAAAGAAACTCATCATCTACTCAAAAACTTACCTCTTCCTATCTTTCCTATCTATTTCTGTTATAGCAGTGCCATCCTCCAAATCACCAATGTTCAAAAATATCAATTATCTTTGGTGTTTCACTCTTCCTCAACAACTATAGCCAATTTCATTTAATTTTTCCTCCAAAATCTCCCTCCCATCTATATCCTATATTTAATTTCCATTGCTGACACCTTTGTTCAGGTTTTTATTGCATCTTATCATAACAGTGTGCAACTAGTCTTCCAACCTTTTCTCTTAGGAACAGAGATCTAAATCTAGAAAGATTTTGGAAACTATTTATCCCAATGTTCTTATTTTATAAGTAAGGTTACTGAGGCCCAGAGAAGTTGTTAGTTTCCCAAAGTCATCAGGTACTAAGAATCATAAGTGGGATTTGAACCCACATTCTCTGACTCCAGAGACAATTAAAAAAAAACCAAAACAACTTTGTATCACATTTTCTCTTCCATCTGCAATCTAACTTTTATAGAACCACTAAGCAAAGTTCATAATCATATCACCCTTCTCCCTTTAGAAAAAGTTTTTGTGACTCACCATTACCTACATGATAAAATACAAAGGACTTCGCCTAGAATTTATGACCCTCCAAAGACTGATTGCAGCATATCTTTTTCAGCTGTTGTATCTGGGTCTCACAACACACCCTGAGGGTAACATATTATACAAATGTCATTGGAAAAATACAGCATTTATAGGATGAATATGCATCCATGAATGAATGAAAAACACTTATTATACATTTGCAATGTATCACTGGGGAAGCAAATATAAAAATGGGATAGACCTTGCCCTAGAGATATTTACATTCTAATGAATGAAACAAAATACAGGGGAATATTTTTATCTTTTCTTTCTTTCTTTTAGATAAACACATACTTGAATAGTTACTAAAAAGGCCATATTATACCAGATTCACTAACATAACTAATTCCCTTCTAAGTAAAGGACAGAAATACTTGTGATGTTTATATAATGAAATACAGGTGGATGAGTATCCATGCCATCCATCTATTAGGCTATATATCAAGCACAGGTGATACAAATGGGCAGTAAGCCAGGCACCAAATTGATGAGAGAGAACAGAATGTGTTTGATTTTATTTTGGGAATTTTTTAAAGATTCTGAATATCAAGGCGATAGTGGTATGGCAATGAGTTCCACCAAGTAGGTGGCAGCATAGTTCCCATGATGACCTATATTCAGAAAGTATTATAAGTGATGACATTACATATTATAAAAGAAAGTGGGACTTGGATAACCTGCATGTTTTACTGCTACTTAGAGGGAGTTCTTTATTGAGGGTGTATGGAAGAAAATGGATCCTCACTGGATAGGAAGGATGGATGGGATGTGGTCTGAAATAATGGAGACAATATGTAATTAATGAGATTACAGATCTTCTGGAACATCAATTCCCTCCAGATCCTTTGCTACTCCTCCCCCCCCCCATATACTAGTTGCCTTCTTACTCCCCTAAGTTACATGGATTTTTAAATATGCTTATCAATGGATGTGCTGTTTCCTTCAAATGAACACAAGGCCAGAATTGTTCAATTTTCATTTTTGTATTCCCAGCATCTAACACAACTTTCATGGGATAAGAGTTCCATGAATTTTGTAAAGGGATGAATGAATTAAACATTTTGTTTCTTCTCCCTTACTGGATAAGTATTAAGTACTAATAACAGTTCATAAGTATTCTAAACTGCATAACTCTAGAGCCCACATTTTATCATTTAATTTAGTTCAGGTAACAGGATAAATCTATACACTATTGGTTAAGTATCATGACACAGATTTCTTCATTGCTTTTCAATGAACCCAGAAAAAGAAAAAAACAATCTGATTAGATATCCTATTAGAGTCTCCTTCTAATACAGAAATAACTTCCAGGATTTAAGGTCTTAAATGAGCTTTACTATATGTGCAAAGCAAGGATATACATTACTTTTCTTCAGAGATAGCAGATCCGCTCCCATGCTGTGGTCCAGTACCAACTTTTTAAACTTGTGTCCCTCCATAGAATCTGTTGTGTATTATAAAAATACTTTGAATACTGAAATGAAAAAAAAAGCTAGTCATTTTGGAAAATCATTTTAATTCGGAACATTATCACTAGGAAAGAGTTTATGACATGGCTGTTATGGGATCATATTAGATAATTTCTGATGGGTTCAACACAATGAACTACTTCTAATTATTGAAAAGAAATGGCTGATCACATTTCCAAATGAAAGAAATGAAATTAAAAAAACAAAACCTCTCCAACAGTTCTTAGAGAAATCAGCTGATTTATAAAGAAAAAAAACCACTTTCAATTTCCCAGAGCTTTTACCTCTGAACCATATTCGCTTATAAAATGTCACAACAAACTGTCATGTAGGGCAGAGTTCATTCCCCCCAGAATGGGGGGATTGAGTGAAAGGGTTTATTTCTTGAAATATATGATGGAATTTAAACTGGCGCTGGAAGACATATAATTCTAAGAAACATGTATCTTTTTCTCCTTTATCTCATCTCCATGCTTAAGGTTTGGTTAGAATAGGTCAGGATGGCTCCAGGATCTGAACCAAACCTCACAGATCACTAAATAGTAACCTCATCTCCCAGGGGTACCCTATAATTTGTTTTCTGGGACTCACTCTAATACCCAAGGGCAGCTGCCACCAGGAGAAGATCTCCAAAGAGAACTCAGACTAGTCTATTCTGGACTAGAAATCAAAGACAATCCAGAACAGAAGCACCCACAGGAATGTATCAAATAATGTGGTTGTCCATCTTGCTTTATTTGAGTCCATCAATCAGCAGTTCAGTAGAAATTTCTTTAGCCATACTCTTGCCAAAATCTTGAAGTAGGGGCATCACTACTAATATGATGTTACTGATATGATATTGTAAGTTTCCAAGTTATTCATTAATATTAATTTGATCCTTCAATCACCATCATTTGGTCTATTTTGTGTCTGAATTATATTAGATACACTTCACCCTAAGAATTTCTTGTGATGTTAGTTCACACTCCATACAGTTCATGACTAAAGAATGTTCACAGGGGATGGAAAACACACCATGACAGCCCACCGAGTTTCTCAAGAAAGGGAAAAAAAAGGGCAAATGGAGAACCTAGAGTCAAAGCAAAGGGAGATTATTTCTTTTTTTAAAGATCTTTTAAAAGTGTAATTTTTTTTCACATGAAGTACAATGCCTGAAAATAATTTCACTCAAAGTATTTGTCAGCCTCATGGAGAGAATCTTGTACAAAATCTGACTGAAAAAGGGATTTTTTATTAGTCATAGGTTTCTCCAGATGATACTCATCTCAAATAGTAATACATTGATAGTGTTGTGTCTTACAACTTTTGAAGTCCTCCACAAGAGATTAAACCACATTGAAAAACCAAAATGAATAAAAATATGTATTATTAACATTATGATAGCTATCTCTATGGAGTCCCTTGATCTGATTTGAAAGTATTTTTACAAACAAACAAACAAACAAAAAAGCACTATTCTATAGAACAAAGAGGACTGGATTTGAAATCAGGAGAGGTTGATTTAAATACCACTTTGAGAGAAGTCCTGAGAGAAGGTCTCTTAGCCTGTCTCTTTGCCTCGGACCTTTAATATATAAACTGAGGAAAATAATATTTGCATTGCTTACACTAGAGACTGGATATGAAGACTGCAGTAATATATATATATATGTATATATTAGATGTTATCTTTCATCTTCATCATCACAATCATCATCATCATAATCACCTGGACAGGTCCCAGAGATGTCAAAAGGTTTAGATTCAGAATTTAAGAAGGAAACTAAGTCCATGGGACTGCGTGGCAGAATTGATAACAGCATTTTTAATGATGTCTAGATGCTTAGGACCAGAAAAGTCCATCTTTTTAGCATAAATATTTTTTCAAGTGATGTTATATGGCTTAAATTCATGAAACAAAGTGGTCTTAGAAGAATCATAATTACAGGTGATACAATGAGCTATGAAAAGACCCATGTTAGCTGTAAATAAGCAATATAACCAACAATGAGGTTTCTATAAGAAGTGGTGTAGGGACTCATCAATGAAATAGTGGGTCTTGAAAGGTCATGTAATACAATTCAAGTATCATGGAGACAAAGTCAGGATAGCACAAGATTTAACAGGTGCTATGTTAACGGACAGGAGGGTTTGGAATATGATATTCTGGAGGGTCAAGGAGCTAGGATTACAACCAAGAATCACCTTTCCAGCAAAACTGAGTATAATCCTTCCGGGGGGGGGAAATGGATATATGAGATAAAGGATATAGAGGACTTTCAAGCCAAATAGGAAATTTGACTTTCAAATAGAAGACTGAAAAGAAGCTTAAAAAGGTAAACAGGAAAGGGAAATCATAAGGGACTTAATAAGGTTAAACTGTTGACATTCCTACATGGGAAGAGGATATTTGTAACTCATAAGATCTGTCTCATTATTAGGGTAGTAAGAGGGAGCATATATAGACAGAGGGTAGAGGTGTGAATTGAATATGAAGATATGGTATTCAAAAAATCAAATTAAGGGTTGAGAGAGGTATGTATTGGGAGAAAGGGAGAGGTAAAATGGGACAAATTTCCCACATAAAAGAGGCAAAAAAAAGCTTTTACAGTGGAGGGGAAGAGAGCAGAATAAATTAACCTTTTTTCCATCAGAATTTGTTCAAAGAGGGAATGACATACACACTCAATTGTGTATAGAAATCCATCATACCTTACAGGAAAGTAGTAGGGGAAGGAGACAAGAGAAGGGGGTAGGAGATGGAGATAGAAGGGAAGACAAATTGGAGGAGGGGTTGGTCAGAAACAAAACACTTTTGAGGATGGACAGGGTGAACGGAGAGAGAGAATAGAATAAATGGGATGGGGATAGGATGGAGAGAAATACAGTTAGCAATAGTAACTGAAAAAAAATTGAAGCAATTTTCTCTGAAAAAAGATCTCATTTCTCAAACATATAGAAAACAGATTCAAAGTTATAGAAATGAGAGCCATTGCTCAACTAATAAATGATCAAAAGATATGAATGGTTTTCAGATGAAGTTATCTAAGTATCTGGAAATCTAAGTATATGGAAAGGTACTTTAATTCACCATTGATTGGAAAATGCAAATTAAAACAATTCTGAGGTACTACCTCATTCCTGTTAGATTGACTAATAGGACAGAAAAGGTAAATGACAAATATTGGTGAGAAAGTGGGAAAAATGAGACATTAATTCATTGTTGGAGTTGGGAACTGATTCAACCACTCAGTAGAGAAATTTGGAACTATGACCAAAGGTCTATAAAAACATGAATACCCTTTACTCTAGCAATATCACTACTATGTCTGTATCCAAAAAGAGATAGAAAACAAAAAAAAGGGGGGCGAAAAGCAGCTCATTTCTGGGAGCAATGAATTAGAAATTGAGGATGTGACCATCAACTGAGGTGCAAACAATTTGTGGTATGTGATTACGATAGAATATTATTGTACTATAGGAAATGATGAGCAAGACTTTTTCATAAAAAAACAGAAAAGACTTGTATGAGCTCATGCAAAGTGAAATGTACAAAGTAACAGCAATATTATGGGATGATCAGCTGTGAATGACAGCTATTCTCAGCAATACAATGATCCAAGAAGACTCTGAAGGATTTTTGATGAAAAATGCTATCCATCCCCAGAGAAAGAACTGATGGTGTCCAAATATGAACAGAATCATACCTTTTTAAACTTTCTTTATTTTCATTGAGTTTTTTGTCCATGTTTTCTTTCACAACATGATGAATATGGATATGTTTTGTACAACTCCGCATGTATAATATCAAATTGCTTGCTTTCTCAATGAAAAATAAAAATAAAATACTTTTAATACTTAAAATACTTTTAAAATTTAAAGATTAAAATTAAAGATTAAAATACTAAAACATAATAGGTGCCATGCTTGAGTGGGACATTTATACCCATGCAATAGCCATAGAAAAATATGAAGATCTCTAGCACATCTGAGTGGAGCTACTATGGAGGACTTTGAGGCAGCATGGAATGTTGATTAGAATACTTGACAAAGTCAAGAAGACATGAATTTATATCCTATCTCAGACACATGCTAGCTGTGAGACCCTCTCCAAGTCACTTCTTATGGCTTTAGTTTCCCATCTGTAAAATTACAGGGTTGGGCTAGATATCCTCTAATGTCCCTTCTAACTAAAGTCTATGATCTTATGGCTTTTACAAAGATATTGATAAGGATTATAAATAGCAAAAAGGTATGAATATGTTTCAACCTGTACCAGTGGTGGGAGTATCAGCAGTGCTGGAATCTATGCAAATGGAGAAGATATAAATACACTGCCACAAAGCTGAATTACTTCCTAAAGAACCAATTCTTCTAGTGGGTGGCTTGTTCAGGGAAATATAGCATGGTGGTGACTGATTATGGTTTTTCATGTTGTAGTCTTAGAAGACCAACTTTGTGAAGTCATAGTTAACAAAGAATCTATTTGTCTGGTCTAAATTCTTGTTCACCACAAGATTCTGTTACTCAATATTTTCTCATCACCACAACCATAGTTTAGATGTGCATTTCCTGAGTTAAGTGACTTTAGTTCCCAAATATGATACCAGAATAAAAATATATGAGGGCAGAGGAAGGGAGAGAGGAGGGAATAAGAAAAAATAACAACCCAATACTTCCCACACATGAAGCATCATCACAAAATACACAGGCAAAAGAGGAGTCCTGCTTATCCAGCACATGACATTACAGGAACCACAAAAGCTTGAAAATACTAATTTTTACATTAAAGTATCCCCCCAAACCCCAAACCAACAGTTTCAAACTATGGTTTTCATATACTATTAAATGATCTATAATAAGTAACATTCAGAATCAGCACAAAGCCTAATTATAGAATGTCTTTGCCGGAGTTGCTTCTATTTACATCTTCCAAACCACAGAAGCAAATGCTGTAGACATTCCCAAGGCGTCAGCATCTTCTTGCCCGTTTTCTTAACTCTGTGACTACCTTTGAACTTTCTGTGAAATCTTCCTTTTGAAAACATAGTGGCTGAATGTTTTCAGTTTGAGGGCAATTTGGTTTATAACATTGATCCCCACCAGTCAACGATGCATTTCCTAAAATACTGAGCATCAGAAACATAAATTCATATGTAAAAACAAACAAAAGCAGCTATTCTATAAACATAATAAGCAGCATTCAGTCTGTTTTGGGTGAGTTCATTCTTCTTAGGAAACAATAAGAGAATTCTTGTGTCTTTCTTATTCAGGAAAATAGGAAAAGAATTCAGAGTAACAAAAGATATATATTAGGCCATTCTCTCTATCCCTTCATAGACTGGGGCCAGGTCATTGAATCTCAGAGTTGGAAGGGATAATAGCAGAAACCATTTAGCACAGACAATATATAGATCAAAAGAATCCTCTAAGACAAGGGTTCTTAACTTTATGGGAGTCTGGTGAAACCTGTGGATCCCTTCACAGAAACATGTTTTTAAATGAATAACATACCATATATGGGATTACAAAAGGAAGCCAATTATATTCAAACATGGTTTTAAAAAATGTTTGCAGATTCCAGGTTAAGAACTCCTGCTTTGGGAAGTAGTCAGTTTGTGTGGTTGTGTTGTATGTGTGATTTGTCCTTCATTCTTGAAGAGGACCTTGCCATCAGGGAGGCAATGCTTGACTGTACTTAAACGTGGTAAGAAAGATGACCTACTATCTCCCTACACAGTCCACTCTACATTTTCATGGTTCTGAGTGGTAGAAAGCTCATCCTTATCTTCAGTCTAAATATTATTCTTACCTGATTCTCCTAGTTCTGATCTCTGGGACCAAAAGGGAACAAATACAGTCTGTCTTCCATATGAGAGCCATCTAAGTACTTAAAGAAAGCTATCATGTTTCTCTCCTCCAGGTTAAACATGCTGAAATCTGTTGAATGATGATCCTATGGCATGGTATCAAATTTTTTTGTCATCCTGATTTCACTCTTCTAGGTACTCAAATTTATCAATGCCACTTTTAAAATGTGGCATCCAAAAACAAATGGGAGATTCTTGATATGATCTTCCCAGAAATACTCTATCAAAGCTCCAATGTACTCAGGGACCTTCTCTGACTCTTTCCAACATCACCCATGAGAAGAAAGATCTACTGTTATATAAAATGCCATTTCACTTGAAGGACGACTGATAATTGGGCTAAAAACACAGGTTCAGCTCAAAATTACAGAGAATATCATGGCTTTTGAATTTCATCACACAAAAAGTCAATCATAAACAAGAATATATTTAGCACCTACTGTATGCCAGGTACTATACTAGGCATTGGGAATACTAGCAGAAATTAAGTAGCCTCTATCCTCATGTAGCCTATGCTTCTCGGGGGAGGGGACACAAATGGGGTAGCATATTCACTAACAATAAAAAATATATAGACACAGATATAGATAGATCTGAAGCAGCTGGGTAGTGTGGTGGATAGAGCACCAAGTCTGAAGTCAGGGAGTTCTGAGTTCAAGTTTAGACTCAGACACTAGCTGTGTGACCCTGGGCAAGTAACTTAGCCCCTATTTTCTTCAGTTCCTCACCTGAAAAAATCAGGACATTCTGGAGAAGGAAATGGTAAACCACTTCAGTATCTTTGCCGAGAAAATGCCATGGACAAGTCAATGGGATCATGAAGAGTTAGATATGATTGAACAACCTCTTTCTCTTTCTCTCTCTCTCTCTTTCTCTCACGATATAGATACAGATTTGTGTGTATATACTTGTATATGTTTGTATATATGCATATGTGTGCATATGTGTGTGTATATGTACGTGTGTGTATGTGTTTATATATGTGCATACACATATACATACATACAAACATGCATAGTTTTTTCTCTTGGAATAAGGGCAACTGAATTAATCAAGAAGGGTTTCCCACAGAAAACTGCACTTGGCTTAATTTCAAAGGGAGCTAGTGATTCCATGAGGATGGGGACATATTCCAAAACTAGGAAGAAGCATACTGAGTGGCACAGGGGTACAAGATGGAATGTTGCATGTGAGAAAAATCAAGTATGTCAGTTTGATTAGCACATATATAGTGCATGAAGTGGTGTAATGTACAATAGACTTTGAAAGATTCTCTTCTGTTAGATTGTGAAATGTTTTAAATGCTAAAGTAAGGACTTGGTATTTCATCCCAGAGCTAATAGGAAGCCTAGGTTTCAGTTTTGTTTTGTTTTTTTTAAGTAACAAATTAATTGACAAATAGTGAGAGGAATTTTTACCTTTAGTTAACCAAATTGGAAGTAGAACATAATCATTCACAAATAGATATTTCATAAGTTTGCTCTTTTGTGGGTAATTTCGCTTTTAGAAAACAGGAATTTTTTGTAATCATTGAAAGGAATTAACACTGGAACTTTCAGCATTAAGACTCTTTGAGAGATCTGGGATAGTTAAGATGCTTGGGTAAAATTTTTCACTTATTCATTTATTCAACACATTTGTTAAACAATTCCTACAGGTGAAGCATTAGGTTGGTAAAGGAGAAAGTTCAAGTTGACATTAAGCCATACCATCTGCCCCCATCAAGCTCACTGCCTGGTACGAGGTTAAAAGGTACAAACACAGAAGGCTGTATCACATAATATACACACAATATCATATTATAATAGAATCAGGAAGCCTTGAACAAAGTGCTTTATTAGGCATAAGGAGAAAGGTTGTTATCTAGGAGTGTTGTGGAAGACATTGGAAAAGATAACATTTTAATTGAACTTTAAAGGATATATAGGAATTCAGCAGATGAGGAAATTAAGAAAGAGAGGACATTCTAGACATAGTATCAATGTTTTAGAACTTCAGAGGGCCTTAGATCACTTTGGCCGTTGAGATCACTCCCCCACTTTTTAGATGAGAAGTATAGGGCACAGGGAGGTTAAATGGCTTACCAAAATCATATAACTAATAAACAGCAGAGCTGAGAGAGCCCAGAGCCTGTTCAGAAGGTAGAGAGTAACCTAGCCCCAAGGGTAAGAAATAAAGATAAATCTCCAAAGATAGAGTGGCACCAAATTTTAGAGGATCTTGAATGTCAGACTAGTTTGAATTTTCCTTTGATCAAAACCCTTCAATGATTTCTTGTTATCTATGAAGTTCTTCCTGACCATATCTATGAAGTCAAAAAGATTATCCTGACAGTGACATGAAGAAAATATTGGAGTGGGCGGTGTGGAGCAGAAGATGAAGCTAAGAATCATTCTAGACACACACTTGCCCTTTCTCCCTGTAGGTTAGGGACATCATGAGTTGTCAAGAGATAACATGGGAACAAGTGATGTGCATCAGTTATTCTTGATTTGCTTTTAGCCCAGGTCCACATGAGGACTTCATGTTCGCTAAAGCCAAACTAAGCAAAAACAAAACAACGCAGCACCAACAAAACTGAACAAACAAAAAAAAAAGTGGCTGAGTGGAAGGCTCTTGGCATGGTAGTCCAAACTTTCCTTTCTAGTCTTATTATTCATTGTTCCCCTAACACACATTACGTACAGTCCAGGTGAATTGATCTTTTAAACTTTCCTAAAGACCTTCAAAAACCTGATTCCAAACTTCATTTCCAAGCACATTACTAATTACTTTCTTTTCAGTCTTTTGAGGTCCAACGAGAGTGGATTTCTTGCTAATTCTTCACACTTAACCTCTCATTTCTTTGTCTTTGTCCTGGTAGTCACTCATGCCTGGAAAGCATTTCTTCCTAACCCTGATGCTTAGAATCCTTAGTTTCTTTCAAAGTTCAGTTCAGGTACCATGTTGTAAAGTAACCTTTATTCTTGCCCACAGCAGCTAGTGTCTTCTCCCAAAATTATTTTATATCCTTTTTTATATAACTATAATAATTATATATGTGTAAATGTACATATATATGCATTTTTATACAGACACGTGTATCTATCTCTATCTCCATATTGTTTCCTCTGGCTAGCATGTCAACTCTATTAGAGCAGGGAATGTTTTGGCCATTATTTCCAAGTTACTGGCACATAGTAGGTGCCTAATTGATTCTTGCTTATGGATTTATTGATTGATTAATGGAGCAGGCATGACTTAGAACTTGATCTTTCTAAAGGAAGAAAAATAAAACATATTTTTATAGGCTCCTCTTTATGGCTAGCAAAATATATATACAGTATGCCAATTCATGTTTGTGAATTTAATACCACATCCCTTTCTATAAAAGGAGAGAGGAAGAATGTGTTTATCTGATATGGATAAAATGTTAAAATCCACTTTTGTTGCCATGAAACCCATAGTAAAGACTTGAGCAACCTCCTGGGTAACACATTTTCCTTCCCTCCCAAACCCCTGGCCCATTTGGTTCCTGGCTTCTAAATTCCTAGCATCAAGCTTTGGTCAATCCTCAATAGACTTACACTGCAAACAGCACAGAATTAGAATTCATGATTAACCCTAAACTGTATTTAATTTTAATTTATTGAATAGTTGAAGATCTATATACTGATGGGAAAGCCTTGTCCACTATTAGTAGATGGAACATTTCTTTACTGTGAATACAGGCAGGGAGCAGCTGGGAAAGGGTGACTAGATTGTGGCTTCTATTGTTTATGGGTTTTCAGCTTTATTGGCAAACAAGCTGGCAATGTTTATAAAATCTATATTGGGCTGATGGTCTGAATATTGTGAATTAGAAAAGTGCCAAGTCAGTGGAAGCCCAGCTGGGCATACAGAAGGTACCACATGTTAAAACAGGCGCACATTTAATGAATGCTCCATTAAATGCTATTTATTTCAATGAGCCTCCTAAAGAATTTCCTATGTAATAAGAAGAAAATTGGTGCAATCAACACAATGCCATTGGGAGATGGTGGATTTAAATAGCTTGCTGCATATCACCAATGATAATGAAGAAGAGGCAAGGTAAGTGCTATCAGTATTGAAACAAATGACTAGAATAGGAAGTGGGTTAATCATACTAGAGAAGTGAGGCATAGCAGATGGACAGCCCACCTGGTACATTGGTACCTACAGAATGTTGAAAGACATACAAAAAGGAAGTTCTCTGATATGTTAAGGTGGAAACTTGTGAAGAATTTACAAGAAGATATGGACAGAAAAGTCACTTGAGAGAGGAAGGGTAGATGAGCTACTGTCTGCAGTATTAAAAGGAGTGAACACATTGAAGAAATAACAGATGCTCTGTAGTAGTTAAAAGAAAAGGACACTGGGAAGAAATAATTACTAAGCATCAACTATGCACCAAGAACGGTGCCAAGTGCTTTAAAGATATAATCTCATTTTAGTCTCCCAATAACTGTGAGGTAGGAGCTAATTTTACAGTTAAAGAAGTTGAAGGAAACAGGTTAAGTGACTTGCCCAAGGTCGCACAATCTGTCTGAGGCCAGATTTGAATTCCAATCTTCCATCAGAAATGCTCCAGCATTCTATTCATGTTACCACCTTGTTTTTGAATAAAACTGACCTTCTGAAATGAATAATTGTACTGAAATCTTTCAGAGAACAGTGTCCTAGATGCCACTGGAGGACTGTGATGAAGATAGGACTGGTACAATCTGATGGTGTGGATTTCCCATCAATAACTGAAAGCTGCCTTTCCACTGAATATATTACATCATTGTCAACATATTATAATAGTGATTGCTCTTAAACCGGTTCTCCATGGCACTCAGGCAACATGAATAGTCTTCTCTCAACTCATATTAATTTGATCCCAGTTGAGGTCTTTATCAACTCTCATCTGACAGATTTTAAGAGCTCTCTTATTTCAATTTCTCCCCTCTCCAAATTGTTCTCAACACTGTTGCCAAACTAATCATACCAAAGCACAAGTCCATGTCACTGCTCTTTTCCAAATCATCAGAGGCTCCCTATTGCCTGTAGAATAAATAATCTCTACCCTATCATTGAAGCAACTTGAGAGTCTACTTTCCTTTATCTGCCTTTATTGACTGATGTATACTACTATCCTTCAGAAATTCTGTGTCAAGAGCTAAATGAAATATTGATTATTCCCTGAACTGAAAACAATATCTGAATACTCCAACTGATATTTCTGTGAACTCCCACAAGCTGTCATCTGTTCCTCACAAATCAATGCATTCTGTCCTCACTTCTGACGTTCAATATCCTTCTCTCTATTCATAGTTTTACTCAATTTCCACTTTCTCTATGGTGCCTTCAATGATTTCTTCAATTATTAGTATTTTTTCCCTCAATTTTCCTTATAATTTAGTTATTTGTATAATTGTATCTTTTCCCTTAGAATAGAATCTCCTTGAGGGTGGTGGCTGCATGTTTTTAGCAACTACTATGATGCCTCATTTGTAATAGGTTTATTAAATAAATGTTTATTTGAGTTGAAGAAATTCAGGCCTCTTTGTGGTTATTTTTCTTTTTTAAATATGCTGTTTAAGTAGCTTCCAAACTGGTTTTCCTGAATAGAAGGATTTTTATGAGTCTATCTTGATTTCATTAGACTAAGTGAATGCATACGACCTTATGGAATTTCAGAAGCTTTGAAAAAGAGCACTAGGAAGAGCACACATTTGAAGAAAAAAAAGATAGCCACTAATCAATAATACTGTATGAGTTATGCTCTACCACGCTGTCATTCTCCTCTTTTCATGCCAGTCCTAGGGTTCTCGTTATTTACAGGGACATATGATATTCCTCTGTGACTTTTGCCCTTTCCATGCTAGGGAAGTATCTTACCTTTTATCCATAGCTATCTATTCATTGAGCTTTGGAATCTTAGAGTCACTCTTGACCAGTGACTCTTACCCCACATGTCAAATTCTTTTCTGAATCTTGTCAAATTCATTTGAGCACCACCCCTCATATCTGGCCCTTTCTCTCTATTAATAGGGCAGCCAATCTAGTTCAGACCATCATCTTCTCTTGCCTGGAGTATTGCAATAGTTTTTTAATTGAGCATCTGAAGTCTGCTCCTCCAAATTCATCTTCCACACATCTGCCAAAAAACGACCATGAAACTCTCTTGGTCAATAAACTTCAAGGCTTCCTTTTACTTCTAGGATCAAATACAAATTCTTATTTTGTATTTTAAGGTCTTCACAAACTGGTCTCATTTTCCTTTTCCAGGTATATTATTATTTTTATAATGCATTTTCTTATTATAGTATAATCAAATGCCTCTGACTGAATAATGTGATTAAAGAAGATCCTCCCCATCCATTAATGGACCTGGGATGATTTGTAGGAAGATTCACACCTTTTGTTAACGAGACACTGGTTTTCAAGGGTTGTGATGCCCTTTGGCTCTGAAAAATGTATAAATAATCTGAGCTAAGGTTTTACTTTGTGGCTTCATTTTTGGAAGAAGGTTTGTGTGCTGGATGAGACTGAGAAACCACTAAGCAACCCCCAGCTTTGAAAACCCAGAAGTTGTTGCTTCTCTCTTGGGTAGCTAGGTGTGCATATAATGGTCAGACAGTTGCATCTGTCTATTGATCTGTGATGTATGTACTGCTTATGTTAGGCAGCTGGAAGCACTATCTGTTGATCTTGATTTCTCTGTATTTTTTCTGAAGTTCAGGCTGCTGACTTTTTCCCCTGAAGTAAGCGAATGATACATGTGCTTGATTAAAGTGATTGGTGATCCCTCAAAAGTTGCTTTCCTTTTAGAAAAGTAGATCTAAGAACTTATGCAGCAGGCCATTTCTGTGTGTGTCGGGGTCCTTGCTGTTACAATGATGTACTCTTTCTCTTCATTCACTATATAGTTCAGCCAAACTGGCTTTTCTGCTGATCTTATAAATCATATCCCATAGTCTGCTTCCATGTCTTTGTACAGGCTGCCCCTCATGCCCAGCATGCATATTTCTTCCTCCTGTCTGCTTTTCACAGCCACTAGCTACCTTCAAAAGTAGGCTCAAGAACTACCTGATACATGAAAGCTTTCCTTATCCTCCTTCCTCTGCCCCCAAGCACTGGCTAATGTTTGGCCCTAAGTTTCTCAGAAAAAAGCACAGAAATGCACATTACATATATATGCATATACGTATAAATATATTTTCATTATCATACAAATATAATATGTTCATCATTATAATATGTTCATATTTCTATATGCATACACACAATACATATATGTGCATATATACAACATATGACACATACTATTCATGCAGT
Source organism: Notamacropus eugenii (assembly GCF_028372415.1). NCBI lineage: Eukaryota > Metazoa > Chordata > Mammalia > Diprotodontia > Macropodidae > Notamacropus > Notamacropus eugenii. The sequence continues at coordinate 106,561,043 of NC_092878.1, forward strand.
ATATAGCCTGTATGGGTATAATGTACATACATGCATAGATATGTAGAAATATGCATGCATAGGAATATAACATATAGCATATATTCATATGTACATGTGTATAAATGAGAATATATTTTTCTATCTACAAACAAATATATGCTGTCTTCAATGTAGAGTATGAGCTCAGTCTGGTATTGTCTGATGGTTCAACTTCGGAAACCAATATGACTTTTTCTGGAGAAATTGAAATGAAAGATTATGCATTGCCATCTATTTTGTCACTACCCTTTATGGATCATGAGACTTTTCCATTGGATTTGCAGCTAAAACCTTTTATATGCATTGTTTCCCTCATTAGAGTATGAGTTCCTCAAGGACAGGGACTGCCATTTTTTTTTTACCTTTCTATTGTGTCCCCAGTTCTTAGGACAGTACTTTACACATAGTAAATACATAATACATTTTTATTCACTCATTTATTCAACTATGAGACACTTCGTAAATCTTTTTGATTGATTTAAATTCAGCTGGAGATAGCTAAAAGTTTCTAAAACCAAAAGGGAGACATTATCAATAGAAGAGATAGAACTTGAGTTTTTCTCTACCTAGGTGCCATGTCAAAGAGAAATGATAAAGCTCTTTACAATACTCGTAAATTCTCATGCTGACACTGAGTAGTGAATAATTTGTCTGGTCATGCTGTGCTAAATCCAGTGCTTCCATGAAATATCTGTGGCTTGGGAAACTAGGGCTGTATTTTGTACTATTTGTCAATTGATGCTTTCTTGTTTTGCAATGCTTGATATTCTAAGTAAATTTTTCTTGTTCTTACTATGTGATAAAAACTGATTGAATCCCAAACTGGAGAGATTCAGTGGGTATTAGGACACTAAGGCATTTTGTGTGTGATTCAAACCCTGCCCCCAAAAAACACACACATGAATTATTAGTATAAAAGCAATAAATTTTTAAATCTGCATTCTATAGACCATTATCAAATTAATTATCATTATATACAGTTCCACTTATGTTATTCCATTGCAAAAAAGAAAATGATCCACCATCGCTGATAAAATAAAGTCCAGACTGTAGTTTAGAATGGGATTCTCATCTTTGAGATCTACTCAAATTACTAAGTTACCAAGCTAGCTTTCTTTAAAATAAAATATTTTAAAATCATTATTCATATGACAAATATGAACATTTTTCATTTCATTTCAAGTAGCAAGCTGTGAATCTTCACTATGCACAATTTTGTATGTATTTTTAATTCATTTCTAATTAAAACTGGTAGTTTCAATTATCCTATACTTTGTGTGCCCTATTGGACTTACTGTTTTTTGTTAAAAAAAAGAAAATCATTCAGCACTCCTCTACTTTTTTCCTTCATTTTGAATCACTATCATAACCCCCATCCTCTCACCTATTCTCCCTTTAAAACAATCTCCCTACTGCACAAAAAATATAATCACACAAAATAACCTACACATTGATCATATCTAAAAATGTCTTTTAAGGTTGTTTGCTTTGTGTATATTTTGTATGTACAGAGTTATTTTATATGCTCTCTCCCTCCTTAGAGTATGGACTTTTTAAGAGCAGGGACTATATTTTTTCCCTCTCTGGCACTTAGTATAGTGCCTGGCATGTGGTAGATACATAACCAATACTTTTAAAAATTGTTAATAAAAGTTCACATTTATATAACACTTTAAATTATGTAACTAACATTATTTTATCCTTATGACAACCTTAGAAGGGATGCTATTATTAGCTCTATTTTTTTTTTTTTTTTACAAATGAGGAAAATGAGGTTAAGTAACTTGCCCGATTAGTAAGTGTCTGAGGTAGGATTTGTACTCAGCAATCCAGTCTATCTCCTCTCTGCCAATAGAAGGGAATCAGACTTAATGATCAGTCTTACAGAGTCACGATCTGTCATTTTGTTGTTCATAGATCTTAAGTCTTTCGTAGTTGTTTGCCTTTATAGTTACTGCATATGTCATATTCCTGCTTCTGTTTTCCTAATATAATTCTTCCCCACTTCATGCAAATCTTCCAAGTTTTCTCTGAACCTGTGCCATATTTTATGGCACAATAATGTTCCACTACATTTGTATGCCTAAATTTGTTCATATTTTTACCTAATTTTAAATTAATTTGAATTTCAATGATCCAGCTGAATTTGTTCATGATTTCCAAGTTAATCCAATTATTCAATAAACAATTCCTAATTGCCAGGGGATGCTATTAATAAAGATAGTCACTGCCTTCAAGAAACTTACAATCTAAATGGGGAGAGAACACACAAAAGGAGACAGAAAAGGGAGTAGGGGAGACACAATAAAAGGCTTCTTGTTTCTCTAGCTTAGAGATATCTGACTGAAACCAGACAGACCAGCAGATGCAAAGTGGAGTAAGCTGAATATCCATTTTCTGCCCTTTACAGAGGAAGACTTTGAGGGAAATTTGTTATGCCCTTTAGTAGTCCCATTAGATGGGAAAGGAGGCTGAGGGAAATGGTGTCAATCAAGGCTTATATTAGCAGCACGAGGGTGGGATTAGAAGTAATAAGCTTGTCCAAAGCGGGCATCTTGCTTCACAGAATTGAAACCAGATTTATTGGAAAGACTTCAAGTAAGGGTCATAGGATGGGAAAGTCCTTTATCTGAGGACTGAATTAGCTAAATGAAGAACATCTTATCATCTAACATGACTAAAAATGATTACAAAAATTAACCCTAGCAACTAATAAATACCACCTACTGAGACATAAAGAGGTGGCCATCAGGGGCAAGAGGGTTAACTTGAAAGAAATCACATTTTTTTTCCCATCTGGCATTGCCACTTGTGCTGAATGAACAAATGACAGATATTTACTTAATGTAATCTAATTTTAAAGTATTAACATTTTTGTTGCTGGGGAAGTGCCATAAAAAAGATTTGCTGATAATATTTGCATGTATTTGTTTATTTTTCTACATTAAACTTTATTTTGCAATTGATAAGTATTTGTATTCTCTCCTTTTTGTCTCCTCTCTACCATTAGAAAAGAAAGAGGAAAATTCAAGCAGAGTTCTTGTGTGCATATGTATGTTTAAAATGGGGAAAAACACACAAACAAAAAAAACCAGAAGCATTCTCTTTTTTTTTTCTTGCTAAGTCTATGTGAAATGGTGGGATTGATGGGAAAGAGCTAAGTTCAAAGACAGAGGGTAACCTATTCTCATCCTTGTGTTTGCCATGAGCTGAGCAGTCTCTTAGGGTAGCATTCTCTTGTCTTGAGAGGAAATGTTCAGGAATGGAGAGATGCTTATGTCATCTGCAAGCAATTATCATTTGAATAAAAACATAGTGTTTTTTTTTCATCCCACATGCTATTTCATAATTATAAAGGAAAGAACAAGGGGCAAGGGCTAGAACCTGAGGTTGGAGTTGGAATTATAGAGAAATAAAACTCAAAGCCTAGCTATTTTCAAACCAGGATGAATGCAAAATGCTGAGATCTAAGGACTGAAAAGGGTGTAAAGACCATGAGCCAGATAGAGATTCAGATAAAGGGGAATCTAAACAATATTAGGAGGATGAACTATAGTATGTGCCAGGAAGTTAACCGTTTTCTGATTCACTATGATCCCATAAAGTTTCAGTCTATTTGATGATAAAGCTTATGCTTTCCTCTCTGGGCTTTTACTGTTGTGTCAATTTGGCTCATTAAATCTGTCTTCAACCAATCCCATGTGTCCATACGCACCTTTCTAGCCCTTGAAGCTATGGTTTTACTGGAGGTGGGGTAGGAGAATTGAACACAAATTTGCATTAATTCTAAATCACTTGTGCCCAGTGATTTAACTCCTAGGCACATTTCTTGGATGCATGTGCCTTCCAGTACTGTAGGTATGGGAAGAAAAGCTGTATGAAATAAGGAAATCTTGATGTATTTTTTTTTCTGTTTTAGAAGTATGTAGAGTCAAATAAAATATATTCCCCCACTGTCCATGTCCAAAAATATCTATCTCAGTGTATGCTCAGTGTCTATCATCTCCCTGTCAGAAGATGAGTTGCATCTTTTATCATGGATTTTCTGTATTTATGGTTGGTCATTGTGTTGAACGGTTTTGTAAAATATTTTAATATTGTTTGTATGTACAATGCAGTTGGTATCATATAGATTTTTCTTCTCTTACTCACTCTGTTCTACATCAGTTCATACAAACTTTTCCAGGTTTTCTGAAAACATCTCCTTAATCTTTTTGCTTATGATAATTGTATTTTATCACTTTAATAACTTATTCAGCCATTTCACATTTCATAGGTACCTTATCAGTTTGAAATTTTTTGTCACAGAAAAAGGTTTTTAATGTTTTTTTTAAGAAGTGATTCCCTTTCATCTTTCTTTAAAACTCTTTTGGATATATAGGTCTAATTTTGATATCACTGGGTTGAAGGGTATGCATGCACAGTTTAATAACTTTGGGGGGCATAGTTTACAATTATTTCCCAGAGAGGCTTGATCAATTTATAGTTCCCCTGAAAATGCATTAATGCACCTGTTTTCTCACAGTTCCTCCAGCATTTGTCATCTTTATTTGTCAACTCTATCACTGAGAGTATGAGATAGAATGTTCATTAGGGATATCGTATTCTAATTTTCTTTCCATAGTTTGGAAATTTCCTTTTTGTGATTTGTATATCAATACCATATAATATGGATTTGTTTGCAGATTTACATGTCATATTTTTACGGAGGCTGTGCTGGTCAGGTTTTTGTTTTTGGTATCAGTTCAATATTCAGTACATATGCTACCAACAGGAGCATAAATGATGTATTTCTCCTAACACTCACTATAAGTAGAGGTGGGAGACAAAGCTATAGTTTGGGCAAAGTTAAGTGGGCACCGTTTATTTTGGTACTATGGTCAAGTAACTGATTTGTGCCCAAAATGCAGACTGTTCTACCTCCAAAAAAATAAAGGAAAGAGGAATGAAGATCTTTCCATTCTTCAGTTTATCTGAGAGAAAGATATGCTTCTTAAAATGACAGAAGTGTGTCAGTCTGAAAACAAAAATGAAAATAAATCTGGAGAGGAACAGGAAAATTCTGAGCACTTTCAGGAGGTTGGAGGGTGAAGAAATGAAGGTAAGGAATTTATTCTTTCCTAAAGATAAAGAATGTGGACCCACTAAAGAGGAAGCAGTTACTTTTCAATCAGTAAGTCACTAAATCACTCATTCAGCAACCACTTATTAAATACTTTATGTATTTGAGACTATATTCTTACTAGATTTTGCCTTGGTAAGAGGGAGAGAAGGGAGAGAGGGAGAGGGAGAGAGAGAGAGAGAGAGAGAGAGAGAGAGAGAGAGAGAGAGAGAGAGAGAGAGAGAGAGAGAGAGAGAGAAAGAGAGAGAGAGAGAGAGAGAGACAGAGAGACAGAGAGACAGAGACAGAGAGACAGAGAGAGACAGAGAAACAGAGAGACAGAGAGACAGAGACAGAGAGAGACACAGAGAGACAGAGACAGAGAGAGACACAGAGAGACAGAGACAGAGACAGAGACACGGAGAAAGGTGGAGACAGAGAGGGAGAAACAGAACACAAAATAAAACAAAGAAAAAATATTAAAAAGTCCCTGCTGTCAAGGAGCTTATGGTCTAATGGAGGAAGGAACTTATAAATAGTGGGGTCTATACAAGATATATATACAGTAGACGGGAAGCAATATCAGAAAGGAAGACAATGGAAGCTGGGGGACTTGGGATGATGTTGTGGATTATAGGAACTACTAAGTGAGAAATCCTCCACTAATGATTAGAGGAAGGAGAACTTAATAGCCCCTGCTTCTTTGCTAACTAGGAAGCTATTTGTTGACGATAACAATAATAGGTAAGTTTCCTTTCTCTCTAGGGTATAAATTCAAAATGGGACAGAGCACATTTGCACAATGGTCACACCAGATCACTCTTGCTTCTGGTAATTCATGTGGTGCAGATGGTACTTCCAGAAGGAATCTATAAAGCATTTCAAAAAAGCACAGTCTTGGGCAAGAAACTGAGGCACTGAGACACAGTGAAAGTTTTTATCATTTGCCTTTTGAAGACATGAGTACTGCAAGAGAAAGGCAGAACTGAGCAGGGAGCAAAGTCATTGAACTTTGGGAATTTTCCAAATATGTTTGTGGCTTGGGGGTAGGAGGAAGGAATATAGCAGGGAGCCAAGAATGATGCTAAGTTGGGTCTGAAGTAGTATGTGTATGAATGTGTGTGTGTGTGTGTGTGTTTGTGTGTGCGTGTGCAATGGTGATGGTGGAGGGGATAGGGATATCTGAATTGGAGGAACAAACTTAAACCCCAAAACCAGCCCTAGAACGTCTATGGAATGAAGTCTAAGAACTAAGAAGAATCAGGAAGAATTAAGTATGGTCCAAGAGATTCAGAACCAGAAGAGCCTGAAAAGCAAGTATCTCAAGGAGCTGAATTTTTGTACAACTCAGGTTGATTCCAGGCTGAATCAACCTTTTTGAAATATGTGTTGTATATGTATATGTATATGTACATGTGTTGCAATTTCAAGTTGAGGCTGATAGGTCACCTTGGCTGAGCATCAAATAAGTTAATCTTCCTTCTGACTCAATCTTCCTCATAGGCAATGGGTATATTCACAGAATTTGAGAAGGAACAAAAACATACTGAAGAAAAACAATCATGACAAATCAAAACAATCAAGAAAAAAATCAGAAAACACATATTTCTATGTCTCTCTGATGAAAATAGTACATGAAACTTTGAAAGTTCATAAATAAATCTGCAGAAATGTGGTTAGGCATGTCATATTCTATTTCTATCATTTTAAAGTCTTATTTATCTGAACAAAAAGTATATTCAGCATATTCAAAAGTTGGGACCAAAAGAATGAGAAGTCCAAGGGATAGACAATTTCCCCCCTTTTTTTCTTATAATGTAACTTCCTAGAAGAGATATTGGGGAAGATATTGAAAGACAGTAAAAGGAAAATGATTAAACTTGACTCTGTGAGCTACGAGAAATTGATTAAAATGTCAAAAAGAATATTGATTTAACAATAAAGATTGTTTATTATAATAGAAATCAGAGCCTGAATTTTGTCAACCAGCAAAATCAGTAGATTATGGTCTTGTTTAATGAAAGCTATTATTTATAATAAAATCTTTGGGTGTGAAAATGTTTGACACCATTGCCATACTTATCAATGGTCACCCAGAAAAGCAATGGTGAGAGGAAACAGCCCTCCTCCTGCTCCCCTCAAGGCAAAAAATCATAATTTTCTGTAGAAAGAGATGGAACAGATTCTAGATATGTTTAGATATACCTTACATAGATATATCTATATGATATTTCTCTCTGGAGGCATAGAACTACATCTATACATTTAGACATCCTATATGTGTGCATGCATATAATGTGTACGTATGTATATATGTGTGTATGTATGTATATATGTGTGTGTATTATATAAATACATATATGTTGCATAGACATGAAAGTGAAGAAGGGGATGGTTATCAGTTTCTTTTGATAAGAAATCCCAATGTAGAAATAGTTTCAGTAAAATATTATTTGTCTTGTGTTGTCTCTTATCTATTGATTACAGTAATGCCTTGATGTCTTAATAAGCTATGATTGTGACTCTAAGTTTTTGAAGACTATCTCCATGGAACATAAGCTTTGGGATTTTCTAATGAGCTAGAAAGTTTTCATGTGTGGATTCAGTGATAAAATGAATTGAGGACTAGTCTATGGAGAGTACTTCTGGATGATCAATCAATCAGTTGGTTTTTAAATTTCTACAATATGGAGGGCACTGTGCTAGCCACTAGACATATAAATAATAATTAAAAAAACCAATCCTTGCTCTCAAGAACCTTATAGTCTACCAGTATAGCCAATATAAATATATACAGAATAAATGCAAGAAAATACGAATAATTAAATACAAGATAGGAAATAAATAAGCATTTAAGGGTGAGGTAAGGATCATGCAGAAGGTGGTGTTTGAATTGTGTGTTGAAAGAGAGGTATTTCATGAGGTGGAAATTCAGAAAACACATTCCATACTTGGGATACATTCTATGTATGACCACCGATACTGTTGATAGGTTGTGTCAGAAACCATAATTCATAAAAACTACTAAAACTTGGAGGGTTGCAATCTGCTACAGTGAGGGCATTATTGAAACTGATGAAATTTTGGATCCTTGAAGCACTGAATTAGCATGTAAAATATTGTCTCTTACCAAAAGAGTACAGCCAGTGAAATATGGCCCATTCCTCTAAAAGAACTAATGTGCAAATGGAGAAAGACTTTTTTCCCCGTCGCTGAACTGAGTTAATTGAAAGGCTATCATCACCATGGCATTTGACAGTGCTGAAGGGATACTGGGGAGAATGGTGGAAGGAAATGCCTTGAAACAAGACCTGAATTGTGAAAAGGATAAAAACAAACAACTGTAGCTGAAATGATGGTTGAAAGCAAAGCTGAGCTTACAAAAAATAACAAGATGCAAATGCTCATAATTAATTTATGTGAGTTTTCAAACCCAAGTTTGTGCAGGAATGGGCTGTGGTGAATAAGCAGAGATTAGATTTCAGGATAAGGCTAAGTTTCATTTTAGTAATTTTCTTTGCCTCCCCACCCTGCAACTCTCCACCTATCCTTCTCCCCCAACCCTCCCTCCCCACCTTTTCTTTTTTTTTTTTTTAATACAAAGAGGCCTTTAAACTATGCTCAGACTAGTTAGAAGCTCTGTTCCACAGAGATAGAAAGTAGAGCTATCAACAGAAAAGGAATCACAGTGCATTTAGTTTCCTGATAGCTAATTTTCACTTTCTGAATGTAACAGGCCCTCTGGGTCAAGTTTGCCTGATATTCCCCTCTCTTAGGCTCAAAAGAGTGGGCAGATCGTTAGCTAAAATCTCAGGGACTTGGTATTTTTGCCCAGACATAGTGAGTTTACCTAAAGATTGGGCCACTCATTCTGACCCAGGAGGAAAGATAGTCTTGAACCAGAGAACATTACACTTTGAAACAAGTCCAATGATAGGATACTTTTCCATGAATGATAATTATCTATGTGACATTAAACATGTCTAAATAGCCCCAAGTAAAGGAGCAACTTTAGTAATTTACAGAGGCTCACAATGCTTGGTTAGGAAGGACCTTAATAATTAGTTAATACAGCCCTTCATTTTTGAAATGAGGACACTGAGAGGGGATATTACTAATTTAGTGGTTTACTAATAGTTAAACAAATAGTTGCAGAACCAGGACTAGAAAAATTTAATCAAGAGGTAACCAAATTGTAATCCTTAGAGATACAGTTCTGACTTCTAGTTGTGACCAGGGCTGCACTGGGGAAGAAAATTAAATCTACACTCACTAATCCAAGTCAGCTCTGAAAGGCTCAAGAAACATCCCCAGAGAAGATTCACATCCTTTGACCTTTTCTAAGGCGACAATTAATTGGGAATGATAATATGGGGTTGACTAAACTCTAATAGCTGAGGAGCGAATGAATTCTAACAGCTGAGAAGTCAGGGGGGAAATAGGTGGATGTGGAACCTATCTTAAACTTTGTGGGAAGGGAAGGAATCTGAAACAGAGAGAGATCAGGAAGAAGAACATTCAAGCTATGGGGAAATTAGTTGTGCACATTCCAGGAGGTGATTATCTTTAACAAGATCTGATCTTGTTAAAACTTAGAAGATCCAAGTGGAGGGTGAAATGAATGGGCAGGCTGAAATGCAAGAAGATGATGACTAGGCGCAATCCAAGTAGCCTTACAGTGATACCACCGAGGCCACAGGAACAGAGATGGAGTGCCAGCCTCTTCCTCATACCTGGCTAAAATCTTTGGGAGATATCATCTGATAGAAGACTTTTCTGCCTCTCCTACCTCATCCAAAATTCATATCTACCATATGATATAATATTCTCACAACCTACTGACTTCTCCATGATGAAAGAAGGAATTCCATTTTTTATTGCAAGCTCTCCTTGCCTGAAATCAACTCACTTCGTTGTGTACCATGAACTCTCTTGATGTTTAGAATTAGTTGTCTTTGAGGCCAAATTTAGCACTTTGTGTGCTACCTCTCTTTATTTTTTTTAATTCCAAAAACACAAATTTAAGGACATAGAATGTTGCATTTAGGAAAATAACAAGTAGTTTATTTTGTTTAGAATATAAAATAGATGAAAGAGAATTTCTAGGTTAAAGAGTAGCAACATTTTCATTACTTTTCTCACATAATTCTAAATTGATTTCTGTAATAGTTGGACCTATTCTCATTTCCACCAAAAGTAAGTTAATGTGCCTGTCTTCTGATAGTTCATCCAATACTGATTATTTCCAACTTTTATCATCTTCATAAATTTGCCAGTGTGAGGTGAAACTTAAAGAGTTATTTTAAATTTTATTTCTCTTCTTATTAGTGATATGAAACAATGTGTAGTATGGCTTTTGACAGTTTCTCTTTCTTCTTTCGAAATCTGCCTGTTAATACTCTTTGTTAACTTATTCATACATGGAAAGTTTTTGAACAAGGAGACCTGTGCTTTAGGAAAGTGATTTTGACTGCTTTGTGGAGGTTGGGGAAAATGAAGTCTAGACTTAGAGAGAAAAAAAAATAGAAGAATATGACAATATTCTAGGTGAATGCTAAGGAGAACCTGAAAGAAAGGATGACCATACGAGTAGAAAGAAGGGGACGTGCAAGCAATGTTGTGAAGGCATAATATGTAGGATTTGGCAACTGATTTGATAAAATGAATAAAGGGAAGTAGGGACAGTAGAGCACCAAAGATATCTCTGAGGATACAAATTTTCATGACTGGGAAGGAGGTTATATCATCAGCATAAATAGAGGTGTTATGAAGGGATGTCCAAGGAGCAATTGGAGATGCAAGATTAAAGATGGGTCTATATATACAAATTTTGGAGAGATTTATAGAGAAGGCATATTTTAACTTGAGAGAGCAGATGAGATGATGAAAATAGAAAGCATGGAAATTGGGACAAAAAGGCCCAGGGCAGAGCTTTGGATGGAAACACTCACATTTTGTGGGCATGAGATTCATGAAGAACTGGCATTGGACATTTGGAAGAAGTCAGGTAAACAAGGGGAGAACCAGGAGAGAGCAGAAATTTTGAGGTCAAGAAAGGAGAGAGTATAAAACAGGCACAGATAATCTACAGTAAAATCATGCAGAAATGCCAAGGACCACAAATGAGGAAAAGGTAATCAGATTTAGCAAATAATAGATAATTGCTAACTTGTTAGAGATACTTCAGTGTCTCTACAGCTTCAGTACGCTATATGACAAAGCTTAAATGTGGTCAGGAAATGAAGGCAATCATTTGTCAGTGAAAGGGATGGAAGATACAGCACGATAGTCTGAGTGGATGGCAGGATTTTGGTGGGAGTGGGGTTGGAATAGAGCTAGGAGTGTGATGGCATCTGCTCTAATCAACCTACGAAAGCCCATAGTTAAAATTTCAGTATGAGTATTTATACGTCAGAAATCAGCAAGCTACAGTTCAGGCTTTGGTTTGCTGTTTTCTTGGTTGTATGAACTTAAGAAAACATTAATCATGCAGATTTAACTTAAAAATATATGGACTTTATGTATAATGTATACACAATTTAAGGTACAAAATATGAACATATATAATACACATACACACATACATGCATATGTATATGCATGCACATATACATATATATGTGTATCTATGTTTATATACACATATAGGTACACACATATATATATAGACATACATACACACACATATATACATATATATACATATATATGTATATATATACATATATATATGTGTATATATATATATATATATATATATATATATATATATCCCAGAGTTCATATTGTCCTCTTACCAGCATATTACTCTGTAAACACTGCTTAAGCTCAGCAAGCAGGAAACTCAGGAAATGGTATTATCACCAGACTGGAGGACTTGGGACTGGAGGCTAACAACAGCAGTAATAATAATAAAAAAAATAATAATTAGAATTTATAAAGTGCTTTAAGGTTTGCAAACTGTTTTACATTTAAACCTTACAAATCCCCTGTTCACACAACTGTATAGATATAGTAAAAGAGGGAAGAAATAGAGAAAGATTGAAGATGAAGACGAAGAAAGGCAGACAGATGAAAAGGGTCCACTACCCAAGGAAGTTGGAAGAAATGGAATTAAGACCCAAAATATAGTGGTTAGCTTTGAAAATGATATGGTCTACCTCGTCTTCTGAGACTGAGCCAAAGATGGTCAGGACAGATACAGACAAGAGGGAGACAAAGAGACAGAGAAATGAATGAAAGTACGCAGAAGTGTTTTGGAGGTCATGGCTCTGGAGGAGAATATTGGGAGGGCAGAGTATTAAAATAAATATCTATGTTCCTTTAATATTAATATGAATACTTTAAGCCATGCAAGGTGAGAGTAGAGGTTGAGTCAAAGAGAATATTTCAAGAAAGGGAGAACGACATGGAGTTTGGTTATTCACAGAAACAAGGACCTAGCTAGGACAACATGGAGTATAATTGAAATGAGGCTATGTTGAGCAGTAGCACCAGAGAAAGGACCTCAAAGCAACTATGGGGAACAAGGAGCAAACCAGCTCTTTGCCTCGTGCCATTGTGTTGGGGGCATGAGAAAAGGACTTGCTAGCATTTGAAAAGATGGGAAGTTCTAATTATTTCATCTAGAGAAAGCTTGCTTTCAATGAGCACACACTGGAAAGCATATAAGGAAAGAAAGATAGTCTGAGTGGGGGATGAGAGAATTGATTATAATGGTGGTCCAAAGGTCAAGAGTCTGAAGATTGACCTACATTTAGGGGATGGGAGGCGAAAGTAGAATTAACTAAAGAAACAAAGAAAGAACTAGAGAGGTCAGAACTGTGTCAAGATTATTAATGGGAAGGAGCTTTAGTAGGAAGAGTATTATAAAATCATAGTATTCTAGATTTCAAGAGGAGGAGAACTCAGAGGTTATCTCATTCAACCCTTCATTTTACAGATGGAAAACTGAGACCCAAGGAAATAAAGTGATTCATCCAAAGTCACAGAGGGAATAATCACAGTGATGGTGAAAAATGGGGAAAAATAATCAAGGAAAGTTCCTTGAGGAAAAGGGATGCTTCATTTTGGTCTTTGAATACTAAGCACTCAATATTTTGTTTTTGCTCATATGGTCAGTCATGTCTGACTCTTCATGATCCCATGGACACCACTATCCTCTCTCTCTCTCTCTCTCTCTCTCTCTCTCTCTCTCTCTCTCTCTCTCTCTCTTCCCTCCTACTATCTGTCGTCCAGTATCTCTCAAAGTCTGTCCAAGCTCATGTTATTGTTTCCTTGAAACTATTCACCTCATCCTCTTCTATCTCCTTTTTTCATCTCAAAATCTCCCAACATCAGGGTATTTTCCAGTGAGTCCTATCTTCTCATTATGTGGTCAAAATATTTAAGCATCAGCTTCAGTATTTGACCTTTCAATGAATAGCCCAAATTAATTTCTTCAAGTATTGACTGATTTGATCTCCTTGCTGTTCAGGAGATTTTCGAAAGTCTTCTCCAGCACCATAATTAAAAAGTGTTGATTCTATGGTGTTCAGTTTTCCTTATAGTCCAAATTTCAAGACATACATTACTACTGGAAATAAAAACATAGCTTTGACCATTCAGTCCTTTGTTGTCAAGATTTCTCTTCATGTTAGCATACTGCCCACTCAATATAATACCTGCTTAACCAATCCATGATGAATTGAATTAAAAAAAGCCATGAAAATTAAAGTTAAAAGGTCATTAATGGAGAAATAATTTCAAATATAGGCATAAAATTGATAGGTCATAGTTTTAGGGGCTGCCCTGTAAGTTAAAGTGCTGACTGAGTAACAGCCAAGTACTGGTTTTTGGGAAAAGCTATCAGATACATGGGAACTGAAGACCATCTCTTGAAAGTCAAGGCTCCCCTTACAGACAACTTTTACTCCCTCCTCTTTCTGAAGGTACAGGAAACACATGAATACCATGGTTAGTGCTTGAAAGGATTTTACTTTTTTATTTTATTTTTTACAGTTATGATTTTATTTTATTTGCCATTTTAAAAAATATTTTATTTGTTTTCAGTGTTTGACAATCACTTCCATATATCTTAGATTCTTTTCCCCTTTATTCGCCCTCATTCACCTCTCCCTTCTCACTCCCTCTCTGAGATGGTGTACAATCTTATAAAAGTTCTACATGTACATTCCTATTAAATACCTGTTGCGTAGAAGAATTAAAATGAGTGGGAGAAACCATAAAACAAAACATAATACAAAAGAAAATGGTCTGTTTCTATTTGCAATCCAATTCCATAGTTCTTTCTCTGGATATGGAAGGCATTTTGCCACAAGAGTCCATTGAAAATTTTTCTAAGTCCATTCATTGCAATGAAGTACTAAGTCTACCAGAAAAGTTCCTTGCACGCTGTGGTGTTGCTGTGTACAAATACTTTTTCTCAAATATTCAGAAATATATTATTATATAGAATATTATATTATTTTGGCACATAGCCAAAGTAAAATTTGGAATTCTTGCCCCTCAGGCTCAGGGCTCCCATTTATTTCATTGCCTAATGAAATACACAATGGCACTTCTGAAAATCAGTAATTTTTCCTGGTGTCCTAGGAAACATCTCTCTGTCTCTCTCTGTCTCTCTGTCTCTATTTCTCTCTCTCTCCCGCTCTCTCAAAGACCACTGCAACTCAGGCTGTGTGTGTGCCATCCCTGGTTGTTTAGCAGAGATCTCCCCTTTCCCCACTGAATTACTAGTTTCTAAGCTAATTTGTAAACATTTAGATTGTGTGTTTTATAAGCCAAAGCTATTTGGTTTCAAAGAGAACAATTCAAAATGAAAACTTCTTTAAGAGATGCATTATTTCTTTTTCCAAGGGAGTTTGATGTATTCTTTGCCTTGCTAATGATCTCATACTTAGCATACTTTTTAAAGTCTTTACTATTTAGAACTAAAGATACAGAAGAGGCCATCCACTTCTCTTAGCAAGAGCTCTGGGCTGCTCTCTGAGCCATTAAAGACACTTGTTGTTTCTATTGTTTGTCCTGCATTTTTGAAGAAGATCAGTGACATCTTGGAGTGATTTCTTCACTTGCCATGCATTGGATTTAAAAGAATCAGAATACATTAGAACACAACAGAATATATCAAACTCTCTTGGAAAAAACATAGTGCATCTTTTAAAGAAGTTTTGCTCAAAGTCATCAGCCTCCCTCTCTATTTCAGAGTCATTGAAGTCCAGGGGCAAGATGGCAAGCAGCAAAAGTCAAGTGGAATGACAATGGCCTGGAATGTGGTGGAATATTTTGGTGTCTGACCAAAATGTAACTGCTGCATGGTGCCTATTTCAGCCACCTTCTTGGTTGTTGGAATAAATTATTCTTTTCTGCCCATTCCACCACAGAAAATCTTCACACACTTGGGGCAAACACCCCCCTAACTCCTTGATGAGTGTGATGCTTGTCAGATACTCTCAACCTGGTTTAGCCTGACTACCAAGATCATTTTCTGGGGTGTGGCCTCTATGTGTGCTACAGCTTCTTAGAGCTGCAGATTATAGTTGAGTTGTAGGGGGACACCAGAGGTGGATAAGTAGCCCTGAAAAAGGCTTGGCAAGTCCTCATGCTGAATATATTAGTCCTCCCTGAACACCCTTTAAAACTTAAAGAAACTTAAAGAAAGCTCATTATATACTTCTATGGAAGTGGGAGTATTTCTCTCTGTAGCAGAAGTAGTATAAGGTCTGTGTTTTGTTGCTCCAGCAATATGCAGAGAGAATAAAGATTAGGGGAGCCTCTGAAAATACTACAAGGAATGAGAGAGTGGCTATGAACTATTTTCTGTATGCTGTTATATTGAGAACCCTCATGGACTTCTGTAATTTAGGCATTAGTTCTGTCTAAGCAAAGGTTCTGGAGATAGGGGCCATCTGCCAAAGTCCAGTCCTATCTCGCATGGCTCCGCAGTGCCCATATTGGATGAAGCGCATAATATTAAATAAAATCTTGAAGGATATGAAGAATAACAGCTTCTTGGACTCTGAACAGCCTATTTACTCTCACTCTTCCTGAATCTTCAGTCAACCAGGATTAATTGCCATTTGAAGAATACTTTGTGATTTCCTCTTTTCCTACCTTTGTTTGACCCATTATTACCTGAAGTGTCATTACCAATTCTGTCTATGAATATCCTATGCTATATCCAAGGTCATGTTTCACAACATCTTCTCTTTTGACCCCATTCAAACATTACTATATCCTCTATCCTCTTCTATACTGCAGAAGTCCTCAGTATATATGCATGTCATATTTCACTAGACTATATAGCCTACTATATGTTATTTAGATGTTAGCTCTGTTAGATCCTGATTTGGAGTCAAAAGGTCTATGTTCAAATCCCCAGACTGCTACTTAGTAACTTTAAAACTGAACAAGTCCCTTTATGTCTCTGTGGTTGTTTCTATATCTGTAAAATAAAGATCTTTGCGTACAAAATAAGATGTTTTGGGGGGTGAGGTGGAGGCAACTTTGGTGTAGTAGAAGGAGCACTAGATTTGGTCAAGGGACTAAATACCAATTCTGCTATTTAGTAGTAATGTGTCTCCAAAACAAGTCATTTAACTTCTTTTTGCTTCCATTTTCTCATCTATAAAACAAGGATAATAACATCTGAATTCCCTCTCCACATGACTCACATACATTTCACTGATGACATCCTTTACTGGAGTTCTTTTCAAAATTCCTTATTTGTTATCATAACAGTAATCACCCCAACATACACAAGGGAGCCTGCTCTCACAGGCTCTTAGATCTGTATTTATAAAAGGAAAGGCAACTTTTGAGGGGTTAGCAATCACTTTAATGAAGCACATATATCATTCAGTTATTTCAGGGAAAAAAAGTCAGCACCCTAGACTCCAGAGAAATCTATATCAGAAGATAGTGCTTCTAAACTGTCTAACAGTTAACAATACATACACACAATTCAACAGACAGGCCCACCTGTCTGACCATGGTTACCAGAGAGGGAAACACCAACAGCTGGGTTTTCAAAGCTGGGACTGCTTAGTGGCTTCCCAGAGTCCTATCTGACATACAAACCTTCTTCCAAAAACTAAGCCCCAAAGTAAAACCTCACCCTCAGAGTATTTATGTACTTTTCAGAGCCAGAGGGCATGACCCTCTGATTAAGTGCCTCAATAGAAAAAACAAAAAGTACTTGGGACCCTTCTACAAAAAAAAAAAAAAAAAAAAACTCCCCTATGGTTAGGTCCATCAATGGATGGGGAAGATCCTCCTTAATCATATTATTCAGAAGCATTATACTTCTTGATTATACTAAAACAAAAACAGCGAAAGATCCTACTTAGCTTGATCTCACCGTTATATGTTGTATCCTGCTCATAATCACCATGTACCTCTCCATAATCCTCTGAGTGATATGCATATTCAAGTAGGATGATATAATTATAGATTTACAATTAGAAGGAATCTTAGAAGTCATCAACCCTCACTTTACAATTGAGGAAACAAACATGGAGAAGTACAGAACATAGTCACATGACTAGTAAGTATCCAAGGCAGGATTTGAGTACAAAATTTCCCAGTGCCTACAACCATACAGCAGTTAGGGATAACAGATAAGTTGCCCAGGTTCTTCCTGTAACGTCAGGCGAAAACACGGATCACTTTTAATATTGGATGGACTCGTATTTTTTTTTTCTTTGAAGCGATGAGGCTTAGGGCAGGAGTCAAATTAAAAAGAAGATAAGAACCTGGTCAGAAATAATTATGTACCCAAACAATTTTTGACAAAAGGCACAGTCAAACTCACTAAAGATAGAATAATCAGGCTTGGCAGTTTGATATTAGAGAGTGTGAAACAGAAGGAGCCAAAGCTTCAGGCAACTTTAGCAGAAAGAAAATGCATTTTAATATATTAAACAGTGTCTTTATTCCCAAATTTCCATTCAATCTCTTGCCAAAAGGAAAATGCACTGCTGCATATCAGCTACAATATGGATTTCTTTTTTTACATAAAACAATTGCCAGACCACCGTAGGCTAAGACAGGGAGGTTTGGACCACAATGCTGGCACTTTAAGCTTAGTGTATATTTAGAGGGTTAATAATCTGTTCAAGTAAATGGTGATACCCAGATAAATAGTCAAAATAAAAATAATGGAAAATAGATTTGCCAGGCAAATTCAAATTACATTTCTACTACTATTTTTCTCTTCGGGCTGTACTTCTGAAAATATCTTTCCAGCACAGCAGTCAGTGAGGCCAATTATATATTTTTAGACACTAGTAAAAGGCTTTTCTTTCCTTTTTTCCTCTCGCCTTCATCTACACATCTGGAAAGAACAGAGTTGACGACCAGGAATTGGCATATACCATTCTTACCCAGTGTGCTTAGCTTAATTTCCTTCATTTTTATAACACTTTCCTATACTGCTGCTCTAGAATTCAATAAAATGTCTCACTATATAAAAAGTAGCAGAAAAAAAAAGAAAATTCAGACCAGAAAGCAAATCTGACTGAAGCTCCAAATTTCTTATCACTGCATTGATCAGAAATGAGAAACAGAAGTAGAGAGGTGGGCCTTTAATGCTAACATCCTTTATGGGTAATTTTCTCTCCTTTATCTCTGTCTGTAAACTGCCTTTGTTAGTTTCAATTTCTACTTTTTTGAAAGACTAACTTTTTTATTACATCTTCCTATTATCTTCTGATAACCTTTTTGAAGTACTATGATGGTTTTCACTATTTATTTTGTTGTTGTTTTTAGACATATCCTTGATTTCATTGTTGGGAATTCTCAGTGAGGAAACTCTTTAAATTTTATTTTATTTTTAATTAATAGAATAAAACAAACATTTTAATAATATAATATAAAAAGATGATTGCACATGAAATTGCAAATCTATTATTGTACAACTTTCTATTCTTTTTAAATATATAATATAATATTATGTATATTTCTTTTCCCCCCTTTTATCTCCTCTCCCCTAGAGATGGCTATTATTAGACGTAAATATGTATGTATGTATATGTAGAATCATTCTAAACATATTTCTGTTTGTCAGTTCTTTCTCAGGATGCAGACAGTGTCTTCCATTGTAGTTGATCTGAGTATTTATAATAGCTAGCATGACTTATTTGGTCAAATTTATTTTTAAAACAATGTTGCTGTCACTGTGTACGATATTCTCTTGGTTTGCTTCTTTCATTCTTCATAATTTTGTGCAAATCGATCCGTGTTTTTCTAAGATCATCAAGCTTATAATTTTTTATAGAATAATAGTATTCCATCAAAATCATATACCACAACTTATTAAACCATTCCCCAAATGATTGGTATCCCCACAATTTGTGACAACTTAATAATGACAGTTGGCCGTAATTCTAGATTGTTCTCTAAAATAATTGTGTCAGTTTGCAATTCCACCAACAATAAATTTTTGTCACATCCACTCCAACTTTTGTCACTTTCCTCCTCAATCATTTTGGCCAATACGTATGAAATGGTATCTCAAGGTTGTTTTAATTTGCATTTCTCTAATTAATAATGATTAAAAGTATCTTTATATGACAAATTCTTTTGATTTCTTTATCTAAAATTGCTTGTTCAACTCTTTGCAAGTTAATGCCCATTTTGCCATTTAGAGTCTGGTAGATCTGGGTCAATGAGAGGTTAACTGACTTACCCAGTGTAAAGTCCCACAAACAATATCAGAGGCAGGCGAACTTGAACCTGGGCCTTCCTCATTTGAAGGCTTGTCCTATCTACACATTGCCTGTATTCATACTACTCCTTTCATTATAACACACACACACACACACACACACACATACACACACAATTTTTATAGTTTAACTCTTTAACCCTCTGTCTGTCTTTGTGAACCAGTCTTTTAAATGCTTGGTCTGTCATTAGTTACATGAGTTCTTTCATTTGTTCCTTCCAGTTTCCCTTCTCCAAAGCTGATATGGTCATATGGTATACCTAAGGCAGAACCGTACTCTCCTGGGGTAAAGGTTTTGCTAGAGGATGGAAGGGAACCCTTTTGTGGGCCTTGACAAGAAAAACAAAACAAAGCAGTGTAAGATGTTATCAAGTATTTGAACTATAGTACAAATGAGTTTCTGTATCCTTTCTTGAAAATAGACTTTAGTTGGTAGAAACCCATGAAAGTGTTTGCCCTGTTGTATTTCTAACGGCTTCTACTGAGTGGGAAAGTTGAGACTTGGAAGATAAATTTTGATCCATTTAACAAATTTGCCTAACCATGACCTTTATCCCATTATGAGACATATTTCCAACCTCCCTCTGCCTTTTTTATAGCTGAAGTGTGAAAAAACTCCCTCTTTACTGTTTCTTGGGAATGAGAGATTATTTCTACTATCTGTTAAGAATCTATGCGTTATAAATTTAGCCTTCTAACCTAATAATAAGGAAATGAACACTGATTACTAAGATGTTGCAATAATAAAAAAAAACAATGTAAATAAATAATATAACATGGTAGACAAAAATCAGCTGTCATTGTGGGATATATTAAGAAAATTATAGTTTCCAGAATGATATAGGTGACTGCTACACTGTGGTCTTCCCTAGTCAGATCTCATTTGAGCATTTGTTTCCAATCTGAGCATGCCATTTTGAAAAGTCAGACCATTCAGAAAAGGGGAACCAGCTTGGTGAGGATACTTGAAACTGGTTCATTGGATGGTCACTTGAAAGAACTGGGGATCTGTAGCCTGGAGAAAAGATGAGTAAAGGGCACTACAATATCGATCTTCAAATGTTTAAAGGACTCCCTTCTAGTCCTATATCTTTTTATGCTACACGAAGAATTTTTCTGCTTGGCTCCAGAGAACAGAACTGGATTCAATGAAGAGAAGTTACAGAAAGACAGACTTAAGCTCTTTGGAGATATATAAAAATTCTAATAATTTGAGCCATGCAAAAGAGGAATGACCCCTGGAACTACTCACTGGCATGTGTCAAGTTGTACATTGTCTGGAAGATTCCTGTTTAGGTAAGAACTGAACCTTTGAAGGGCCTTCAAGTTTGGGGGTATCATAATTTTGTAATCATCACTGCTGCTATTATAGAACTATGATTTCATTGGTATAATTTTCATACTGACAAAAATACCTCTCCTAAAGCAAATGGTCATTTTGACTTCTGGTCTTAGAGAGTTCCTTGGACCACTGAGAGGTTAAGTGACTTTCCCAGGGTGACATAGTCAGTGGGACCTGAGCCCCACTGCATTCAAGTCCTACCTCAGATAGTCCTTAAGTCCACGATCCTAGGGAAGTTATTTAACTTCTAAGTGTCCAAGTTATCTCATTTGTAAAATGTAGATAATAGTACAGCACCTACTTAACCAAGTTGTTGGGAAGATCAAATGAGTTAATGCATGTAAAAAGCACTTTATAAATCTCAGAATGCTTATATAAATTCTAGCTAGTTTTCATCATCATCGTCATGCCTAGCATACAGTAGATAATAAATGCTAATGGACTAAGAGACAAAGTATCCCTCAATAATTTAGGGCTCTGTAATGATAAATTTCTATATAAAGGTGTTTTACACAATAGTGTTATCAGGGCTTGGAGCAAGCCCAGATCACCTAAAATGGAGGAACCCAGATGGAAGACTATAGGGCTATGTATTCTCTCTTGTGGTTGGGAATAATCTCTTTATGTTTACTTCATAGCTTTAACTGGCTACATCTTTAAAACTACCCCTGATAGAGGTGAAAGATGTATTCAAATCACAAGTACCACATGGGTACTACACAGGAGGTAAGGAAGGATCTGAGGATCACCTAACATTCCCCTTAGGTCCTGTGATTCTTAGAAAAATGTTTAAGGTTTTTATCGTGTTTCCTTTGTCAATTTCAGTTCCAGAGTCTCTGTCCTGGAGCTTGAGTCATATGGACTGTGGAGCACAGGGTTCTGGGCTAGATGCTTTAAATAGCCTAGTAAGGAAGCCCTGAGAAGCCAGAACCCTACAACCCAAAAACCAAGCCCAAGAGGCTATGGATTTGGAACTGGAATTGATGTCATATGACAGCTGAGTTAAACTATGAAAATGATTCCCTTCCTGTCCTACGATAGGAGTGGATATTGAGGCTATTATGTCCTCAGGCTTGGGAGTGAAAGGTTTGTATAATTTTTTTCTGGCTATATCTTTGAAGTAAACATTGTTTTATAAGAGTTAATAGGAATGTTAAGTGGTTAAGTGAAAATGGATTATTTGGGCCACCCAAAATGGGAGAACACAGTTTATGGTACTTGAACCAATTCTGGAGAATATTGGGGGAGGAGTGAAATGAAACATACACTTTGAAACATGAAGACAGACACACAGAGTTAAAAAAAAGAGGCAGAAACAGATTTCATTGTGCTTCAGCTGAAATAAAAAAAAATAAAAGCAGGGGTAGCAATCATGATCTTAGACAAAGCAGAAACAATGCAAATAGATCCAGTTACAAAGGATAATCAGGGAAACTACATTTTTCTAAGATGTACTATAGATAAAGAAGTAATACAAAAAAAATACAAGTTTTTTCCTATAAAGGCCACATTTCTTAAATATATTAGTATCTAAGGCAAATTTATAAATATGAGTCATTCCTCAATTGATAAAAGGTCAAGGGATATGAACAGGGAGTTTTCAGAAGAAGAAATCAAGGCTACCTATAGTCATGTGAAAAAATGCTCTACATCTCTATTGATTAGAGAAATGAAAATTAAAAATCTTTGAGATACCACTTCATACTTGTCAGGTTGGCAACCATAACAGAAAAAGAAAATAACAAATGCTGGAGCGGATGTGAAAAGCAGGCACACAAATATATTGTTGGTTGAGTTGTGAACTGGTTCATCTATTCTCTTGATCAATTTGGAATTATGCCCAAAGGAGTGTAAGAATGTACATTACCTTTGACTCAGCAATACCACTACTTGGTTTGTATCCTGAATAGTTTTTTTTTTTAAATGGAAATGGATCTATATGTACAAAAACATTTATATCAACTCCTTTTCTGCTAGCAAGGAATTAGAAATTGAGGGGATGTCCATTAATTAGGGAATGAGTGAACAAGTGATGGCATATGATTGCGATGGAATGCTATTGTACAATAAGAAATGATGACCAGGATGGTTTCAGAAAGCCCTGGGGAGACTCCTATGAAGTAAAGTAAAGTGAAGTGAACAGACCCAGGAGAACATTATACATAGTAATGGTAATATTGTGATTATAATCAAATGTGAAAGACTTAGATAATCTGATCAATATGATGATCCAAAACAACTCTGAAGGAATCATGATGAAATATGCTATCTATTTCCAGTTAGAGAATTGGTGATCTCTTGAATGCAAATTTTAGGATAATTTTTAACTTAATTTTTATTGCTTTTTGTGACATTGTTAATATGAAATATGTTTTGTGTGATTTGACAGGCATAATTGATTTCATATTGTTTGACTTTTCAGAGGGTGAGGGATGGATTCTAGGAAGAGAAAGAATTTGGAACTCAAAATTAAAAACAAGAATACTAAAAATAAATACATAATGAAGACTAAAAGAAATATAGGACACCTCAACTTCAGGCAATGAGATCTAGAGGAAAATTGATATAACAATGATCCAATGACTCTTAAAAGGCAAAAGATACAGCCGAGCTTTGATATGTCAGTGAGGGATAGTGAAATAAGTAGAGCTGTATGCTCTCTTTATCTAGTACCAAACATATTATTTCTGGATAAGAACATTAAGCATTTTAAAAGGAAAATACATCAATAAGGAAATGGTCTATCAGCAAGGCAATCAAGGTGCTTGTTATCTTCCCTTTGAAGTGAAATCCAATTGGTTACTAACGTAGTCGTAGACCCCAGTCTGGTAGTTTTTTCCTAGTGAAAATATAATGCATGTTTTAAAAGAGAAATAGCCCAGAAAAAATAATTCCGTAGTTATTTATACCAATAGAGCAGTAGATAGTCCTTGCATATTTTACTAAGCATGAAATCTTTAGAAATAAAAGAAATCAAATCAGAGGGTAACTCTCTATTTCAGAGTAGGAAAAGACATATTTCCTATTTTTTTCACTCCAAATATAATCATCATTACTATCACAAAAATAATGATAAAACTTGAATCTGACGATTCTCCACTTCTCATGCACTTACACTACTTTTCCTTTCAAGGGCTCTCATGAATTTGACAAGGGAGCTAACTCACTGAAACCAAGAACCAGATAGAAGCTTTATCAGAACCCCCCACTTAATTTGGCCTTCTCTACTTTAGAGCCTTCCTCCCCTCTCCTTCCTTGACCCTGATACCCATTCAAATCCTTCTCATATTTCCCTCTTCTCTTTCACTTTCAAACTACGTGAAAAAAAAGTTTCCCCACAACTCACTGACAACTCAAATACATGCAATCTGACTTTTGATGATACCTCTCTCCTGAAACTGTTTCATTCAAAGTCACCGATAACAGCCAGATTGCTTGAAGTAATAATCTTTTGTCTTCCTTGAGTTTGATAACATTCATCTTTATTGAGAAAGCCTCTACTTACTATCCTTAGCTTCTGTAGCACAACATTCGTAGGTTTTTTCCTCTTTTTTTCTCTCTTTCTGATTATTCCTTTTATGTGTCATTTTATTTTTGGTCCAATAGTTGCTTTTTCCTTTTTGAGAGCTAGTGAGGTCATTCGTGCCACAGTTCTCAGATCACCCTTTTGTGCTATTGGAGGCAGGGGTCAATATCGAGATTAGGGGTGGCAGTAGAAAGAAACTCAGGAGCCAGGATTGACTCTGAATAGTAAAACTTTTTCCTTTCATAGTTCTGTTGAAGGAATCCAACTGTGATCCTCTCTCCACCCAGTTTATGATTCATTTCTTATTAATAGGACCATATGTAGAGTCCAAACCTTCCTCCTAGTGAAATTGTGAGATTTAGGGTAAGTCTGGCCTCTTAGCACTGTAGTTACCATTACGTGTTCTCTGTTCTCTGTCCTTAAACTTCCTTTTCTCTAGTCCACAGCAACTTTTGCTTCCTTCTAACTGGACCTATTCCACAGATCACCCCCAGTGCTGATGACTGCAACTTATATAAGCTGCCACTTGGTGGGTGGTGATTCTTGGGTAATAAAAAGTCTGACTTATTCCATGAACTATAGTCCAAAGACTCCTACTTTCTGCAGCTGTGGTTTACTGAGAATTTTACAAAAATGCTTTTCTAATCATTTTTAATTAAAAAAGTTACTTTACTAATACAACTAAGCATTTCCTTTTCTAGAATCACTCATCATCTAAATAGCTTAAATAATTTAGAGGAAGATTTAAGGCAAGATAAACCCTGCATTAGCCAGGATCCAGCTACCTAACTTCCCAACCTCCTTTTTTGTCCCCAGACTTAGTCCAGTGATGTGGATGCCACCCTCTCCTCAAAACATACACCCACCAAACCCACTTCATGCTACTCCCAACATCTTCTCTCTTAAAAGACCTCTCTAACAATTGATTGTTCTGCTTGAATTTATTCCTCAGTGATTAGCCTCCTCTCATAACCTCATACAGTTCTTGTCCCAGTGATTCTGAAGCTCCAGTTATTAATGTATGAACCTTGCCTTCCCTCCACTAATTGTTACCCCTAATCTCACCCCACCAATGTCTTGATGCCTTACTAAAGATATACTTTTCACAGTGCTGTCTGAATTGCCTGTTCTATAGGCAACCAACTTGCTTTTATCTTAAACCTTTTTCTCATTTCTTCTACTATCTGGCACTCATGGACTCCATGCTCTCTCTCAATGGCACTGCACCCATAGACATACTTTCTAATACTAATTTCACTTTTCCTCATATCTCTTAACTCATTGGTCATGGTGAGGGAATTGTAAAAATTCCTGTTCCTCATCAACAATTTCATACTCTTATTCTACCCACTGTCACTCAGCAACCTTTTGACCATTGAGATTTATAATTTTCACATTTCTCATCGAGTACAAATATTGGTGGCCATTATCTATTGATTGCTGAGACATTATCCTTCTGTCTTCATTGAGTTCAGCTCTTGGCTCACAGTCTTTCTCTCTGCCCTTACTCTTACACTCATATTTCGTGACTTCAACATAAATATTGATGTCCCCTCAATTGATTTCCATTGCAACTCCTCTACTCTATCTCAATTACATACAAAGTGGTCAGCTTTTGACCTTACCATCACTTGTGTATTTCATTTCTGTATTCATGAGCTCTGAAATTCATAATTTCTGATAATAATCTTTCATCATACCATCTTTCTCCATAAAACTGTAATAATCCTTTATTTTATTCTTAATTTTCTTTGTGACCCTCATTCTTTCCATGCCTCTGTTTTTTCACAGACTAATCTTGACCACTTACTGAACTATCTTCAATTTTCTTGCCCGTTTGTACTATCATTGATCAGAACGTTAATTTATTGATATAGTCAGCATACTTGTAATTTCAAATATATGTGTGTGCAAATATCTGTATATAACATGTCCTTTATTGTCACAGTTAATATTTCTTTGACTATTTCTCTTTCACTGGATGTTTAAATTGCTTCTATTTCTTCACTGTGATAAAAATACTTTCTTTGCAAACTCAGTATCTCTTCTTATGTCCCTAATTCTGCTTAGGAAACCACTGTCTTTCCATTCATTCAGGCTGACCATTTTGGATTTAAGCTTTACTCCTCACTCTCCTTTACCACAAAAATTCAATCACTTGTCATGTTTTGTTGATTTTACCTTTAATTATCTCTCACATTTGTGTTTTTCTCCCTATTAATATGATCACTATTCTAATTGAGCTTTTTATCATCTGGGATAATTGGGAGATTATTGTCCGAGTCTCCTGACTCCTGGTCTAGTATTTTTCTCCTCTCTCCAGTCTATCAATTTTCTGGCTCCATATTTTTCACAGGCTTTCTCCCTATGTCTGGATTACATTTCCACTTCACTTCCTCCTCTTAGAGACTTTGGTTTCCTTTAAAACACATTTCAAGTACCATCTACCAAATGAAACACTTTCTGATTCCCCTAGCTAATAGTGTTCTCTCACCCCAACAAATTCCTATTATCAACTTTGCCTGTATTTTTTATTTGTATGTGCTATTTCTCACTACCCTTCTCTATAGCCTAATCAATATTGGGATTTAGTATCATTTTTAATTTATTTTTGCCAACTTGTTTATATATATAATGAGACTTTAAATTTAAAATAATTGCTGACATCTATATAGTATTAAGTTTTTAAAATGACTTTATATATGTTATCTGATTCAATACATCCAATACATCAATACATTCAATACAGTAATATGAGGTAAATGCTACTGGTATTGTGATTCTCATTTACAAGACAGGATAGTAATAATACTATTAATACCACCACAGCACTAACAATAACATCCAAATAATAGTAATATATAATTTACTAATTGCCAGGCATTGTGCTAAGCACTTTATAAATAATATCTCATTGGATCCTCCCAATAGCCATGGGAGGCAAGTGCTCTTATCATCCTCATTCTTTATAGTTGAGGAAACTGATGCAAATATTTACATGACTTTCCCAAGTGACACATAGTAAGTGTATGATGTTGAATTTCAACTTAGGTCTTCTTGACTCCAGACTTGGGGCTCTACCACTGCATCAATGAGGATTAGAAAGGTCTAAGTTTTATATGGTCACACTAGTAAATGTTAGAAGGAAAAAAAAAATTAGATTCAGTTCTCTCCAAATCCTTAATTCTGTTCTTTTCCCATTATACCATGACTAAGAAACACACATGCCAAGGGAACATGCATTGTTAGCATGACAGAATTCTGCTAACAGAAGATGTATTATTGTCTGCCTTTCCATATATGTAAACTGTTTATCTCTGACTACCAATTGAGAAGAATCCAAGAGTTGACCCATTATATTTGTACCAATTCTTGACTTGCTTGGCTCAGGAAACTAAGGCTATTAATGTAGTATCTTGGTCACTTGAGGAGAAAAGTCTTTTTACAAGGAGTCAGGGATTCCTCTGTGAGGCTTCCGACTAGTAGAATAACAGTATAACAGACACAAGGAAGTTGTACTCAACTGATTCTCTGCAATGAATATCGTTTTGCTTTTCTAAATATTCTTTTGCTATGACTAAATAAACCTCCTTCTGTTTCTGATAGATGGACTACAAATGTCTTATATGATTTCATTTTTGAACCTGAGGTATCAATCTGACCTGTGCCAAGTCTTATCTACTAGCGTAGGACCTCCTCCAGGCCCTGATAAGCTATCACAATAGACCCTGGGCAGAATTGGTTTCAACATCTTCCAAGTGATATTTTCTCTTAATATTGGTAATTTGTGCTTAATCAATATTATTATAATTGAATGAAATCATCATCTCATTTAACAATGTAAGATTCCCTTATTGTTCCTTATATTATGACATTTTGTCCACACCCCTCTAGAAATCTCTCATTCAGCAATTGAGGTTTTTCTCTAGATATTTTAATATTTTATTAAAACTGGTATATATATGCGTGTGTATATATATATATATATATATATATATATACATACATATATATATGTATATGGAGAGAGAGGAGAGAAGAGAAGAGGAGAGAGAGAGAGAGAGAGAGAGAGAGAGAGAGAGAGAGAGAGAGAAGCTTGGAATTGCAAAGACCAGAATTCAAACTTATTTTGGATACTTCTTTAACTGAGTGGAAAATCACTTAACCTTTCTCAGCTTCAGTTTCCTCATCTGTAAATGGAAATAATAATAGTAGCTACAGCTCGAAGTGTTATGATGATCAAATGAGAAAAAATGTTATGCAAATCCTTAAGCACTAGATCAATATTAGCTATCATTATTATTTATAGATGCCGGTGAACATCTGTTATCAATCCCTTTTGACTGATATTTCTCCATGTCTGGTCATGCACATCTTTGTTATCTTAAATATCGTTTCTTATTTGTGTATTAAAAGATTACATATGTTACAACCTATTTATACTACCTACATTGAAGAACTCCATTCATTACCCTTTGAATTGCCTACAGTTCTGAATACTCTGAGATCATAATGTTCCATAATTTCCAGCCATTTTGTGGCAGAGAACTGATAGGGATAATTAAAGTACTTCAAAATCTCTCAAATGTGATACAACTCACACTTTCCCATTCAGTTTTGTTTTCATCTGAGATAAACACATTTATGAACTGAGGTGTTTGCCATAACCTTGGCAATATTTCTTCTTTTTTCCACTAAAAAAAGCTATCCCATCAAAAAAACAATTTGATCTTTTCTGAGCGTCCATAGATCTAATTAAGGAGCCTCTGCAGTATTATGTAGTGTATTTTATCATACACATAATTAATTGTAAAATATCATTTCAAGGAAACATTGTTTTCTATAAGGAATATTCTTATATCTGGATTTTCTTCTTGTATTTGGATAAGACATCCCTCATGCCATTATATTATGAGACTATGTGTTGGCAAGGAGCTGTGGCAACTCACCTAGACCCACACATTTCATTTAAACATTGGAAAGTGCCTGATACTTGAACTAAGGCTAGAGAAAACACTGAGAGTTATACATTACCTGAAATACATTGAGCTTGTGCCGGATCTCTGCTTTTCTCTAAACCCATGTCACATGTTGCCTTGTCTAGAGTCCAAAATGAGATATACACATCTCACACCTCCAAAAGTGGGGTTCTCTAGCTCCAGTCTCTAGGTGCTGGTTATTACATTCACAGGACTAAGCACAACTCTGTTGAAAAAGGAATCATGTCTCCTAAGCCCATGTTGAGCCAGCTAATATCATCACTTTGTAAGCTTAAATAATATCTACACAAACAAAGCAACCATGCATATATTCCATTTCATAGACACCTGGAGTTCTTTGAACCTAGGGGCTCAGACTCAGATACAATGACCAAAAATGTGGATGTGTCCATTTCTCCTTATTCAATGCCTCCCTTGCTTCCAATATTCAGGGAATCACTGAATGTAGCTATTACTGCTGTGGGTGCTTCTTTCCAATGATTTCATGTTATCTTGACATATGCATGGAAAATCATGTGGATCTTGCAAATGCTCAAGAAAGGAGATCCTACAAACAGTGAAATCCTTTCCAATGTTGCATTAGAGCAAAAACATTTTTAAAATATAAAGTAGAATGGTGCAAAATTCTGAGCTACATTGCCTTATAAAACAGCAGAGAGTTATAAAGGGGAAAATGAATCTCCAAAGGACTTAACTTCAAACCCACATAAGTCAAGTTATCCTAAAAGTATTATTAGATGAAACAGGAACTAATAAAGAGCATTATACAAATAGGTCATCATTTTTACATCGCACTGTTTCCATTATCATCATTGGAACAAGCACATTTGGACTCTAGAAGTTCAATAATTTGATGAGTTATATGAGGAAGAAGTCACTTATTTTGGAAAAACAATTGAACCAATTCAAGTACACACTGAGGAGACACATGCTAGGGGCGTTGCCATTTTGAAAGGAAAGAGAGATCAATTTATACTATATCTGAAAAGGAAAGGATACTAAATGTTGGAAAATATTCCAGAAAAAAAGAGGTGATTCATAAGGACATCAAGAACTACTGAACCATATATCTGCTTTCTTATGTCTAAAAGCCGTATATGCCTCTGGTCTACATATATATATATATTGTATATGTATATATTGAGGATATCCTTGATGAAAATATCAGGGGAAAACAGAAAACTTTAAAAAATTATTGACTACATCATGTTACATCTTTGCAATGAACTTACTACAGCTTGTCATGGACTTTGCTCACAAGAAGTCACATACGAAACATTTTTTCAGGAAATATATGATAAAGGTGATGGAAGCAAGTGATGAGATACACAAATTCTACACTGCAATAAGGAAATGTTAAAATATATACATCTGTGTATTTGTAGAGGGATACATCTATTTCCACATCTATAAGTTGGTATCCTTCCCTCCATAAGCCTTTTACTACATACATACATATGTGTGCATATATGTGCACATACGTGTGTGCATATGTGTATGCATGGGTATATGTGTGTAGGTATGTATATATGTGTGTGCATGTGTGTGCATGAGTGTAAATATATATGTATATATGTGGATGTGTGTGGATAGACGGATAGATAGACAGATAGATAGATAGATAGATAGATAGATAGATAGATAGATAGATATCTTACAACTTGACCCTACTAATCTATGACACTTTATGTATGCATAAACTTTATATTATAAGGTCATAAAGAAGGAAATCCAATCTGTGTAAGGTACCATTGTTCAAAGGCTCATAAAGGAATCAAGGAAAAACATTATATATGTGTGTTCATACATATATTCAAATACATGTGTGTGTACACACACATGTATATACACACATACAAACATGTATATGCACACATATATTCTATGTATCATGAGAAGGAATAAATGTGTAACTATATATGTATGTATATACATTTATATGTATATACAGATACATGAGTATGTACCTATCTATCTAGAGACAAGGAATATATAACTTGTCAAATTAAGTACAGGAGGTAATACCTACATTAATGAGATCCACTGAAATCTTGACTTATGTGAGTGAGACATGTTGTTGAGATACAGTCTTTCATCTTTTAATAAAGCTTTGTTTTTTTTATAAAAAACAAAGCCATGTACCTGAAACTTGTCACTATTGCTGATCATTTTAGTTCTTTAGGATGGGAATATATCTGTAGTGTCCATGAGTCATTAATACCTTTATTGGCATATAGTAGAAACTCCCATATGATTACAGACATGGATTCTCAGGAGTAAATATCAATCTTTCCAGGGGAAGTACTTTGCAAAACCAAGCTATTTTCATGATAGAAAATTTCACTGAGCTTTTCCTATTTTGTGGAAATTAGCCTAAAAGTTAAGCATGCTTAAAAGTAATTAAATGAGATATTTAAGGAGAAATGTAACATGATTTCTCATTACCAAGTGTTCTGGAAATTGTCAATTTTCATCTCACCATAAGAGTATTCTTTAATGACATTTGAAACCAACAAGGATTTTAGAATACATGTGCATACTACTACCACAGAGGCACCATTGTATATCGTTAAATGTTGTGTTTCTATTCACCATAACCTATCTGTACCATTGTACAATTTTAATGGAACCCTATTAATATGTTTGTAAGAGTAATGGAGCTCAAGGAAACTTCCATTAGGGTTCAATATTTCCCTGTGTTTGGTTACTTCCTAGACTTTACTACCCAGATGTTTATAGGGCAAAATTTAATTCACACCAAATATTGTGATAATCAATTGAAGTGTGTTAATGATCTTCTATAATGCGTAGATCCATTTCCCTGCTTTAGTAAGTAAAATATAGTATAGATTATTTAATCTTTGTTAAATGAAGATCTTGTAGAACTTTACACCCAACAATATACAGGGGTGTCCTAGAACCAGTCTGTACCAGTTCAACATAGCTGAGAGCAGTTGTTAAATTTTCATTATGAGCATCTGCACCTAAGAAAATAATCAAATGTTTTTGTTTTTATTTTTTGTTTTGTTGTTGATTGCCTAGATTTAGGAAAGTGATAGAGAAAATGTTACAAATATAGATTAAATTTGAAAGCTTCTGTATCGATAATGCATATTTGTTTATTGTTAATGTAATGTTGCTTCTTAATGGGAAGATATTTCTCATCCATTAATAGTCCCATGTGACCTGCTTGGGTCACATGGTAGCCTGAATCACATAAGTCAAGTCACATGGAACAGGAAGGAGTGGAGGAGGAAGAGGTAGAGCTCAAACAGAGCTGAGAGGAAATTAGTCAGAGGGTAACCAGAGTAGTGCAAGGTACAGCAAGTAGCATGAGTGGGAGAGCTCATCTGTGATTTTGTTTAAGGAAGTTGGTTTGTGGGAAGCCTAATAGAGGGAAGGCTTGAGGATGGTAGTGCCCCTGCATTACTATTGTGTATGGATTTCTTTGTTGCTATGACGGATTTGGCTTTCTGATGTTGGGATTTGGCTTTCTGGTGTTTGAATGAATGTTTTGGTTCTGTCTTCCACGTGGAGAGTCTGTTGTATTTCATGATTCTGAATTGCGCCAGCATGTTCATGGCTGCCAAAGGCTCTGTGAATATTATGTTGGTGCTATAGCTTATCATATGTTTTGGAAGAGCAAGCTGTTGAACATTTACTAGTTAACCTCTGATAATAGAGATATATTCATTATTGAACTAAGTGTATCCTGATGCTAGGTTACACCTATTTAAAGAGATAAATGCTAAATCACTACCAATTTATTTTCTCATAAATAGTAAATTGATATTATTTGGGGGTGATTTGATTAAATGGACTTTTAATGTATATATTTGCATGTTTCTTATATTCAAATTTAGACTTGGGTATGAACCAATAACCAGGACTATCTATGAAATGTAGGATGGACTCAACACACAAGGGGAAAATGTATTTCTCTAGGAAGGAAAACAGAATGAATAGAAATTTGAAAATATCACATACTAGAAAGAACACTGGATTGGGAGATGGAGGGCCTGGGTTTTATTCTAGCTCTGTAAAGTCACTACCTATGTGACCTTAAGCACTTTAATCTTCTTGGGTCTCAGTTTTCTCATTTGCAAAATGAAAGGTCTGACTAGATAACCTAGAAGGTTTCTTTCAGTTTTGCCTCTATTATCTCTTTTATGAATATAGGAAATTTATTTATTAGCATAAGTAATTTGAATTTAATTGTCCTTCTACTCTTTTCTTAAGTCCTCATCCCCCACCCCCATTCAGATCTTTAATTAGTTCGCTCTCTCCTGAAACATGGAATGTCCTTTTTCAGACACATTGAAAATTACACTTCAGCCTATCAAGATATCATTCATTTCTCCTAATGTATGAAAAATTCAATTCAGCAGATTTGACCTACTATGTTCTTATTATGCAAATTTTAGTAAAGAATACATATCCTCCTTGGAGGGAGTGCTATTGAAGCCCTATAGATTTCTGAGATTCTTATTTTTGCTGCTACATTAATTCATTTTACATCATTGATCCAGAACGAGGGAGAGGTCCTGGAGGCCATCTGTTCTAACTTCCTCATGTACAAATGCATTACAGAACTGAGGCCCCCAAACCCAAGTTTTTACAGGTAGCCATCAGAGATAGGATTTGAACTTAGGTCCTTTGATTCCAGAACTAGTTTTTCTTTCCATGATACCACATTGTCTCATCAGCACATTCAAGGAATTCCTATGTTGACATCTGAAATTCCTCTCTCACTGTCATTTTTCCTCTCCTTTCTGTCCCCTTACATTTGGTGAAAGAAATATAATGATATTTTTTTACTCTTCATAATTTTCTCCATGACAAGCCACAGTTTGTCAGTAACAGCAGCACTGAAGCTCAGAGGGCTTGATAAATGTAGTTGGAGGGGATTAAACCATATTTCAGGAAACTCTGTTTGCTGTAAATAAATGGACAAGTGCTTATCCCCTCTTCAACAGTCTCTGCCTTCAGAATCTTCTTCTAAAGTCAATTTCTGCTGCAGGGAGCCATTGCAGCAAAAAACAGGTACCATGCACAGTGCACTTGAGAGCTGGGGTTCACAGATGTTGGAGGCAGCTACAGGTCATACCCTCATGACTGTTTGGAATTGTAATATCCTCCTACATTATAAACTTTTTTTCTCTCCTTTACAAGTTATTTGAAAAGATGTGTAATCTGTGCTGAGAAAAATAATTGTTCCACAGGAGTTACAACATATATGGACTGTTTCTTGCTAAGATTTGTGCAAAGTGTCTATGTCCAATGAACTAGGATATTGATAAGAAAATGATATATTTCATCAGAAAATCCATAAGGAGTTATGGCTGAGCAATTCTGGCTTAAAAAAAAATGGAAAGAACTTGAATGACTGATTCTTTTTTTCTCATTGTTAAATATGCATTTTTAAATGTTTATTTACTTTTAGTTTTCAACATTCATTTCCACAAAATTTTGAGTTCTAAATTTTCTCCCCATCTCTCTCCTCCCTCCACCCCATAACACCTTGTATTCTGATTACTGTTTCCCTCAATATGCCCTCCTTTCTATCACACCCTTCAGTTCGCTTATCCCCATCTTCTCTCTTTTCTTGTAGGGCAAGGCAGATTTCTATACCCCATTACCTGTATTTCTTATTTCCCAGTTGTATGCAAAAACAATTCTCAACATTTGTTCTTAAACTTTGAATTCCTACTTCTCTCCCTTCCTCCCACCCATCACCACTGAGAAGGTAAGCAATCTAATATAGGCTATATATGTGTAGTTTTCCAAAAGACTTCCATAATATTCATGTTGTGTAAGACTAACTATATTTTCCTCCATCCCATCCTGCCCCCCTCCTTATTCTACTCTCTCTTTTGACCTTGTCCCTCCCCAAAAGTGTTTACTTCTAATTACTCCGTTCTCCCATTTGCCCTCCCTTCCATCATCCCCTTCACCCCACTTGCCCCTTCTCCCTTACTTTCCTGTAGTGTAAGATAGATTTTCATACACAATTGAGAGACCATGTTATTACCTCCTTAAGCCAAATGTGAAGACAATAAGCTTCACTTTTTCCCTCTACCTCCTCCCTTTTCTCCTCCATTGAAAAAAATGTTTTCTTGCCTCTTTTATGAGTGATAATTTGCCCCATTCCATTTCTCCCTTTCTCCTCCTACTATATTCCTCTCTCATCCCTTAATTTTATTATTTTTTAGGTATTACCCTTTTTTATTCAACTCACCCTGTGCTCTCTGTCTATATGTGTGTACATGTGTGTGTGTACAATCCCTTCAACTACCCAAATACTGAGAAAAGTCTCAAGAGTTACAAATATTATCTTTCCACGTAGGAATGTAAATAGTTCACTTTTAGTAAGTTCCTTATTATTTCTCTTTCCTGTTTACCTTTTCATGCTTCTCTTGATTCTTGTGCTTGAAATTCAAATTTTCTATTCAGTTCTGATCTCTTCATCAACAGTACTTGAAAGTCCTCTATTTCATTGAATGACCACTTTTTCCCTTGAAGTATTATACTCAGTTTTGCTGGGTAGGTGATTCTTTGTTTTAATTGTACTTCCTATGACTTCTGGAATATCTTATTCCATGCCCTTTGATTCCTTAATCTAGAAGCTTCCAGATCCTGTGTTATCCTGAATGTATTTCCACAATACTTGAATTTTTTCCTTCCAGCTGCTTGCAATATTTTCTCCTTGACCTTGGAATTCTGGAATTTGACTGCAATATTCCTAGGATTTTCTCCTTTTAGTCTTTTTCAGGAGGTGATTGGTGAATTCTTTCAATATTTATTTTGCCCTCTAGTTCTAGAATATCAGGGTAGTTTTCCTTGATAATTTCATGAAAGATGATGTCTAGGCTCTTTTTTTTGATCATGGCTTTCAGGTAATCCCATAATTTTTAAATTGTCTCTCCTGGATTTATTTTCCAGGTCAGTTGTTTTTCCAGTGAGATGTTTCACATTATCTTCTATGTTTTCATTCTCTTCATTTTGTTTTGTAATTTCTTGGTTTCTCATAAAGTCATTAGCTTCCATCTGCTCCATTCTGATTTTTAAAGAACTATTTTCTTCAGTGAGCTTTTGAATCTCCTTTTCCATTTGGCTAATTCTGCTTTTTAAAGCATTCTTCTCCTCATTGGCTTTTTGGACCTCTTTTGCCAGTTGAGTTAGCCTATTTTTAAAGGTGTTGTTTTCTTCAACATTTTTTGTGTCTCCTTTAGCAAGCTGTTGACTCACTTTTCATGATTTTCTGGCATCACTCTCATTTCTCTTACCAATTTTTCCTCCACCTCTCTTATTTGATTTTCAAAATCCTTTTTGAGCTCTTCCATGGCCTGAGACCCTTGCATATTTAGGATGGAAGAAAATCCCTGTTCATCAAGAAAGTGACCTTCTATAGTCTTATTTCTTCTCCATTTTGGGGGCATCTTTCCAGCCAGTTACTTGACTTTTGAGTCTTTTATCAAGAGGAGGGTATACTCTGGGAATCTCTAAGTTCTCAGTTCCTCCAAGGTGGCATAATAAAGGGAGAGGAGTTTACTCTTCTCCTGACTTGCATACTGGTCTGGAAGCAATGAAAAAATTTTCTGCCTAGAATCTGAAACTAGAATTCCCTCACCATAACTGCCTCCAGCTCCACCACACCAGAGCTTCTCCTCAACTCTGGGGCTGAGCTCAGGGCTGATATTCAGATCAGTGGCTCAATGCCCCCAGGGGCACTAGATGGAGGTCTCCAAAAATGGAAGACCCCACTTACCTCCTGGGTGAAGTACACCTCCCACTGACCTTTGAAGCTGTCTGTGGCATTTGTGGGTTGAACAAGCTAGGATCTACTGCTGCCAGTGGCTCCCTGAAGCCTGTTGAAGATTCTATCCCTGCTCTGTGCTGGTCTGTGCTCCACTGGGCTGGATTGTCCTTCTCACTCTGGGCTGGGCTGCCTGGATGACAGATTCTTTAAGGGTATGTCTTATCCAAATAAATTGGATGAAGCAATCATTCTATGATTCTGTGAGATGGAAGGGAAGAGAACAAACATTATTATGTTAAAAAGTAGAGAGGTGGCATATATTCCTAAGATTAATTGCATAAATGGATTAAATCGTCTATATTGTGAAATATATAGATACAGTCAAACTGAGAATTACTGCATTGTAACATTATTTCAACTCAGTTGAGTTGGAAAATTCATCTTCTGATATATTTTAGTAGCAATGTCAATGGACTGGATGTCAGAAGGCTTGGATTCAGTCAGCTATGTGGTCTTGGGCAAATGATTTAAGTTATTTTACTACTCTCTACCTAATTTTGCCCCTCTGTAAGATGGTGTTAAAATTTCTTGTACTACACACCTTATAAATTTGTGACATTTGCTTTGTAAATTATAAATTTCCATATAAATATTAGTTATAGTTAAAATTACAGTAATTCATTTTCATTGGTTGAACTGAACTCATTATTTTGCCTCTCAAATCCTAACTTCTTCCTAACTTTTCTATTGCTTTTGAGGGAGCCATCATCTTCCCAGTCCTCAGGTTCTTAACTTAAATGTCGTTATAGGATCCTAATTCACTCCTTGTATCCAATATATTGAAATGGCCCATTGATTTTATCTTCATAATTTC
The DNA here is from genome assembly GCF_028372415.1 of Notamacropus eugenii. Classification (NCBI taxonomy): domain Eukaryota; kingdom Metazoa; phylum Chordata; class Mammalia; order Diprotodontia; family Macropodidae; genus Notamacropus; species Notamacropus eugenii. The sequence goes on from NC_092878.1 coordinate 106,599,394, forward strand.
TCTTGTATATACTTCTTTCTCTCCTTTAACACACCCCTTATCCTGGTATAGGCTATTATTTCCTGAAATTAGAACGATTTCAATAGTTTTGTATAGGAGCAACTAGGAGGCTGAGTGGATAGAAGGCTGGGTCTAGAGTCTGGAAGATCTAAGTTCTAATCCAGCCTCAGATTCTTTCTATCTGTGTAGCCCTCAGCAAGTCACTTAACTCAGTTAGCCTCTATTTCCTCATCTGTAAAATGGGCTGGAGAAGGAAATGGCAAGCTAGTGTCTTTGCCAAGAAAATCACAAATAGCATCACAAATAGTTAGACATGATTGAAAAAACAAAACAACTATCTGGTTATTTTTTCCCTATTATATTGTGAACCCTTCAGGTCAGAGGCTGTTTTTCTTTTTCCTTTTGTATCCCCAGTGGTTAGTAAAGTGAATGCCATAGAGTAGGCACTTAATAAATGTTTATTTACTGATTGGCATTTGTTATTTTATTTTTATGGTGCTGAAATTTCACAGTTTATATTTTTCCCATGTTTTAGACCTTAATATTCTTGAAATTTTCTAAATTCCTATTTAATTCTCTGAAACTACTCTTAATTTATTTCTGTGTTGAAATACACTTTTCCCCAACTTATTCCCCCCTCAGGAAGAAAATGAACTATCAATACTGAAGAAGGATATTCTGAGAGTTCTTTCCACTGGCTAACCATTTTTCCTACTTTTCTATGTATCAGTTTATGCTACTAAGCAGTGAAACCATGCCCAAACACAGCTCTGAACCTCGAAATCATAGAGAGAATATCATCAAAAGAACAGAAGAGAAGGGACAGTGTTGGCATTTACTGAGCATCCTCCAAGGTGCATTTCCGTATACTCTTTGTCTCCTGTGAGAGAACACTTTCAAGTTAGTAGAGTACCATCATGAATCCAAAGAACAATATTCTCTTTAATCAGGAGAAATTTGATAGAAAAGCAAAAAATAAAGAGATTTATCCCTTCTATGTGTGTAACTGCCTTGTCAGATTGGAGGCTTGGGTCAAAGTTATTATTGCAGAATTGTTCATCTTTGACTAAGCTTTTATGTTTTTTTGTTCACTTGTCTGTTTAAAGGTATTCATCTGAAACTCTTCTATTTTCTGCCATGCTTGTCTCTTCATATTTTTTTTCCTAAATTACCATAAACCATATTTTCAAGCATAGAAAACTCATTTCAAACTCATTCTTAGTTTTTTTAAGTTTATCTCACCAACTAAGAATGAAGGAGATAGTATTATACCATTTTAGATATCAGGAAGAAATATATAGGCAGGTTTTCTGAGTTGCATATGTGTGTGTTTTATTCTAGAATCAAAGAATCATTTGATCACTTAGTGGGTACCAGGAACACAAAGACAAATATACAACAATCCTTATCCTCAAGAAACTTGCATTCCATCTGGAGAAACTTACATGACAGATGGATTAACTGGCCATTGGATGTGATTCATTATAAACAAGCATGACTTTTGAAATACCCCATTCATGTTCCTCTATGACAATGCTTGTAAAACATTCTTTCACATCTAGTATAATTCATGGATTACTAGTAAACCACACAACACCCTTTGAAAAATCCCTGCTCTACGGAGAAACACCAGTCAAGAGAAATTAGTGCTGAGGATGACTTAGCTGGTTCAGAGATTATCTAATATTTGTAAAATACTTGTCAGTGTCTGGCAATAGTAGACTAATTGTTATTCCCTTCTTTTCCCCTCTACCCCTACACTGGCTCTCACTCCCTTAATGAAGTCTTATAGCCTGCCCCTTTCTTCTGTAAAAAACAAAATATATTGAAATGTTCAGTCTTTTGTAAAAGACGTGTATCATTTTGTTCTGTTACATTGCATCAGACCTTGTCACAATCAAAACACATTAAAATGAAACCAAATCATGTTACCAGATTAATCAAGCTTTATTCTTCTTATATTTTATTAATTGAGACGCTCTATTAATGAACATTTCTGTGTTCTGAACAGAAGAAAAACTTACGTCAATGAAAATGGGCAAAATCTTAATAAATGCTTACTTGTTATTTGATTGTACTGATGACCTGGGGGCAATGAGTGATTCTGAGTCCTTTAAATCATCAAAGAATGATTAAATTAGGTTTAGCATAATCTAATTGAAGAGGCAGCTAGAGACCTAATCTCAGATTTAGCAAGACATGGATTCAAGTCCCACTGGCTATGGGAGCCTGGAAAAGGACTTTGGAGCTCTTAGTGCCTAAGTCACTACTTTAAAACTATAGGCTGGTATGGAGGTATTGATTTAATTGGTGAAGAGAGTTTCTCCACTGAGAGTTTCAAGGAGGAATTCTGTACCAGGCAATAGGTTGGACTCAATTACCCTTCTCACTCTGAGATTCTATAATACCATGAGTACAAAGGAAGAGGAGACATGAGGGTAGGACTGAATGGCAGAATCTAAGTGAACTGTCAGTCAGATGGACACTATGCAATATAGACTGAGTCACTGGCTTCTTAACATGATGGTGGGAGGTTCATTTGTCTGTCCAACTGGAGTTGAGAGGAAAGAGCAGAAGCTCACTATAAGGCCTATGTGGCACCTAATGAGGATTCCCAAGAGGAAAATTATTTTTAAAAATCATAATTAATTATTAAGTAAAGCCTTGGTGAAAGCTAGTTTATTTTTAAATCATCATTTTCTTCAAGGATAGCTTAGAATAAAAATCGTTGATGTGGTAGTAGAGCATGTCTCACACACACACACACACACACACACACACACACACACACATCTTAGACCAAAATATGCTAATCATGCTTAACTGTTTTATAAAGAATTTCAGGGCAGAGGCAGCAAATATTGTCGATTTAGAAAGCACATATGCCCATGATTTATCCATCCTAATTTTTTTTTTCCAAAACCAGGAAAAGAAATTGTTGATGAAAAGCCCTTGAAGGTCTGCTTATCATTTAGAGATGGTACAAAGACATCCAATAGTGGGTCAACACGCCCTAGAGGACCAAAGGATGCTGGAGAAACCAGAAAATCTAGGTAGAAATTCATGACTACTTCATCACCAGCATCACTGAACGGGGGAAAAATAAACTGTTAGATTACATGAGGGAGTAGTTTGATGCAGAGAGAAAACAGTACTAAATGCTCATTACTTTTAACTGTGCATTAACAGTGCAATTTAAATACTCAAGTACATGGATAGAGAAGAGATTTAAATAGCAACCTTCCCTTAAAAGAAAAAGAATCTGGCTGATGGGTGCATTTTGTTAAAAGACCTAGGGGATCAACTGCAATCTTGCACTTTGAGCAGAAGAGGGAGTAGGGGAAAAACAAATTGTGAACAATACAACAGTTAGGTTTTCTTCCATCCTTTATTCTTGTTATGGGAATGACACACAAGTTTGTCTTTGTTACTTAATAAATAAAAAAACTCAAATATGGGGTCTATCTGCTTGAGATCTGATTCACCTAAGGCCCCCTGTGTTGTGTTGTGCAGGTGTACTCACAATTTAGAGAATTTAGGATCATGATGGTAATTTTGCCAGAGGACTTTCATAACTGTGCATGATAATTTTTGTGAACCTGTTTGAATTATGCAGTTATTTAACGTTTTTATGCACCTAGATTGAATACAATGACATTCCCTACTTTGAATACATTTGTCCATGATTTTCTCCTCACTCTTAGCTCTTATTCCTTTCAGGCAAGTATAGGCTCCACAGTATGCTGAATGCTTTTTTCCCCCTCAACCCACCTACCAGTTTTTCTTTACTCTGCTCTCTACCACTCTGGCTTCTCACCATCGCTAACTCTATTCTAGTCCCTACCTAATAATTTCTCTCAATTCAATTCTATTTGTCTGTGGCACAGATAGAGAGTGACAGGTGACACAGTCCAGGCAATGGAACATAACTGTATTTTCTAGAAATAGGAGCAAAGCACTGGGAGAAGTATAAAAATGGAAAATGAAAGGTCACATGGTCTGAAGATCAGAAAAGCACTGAAAGAAAAATGGTGTTGGAGGTAGAAGAGACAAGGATGAGAAGAAATTCAGCATACACATATCCATCTGTGTACACACACACACACACACACACACACACACACGGAAAGGGAGGATCATTATGAAGGAGGGAATCAAGTTTGATTTAATGATAAGTGGGCCATGCTAGCAGGGGACATGGTGATACAAGGACTGTTTATTGGAATGAACAAATAGAGGCAAATATTTGAGAGCAACTCAAATGTGGAACCACTTCAAGTTGTGTGGAAAACTGCCAAAGTGGAAATAGTCACTTATTAGGCCAGGAAAATTTCTGTGACACTTTGTTACTGACCAGAGATGAAAGGACTCAAAGAGACAGACTTCTGAAGACAGGACATCAGGATTTTGTGGTGATATAGTCAATGTCACTAAGGACATAGCAGATGTGAAGACAGCAACCTCTACTAGAAAAGGCCAATCTATTCCACTAGCCCTTGGGAAATTTCCTAAACTTCATTACTTGTATCCTGACCTTAGAAAGAAAAAGGTTAGAATGCTGAAAAATGAGCCTTTTTTTCCCATTTCTTTTGTTTCTTTTTCTTCCCCTTTCTTCCCTTTCCTCCTCTTCTTTTTTTCCCTTTTCATTTGTTTTCTTCTTTCTAGCAGCCTTTTCTGTCATCAAAACATATTGGTCATATTTAAAGAAAAATTACAATATATTTACTTGAATAACATATTGCAGCCAGTCTGGTCACCAACATCTCCTTCTCTTTTTCTGCGGGTGCTTTTTAGATGCCCAGAAAGCACTGGGTTCACTGAGAAATTTCAAAATGTCACAATTGCCTGACTACCAAGTAACCAAAGACCCAAAATTCTGGCATGATATTTCAGTAGGATGTAGGAGTGAAAATTACATCAGCCATTGTCGTTGGATGGGCAGCACTAGGCTGGATTGATAACGCAATGTATGTTCATCATAGCTTACTCCCAGTGCTGCTCACTGTGTTTAGTCCTGTGACCAACAAAGACTCCCAGATGAACTTCACACTCTCATGCTTCAACCTATATTTCATTCACCCACAAGCCATCAGGTAGTATGGTGCAGTAGGAAAAGTATTAAATTTGGTGATATAAAACCTGAGTATGAATCCTGGCTCATGTTTGATCTTGGGCAAATCTTTTGATTTTTCTCTAGTCCTGAATTTCCTCAAGATTAAAATGAGTCTTGAAAAATATGACTTTCCTTCTTTAAATCTGTAATTCTATCATATGACCAGTGAGGCACTATTCTATTCCAGTGTTCTCCTGTCCCCAAACCTTGTAACTCATAGCAGATATATTAATATAATTAGTGTCCAACTTGACCCAACTGTTCACTACTTATGGTGTAGGATTCCTAGGAGAGTCTACTTATACACTACAGGGTACTGTCTACACTTTCTTCCTGAGAGGATCACTGAATTTTACAAATTGAAGATTTTCAGAGGTGAACTAGTTCCATGTTCTGATTTTGCAAATGACAAAACAAGATTAAGTGACTTGCCCAAGGTCACACAGATAATAAGCAGCAGGGTCTATTCTAGGGCTTTTGGTTCTAAATCTCACATGGTTTCCACTATGCCACATCATAGATCATATTATAAGCATCTATCCATGCTAATATTCTCTCAGGATGTCCTCAAGTAAAATTAAAGGAGAAAGAGGAGGGAAACATATGTACTAGATTTAGAGTTTAAAATAGATCTTTTTTAAAGGTAGAACCTAGCATTTTATATAGATCTTCCATAAACTGTCGGAATTGAGAACCAGACATATATAATAAACCTCCCTTCCAAAAAGTAGACCCTGAAAGGCACTTTCTACTTGGAGCAATAATAATGAACTAAACATGGAAACAAGCTGGTTTTTCTGTACCACAGGAGCCAAGTCATCTTCCTCCATGGCCAGCTGCACCAACTATACATTTTCTTCTATTAACACCAGCCAGATCCCTTTATAGGGGTAACCTAAGTTTCTTCTGTAGGACATGTTGTAGCACCAACAAGATATTCAAAGCACCTACAGCAGCTATGAATATGCCGGTGTAATTCTGAATCTCAAAATTTAACAGACTCTCCGCATGGAAGGCAGAACCAAAATATTTATTTAAATACCAGAAAGCCAAATCCATCATAGCAACAAAAAAATTTATACACAATAATTATGTAGGAGGCAGCACCATCCCCAAGCCTTCTCTCTGCTAGGGCCTTCCCACAAAGGACTATTCACAGCTCACTGCCTGCTTCATTTCTCTCTTTCAACTCTAACTGCTGTGTTCAACTTCTTCTTATCATCTGTTCAGCAAGCTCTTCCCACCACAGACTCATGTGAATCAGGCTTTCATGTGAATTAAGCAGGTCACATGGACCTATTAATGGAAAAGATCTTCCTATAATGCAAAAATGCATAAATACAAAAAGCGCACATATGCCTACCTGGGAATGCTGAAAACAAGTCAAAAGAATCATGGCAAAGCTAACATTTAGTCCCAAGGACTCTAACTCTGAATTTAATTAGTTTTTGCCCCTCCATAACACACTGATTCATTGCTCTTTCCCCAGTTTATTCTATCTACCATTTTGGCACAGAAAAGTAGGAATATGGTTGTCAGTACACATATGCAAAGGAGACAGCTCCCTATATGCTGTTTGATTTATCTCTCCCACCCGTGCTAGAACAATTTGTTTGGTTTAAGGATTAACGTTTACAAATTCTTTAATAATTCCCTTTCTAAATATTTCCTTTTAAAATTCAAACAGCCATGGGAAAGGTAGTATCATATTTAACTGTATATTAGTCAATAATAATGTTTTATTGAAGTATTTAGTTTTAACATAGTAATTGCTACCAAAAAAAACCCTTTCTCCAGATGACTTTCTCTTACTAGATAAAAACAAATCTTTAGCCAAAAATGCCTGATATAGTAAATGTGACTGTCAGAGTATCTAACACTTTGCATTTTTGGTTTACTATTTCTTCTTCTTCTTTCTTAAGAGAATGGAAGGGTTTACTTGCTTATTATAAATCTTCTGGAAGAAACATTGCTTATGGTATTTGAACTGGACTCTATTTTTTTGTGTTGTCTTTGGGTTGTTTTTGTCTTGGTGTGGTTCTATTTTGTTTGCATTTTATCTGTTCTTATAAAGTCTTCTCATATTTTTTTTTCTGAAATTCTCATATTAGTCATTCCTTGAACTACAATATTGCATTGCAATCATATATTACAACTTTTTCAGCTATACATTTATCCATGGATAAATACTGCATTCTTAGCTTTTCCCTGCTACAGAAGTACAGATAAAACATTTTTGCATATCTGGAATCTTTCTGTTATTAACCTTTTAATGTATATACTTTTAATTTAATAGAAATGAAGAATTCCATTTTCCAATCTCTCCTCTGCTGATTCATACAATTGTCCATTCATCATTGCTTTTCTTTTCTTTCGAATTACATGTACTTTCATATGTAGATCATTAACCTACTTGGAGCTAAGTGCAATATATATTCTAAAATACTGATATAAGCCTATTTTCTACTAAACTGCTTTTCACTTTTTATTAGAAGTTCTTGGATTAGTTGAAACCAAGCACTCCTGTTCATTTTCCTTCAATTTCCTCTTGTTTTACCTAGTTATGCCGATGTCCTTTTCTATTCTTGAGTAGCAAATAATTTTTACTTTAACTGCTTGTAATATAAATTGAAATTTGATAATTTTAGATCCCCTTCATTTATATTTTTCTGTTGAATTTTTAATCCTTTTACAACACAAATGAATTTTGTGATGTTTTATGTATTTAAATAAAATTATTCTGTGATAATTTGCTTAGTATAGCCTGAAATCTGTAGAGAAATGGATAATACAGTCATTTTTGTTATGTTGACCATTTACACCTTCTTTTATTTCTAAAAGTAATGATTTACAGTTACATTTATCTAAGTTCTCTGTGGGTCTTTGTATGTCTATACCAAGCTCCTTGAGAGTGAACAAAGTATTCAAATACAGTAGAGAGAATGATGCAGAAAGGTAAAGCAGAGTGCTGAAGATAAATATTTGAGTTATTTTTGAATGGAATTTCTATTTCAATTTTTTCCTTGTTTGTTGTTAGTAGTGCACAGAAATGCTGGTGTTTTCTGTATATTTATTTTGCAACCTATAACTTTATTGAAATGACTAATTATCTTGATTAGTGTCTTTCCTGATTCATCAGTGTTTTTTTTTTAATGGTAGCAATCATTTTGCATGTCTTTTACAAAATTTTACTTCCTTAGTTTATTGCTAGAGCTAGACTTTCATGCACTATGTCTACTAACACTGAAAATTCTGACTCCTGACTTACTGTGGCAGTTTCTGATGAATTAAAAGTTGAATTACTTTTTTGCAATATCTGGAAATTTTTAAAAGTATATCTTGCCTTTTGTCTCCAAATCTTCATGAAAATTTGTTTTGTGATTGCATGTCATATGATATTCTAGATTTAAAAAAAAAATTCATTGTGATCTTAAAAATATATCTTACCATGTATAGTTTTTCTATGTAACTGATCAGTTTTACATATCCTTCTAATTTCATTTTATTTTTCTACTTTTCTTCTATATCTGAATTTTTATTTTAAAATCTATTATTCTCTTTTCCAGACAATTTGCTAGGTTTTGTTCTAAATTATAAGCTCTTTTGTCTGATGTATAATTTTTTTTATTTGAGACTTTAAATTCTGTTATTATACCCATCCTTATTTCTTCATTTTTTATTACCTGTCTGTACAAGGTGCTTGTAGTTGTTTCACTATAATTTCTAGAGGATCAATAATAATTATTCTAGAACTTTCTCAACAGAAGTTTTCAACTTGATTTATATTATGCCACAGTATTCATTAAATGTATTTGATTAATTAAAATTGCTCTTTCTACTGTTTTTCTTTCTTGTGGGGTTTTTATATATTTTCTTTATTCAGTGTATTTTCTGTTGGCATAACAGGTTTAGCATCAACACACCAATATGTATTATATGTGGGGTTTTTCTTGTGATTACTTCTCTCCTCTCTCCTTTTTACTATTTATTGTTATATATTTTCTTTATTTAGCATCAACACACCAATATATATTATATGTGGATGTTGTGTGTATGCGTTAGTTGATAACAACACAAAATCTCTACCTTTAAAGCTGCTACTTTATTCTTTACCTTATTGTCACCAATGATTCTAAGGCAGTTAAGTGCCAGTTTTGTCACTTCTTCATATACCATTTGAATGTTAGGAAAAGTTCCTTTTCAAGAATTCTCTTATGATGCTTTCATACGTTAAGAGGGAGCAAGAGTCCTTTAATTACTTGCAAAGTGCTTTACACATATGGTCTCACATGATTCTTACAACAAACTTATGAGGTGGGTGCCATCATCACCAATCTAAAGATGTAGTATAACCCTATCATTTGCAGATGAGGAAACTGAGGTTGAGAGAGGTTGAGTGACTTACATAGAGTCAAATAGCTCGTAAATGTCTGGGATAGGATTTGAACTCATCCTTTTGACTCTTACCCTAGAACTTTAGTATAGCAAAAAGAAATACTGTAGTATCTTTTATACCACCTTGCTGCTTACTTTTCTCATATAACTCTTGACCTTATAAGAGTTCTCATGGAATTGAAGAATTATTTTAGAGGAAGTGACTTTAAAAATCACTGAGTCAAACTCTTCTCATATAATTTTTTTAAATGAGAAAATGGAGGCCCAGAAAGAACAAGAGACTTGACCAAGATAACATCTCCAGAAAGTAGCAGAGTTAAGAGTAGAATAAGTTGTACCATTTAGCCATAGGATAATGACCAAAGAGACAATGTCAAGGAATGTAAAATTAATGTGACAACCCATATTTTTGCTACCATCATCAGAAGCAGATATTATTTGCCTCCCAAGAGGGTTTTCCCTTAAAATCAAATGCTTCTACTTGCTACTTGAGTGTCTTAATCCCCCAATTTTGTAAGGTTCAACACTTCTATGATGGCAGGTCAGAGTGTAGATGTTGTTCCCCAAAGTCTGGGTAGTCCAAATTCCAACACTCGTGTCTATTTGCATTTTTTTCTACCACACAAAATTTCCACTGAGTTGAATACAAGGTGCTGTATTTAGACATATCATACTCATCTTGATGTAGATACATTAGTGCATCTGTTTCTTGGATAATTTATCCTTGGTGGATCTGTAATTAACCAAACTATCAAGGATTAGATTTTATTTATTTAGTGAGGAAAGAGGAAAAAGGATCTCTCTCTCCCTCTTTCTTTTTCTCTCTCCCTCTTCCTAGGTGCTTTTTTCTTTTCCTCTTTTTTCCCATCTTTCTTTGAGGGCAATTCATATCAATTCACTTCTCAATACTTTAAACATTTTATATGAATAAATTCTGAAAGCCAAGTTAGAGTTGGGGAGAACACATTCCTTCTCTATTGTCATTTTAGCTATATCTTTATATCAAATATACATTTATCTTTAAAAAATCAGGAATTCTTCACTATATTAATCAGTCAAAAACTATATACTGAGCATTCACCATGTCATGTACTTAAATAAATATTGAGGATGAAAAGGCAGAAACATGGTTCATTCCCTAAAGAAGTTCATGGTCTATGAGGAGAGGTATTATGCAAATAATTGTGTTTGTTCATCCTTCGTTGCTGAAGAAGACCATGCCATCAGAAAAATATTGACATGATTTGCATTTAACTTTCTTTTGAGTGATGGGGGGCTGTGCAGGTCACCAGCCTCATTTCTCCTCCAGAGCCAATGACCAGATATTTATCAGGATGACTGGAGATGACCCAGGATGAGGTAATTGGGCTTAAGTGACTTGCCCAAGGTTACACAGCTTGTGAATATCAAGTTTCTGAGGGGAGATTTGAACTCAGGTACTCCTGACTCCAGCACTGGTGCTCTATCCATTGCACCACCTAGCTGCCCCAGACAAATAATTATAGATATATGAAATGTACAATTGTAGATAAAACACTGAAGATAACCTTGGAGTGAAGGCACTAGCTAGAGAAGTAAGGCCTCTAGTAGAATGTGGAATTTGAGTTGTGCTGAAAGAAATTAGGGAAGTCAAGAGGAGTAGGTGAGGAGGGAGGATATTGCAGGGGTGGAAGGGATGGGTAACAGGTGAAAAAGCACAAAACATAGAGATGGAATATTGTGTAGGTCAAGATATCAAAGACTTTCCAATCCTTTATTGCTCTAGTTGGTAGTTTCATGAATTCCTATCAGACAAATCAAAATACTATTAATGGGGCATTCAACATGGTGATGAGCTTTTCTGAACTGAGTTAGGCTGACCCTCATAGGACAGATGAACAGTTCATCATCTATCCTTTATTTTAACCCTTTCTTTCTTGGTAGGACCTTAAGTTCTTCAAGATTTCAGAATCACTCTCTCCCCACCATGAAATATGAAGTTAGGAATATAATGTGAGCTACTTAACACATTATATAGGGAAAGGTTATTTAGTGAAAATGAGAATTTTGAGAACTTTGAGGTAATGTCCTCAACACATTGATTGAATGAATGTCATTTTAGCTTTCCTGGGAGAAATGGTTAGTATGGAGTTACTATCAAGACATCACATGCTATAAGAAGCCCTAAAAAGAGTACTAATTACTTCTGGGGATTTTGTCTTTTGTACTGATTGAGCTCATTTTTCAATTCCCAGTTCCAGGATTTTTATGCCAACATGAGTTTGAAAAGACTGTTTATGGTTTAAAAATAAAATAAAAGGCTTTTCGTTCTAAAATGTCATGAGATCAATGAAATGTAAGTTAATACTAAGTTCCAATGGTGAATAGTAACTTTATCTTAGGTCTATGCTACAACTAGTGGAACTTGGATGTGAATCAAATATGTGAGGATATCCTGCCACTTTTAAGTCAGTATTCCCAAATACTACAAGAGAAATATTGCTTTGCTTCTTCTTTTGTCAACATTAAGTACACCTTTGCTACTTCTGGGTAGGCTAAATCAGGAATGAGGACACTGAGAATCACATCTAACTGCTCTACGTGACCTTATACAAGTCCTGTCATATCTCTGATTTCTTAAACTGAGAGAGGTGGGTAATTTAAAATCCAGCATTTGATCATCATTGCATTATAGACTGATTTTTAGGGTCCCAGTATCTCCACAAAGACACAGTTAGGAGAATAGGACACCTCTGAATAGATGCTACACAAAACAAAGCTGACACTGACTTAGTTATACAGACTTAATATTGCTTAATTTTTGGGTGTTTTCTGGAACCTCAAGCAACTTACAAGTCAGTCTTTGCCAGGGTCTCATATAGCAAAGAGATACATAAACACAACAGAAAATGGTTGACTCATAGCAGATTTAAGAGTAGAAGAAATCTCATTCTTGTATTATCAAACTCTACCATGAAGCACCAGACCCATTGAGAATTCTGCTTCTCTGCAATGAAATGCCTAATTTGGATCTCTTGCTTTTTTCTCCTTCTAATATATGTAGAAGCAACAGTATAAAAGGCAAGTAAAATACTAAATTGAAGAGCATTGTTCTTCTAGTTCTTAAATGTTGTCGAAATGCAGCCTAAGAGAAGGGAGAGTCCCTCAGGACCATTGTCTGTTGACTTCATATCTTTCCTATGATGGTAACATTTACTTTGGTGTATAGTCTGTGATATAATATCATAAAAATGTATAGCTAAAATATACTTCTATTACCATCTAGTCTGGCCCATCATTTTATGAAATAAGAAACTGAAATATCTAAAAAAACTGAAATAACTTATCTCAGATTACTTAGGTAGAAAACAGCAAAGCCAAGACTAGAATCCAGGTCCATTGGCTCTAAATCCAATGTTCTTTCCATTACTTCATGTGATTTCCTCCAGACTACATGCGCAATAGAATGAGACAGAGAGAAAGTAAGATTCCAGAAATCAGTGCTGTGTTAGGGTCCAGAGAACTCCAAGATCTCCCTTCAATAATCCAATAAATTTCTCTAAATGTTCCATAAGCAACAATGATGAGGAAAACCAAAGCAAACCAGGTATAAACTCTTCTCAGTTCAGGACTGTATGAATTGATTTTCCAAATTCTGTTGAAGACAAGTGAATGCAGTTGGAAGATTCAATCCCACATGAAGGGCAGCCTTATTGCTTTAGATACATTGACAGTTCCTAGTCCCTGAGAAGTGCCTAGCACATGGTGGCCCTGACACACTGGCTATAACAGATGATAGTACCAAAGAAGCATCTGGTTAGCAAATCCAGGATCCAGGCAGCTCCTGTTAAAATCTTGACCAAGGTAGAATTGGTCTGAATCACTGTAGGAAGCAAGATGAGGCAATTCTTGCTGAAGTTGGGACAAGTTTTAGCCAAGGAAGGAACAGGACCTGCTCACAGCATTCAGGAGTATAAGAATGGAGTTTTACTCAAGCTTAGACCCTTAAATTAGAAACTGAAGCTATAGATATGAGTAAATAGGAAAAAAATAGAAAAACACCAAACATAATGAAGAAATGCCCTGGACAACTCCTAAGGGATCTAATTCATAAGAGGAATATAACTACAAAACAAGTCCAAGAAGGGCCTTGGCAAAGGGATACATGAGCCATAAAGATTTCAGGAGTACCTGGAAGAAATAAGACAGAAGATATAAAATGGAATAAATAGGGAGGAATGAAAAGGAATATGATTACCTTAGAATAAATAGCAGTAACCTTATCCCCAAAGTAAAGTCTCTGAAAAGTATAACAGAGCAAACATGAAATCAGAAGTATTTAAGGATAAACAAAATAAGGAATAAAATAAAGAAAATGTAAATAATATAAAAATATAAAAAATATAAAAAAAATTTCAGTAGAAATCACTGTCAAAGAATGATAATCAAAGAATCACCAGACTACCTGAAAATCATAACCAAAGCAGAGAGATCTCACGGAAAGAAGAATTTACAGGGTAGGAGACTGATTTAGGCTTTGAAGGATGTGGAGAATTTAGAACGTTGTAGGAGAACAGGCCATTCCAAGTGGGAGGGGTGTGAATCAAAGCATAAAATAAGGGTTAACTTAGTGGATTTGGAAAATCCATTAGTTGGAGTAAATCAGTCTGGGGAGTGGATTTAGGGGAGGAATATAATATTCAGTTGGAAATCATTGCTAGTCCTTGATTATACAAGGCAGTTATAACCAAGCAATGTGCTTAGATTTTACATGGCCAGAAATGAGAATCAATTGAAGGTCTTTGAGCAGAGAAGGGATGTTATAAGTTATGTTTAAAGAGAATTCATTGGGGGAGGAGTCAGAGTCAATATGGCAGAGTAGAAGCAGTGACCTGCCTGAGCTCTCCACCCAAGCACCTCAAAATACCTGTAAAAATCACTGAACAAATTCTGGGGGAGTAGATCCAGCCCAACAAAATCTGAAAGGCCAACAGAAGGGGTCTATTGTACCGGTTGCAGAGCAGAGCATAGCCCATCTTGGGCTGCAGGCACAGATGGGATTGGAGCATGCCTCAGTGAGCTGAATCACTGAGCTATGGTTTCCAAACCCTAAAACCCACAAACCCTAAAAACAGCTTCAAAGGTCAGTGGGAAAGCTCTCTCACCTGAGTGAGCAACGGATATGGTCTGGCCCTAGCCCCGGGCCTAGCCCCACTGCTGCAGTGACTGGCTGATTCTGGATTTCTGAGCCTACAGATGGCAGGGAAATTGAGCAGTTGATGTGAATCGCAGTGCTGGGGAAAGGAGGAGTTCTGGCATGGCAGAGGTGTTGGTGGCTGTGAAGAGGGAATCCTACTCACATATCCAGGGCAGAAAAAGAGCGTATGGTTGCTTACAAACCAGACTATAGGCCAGGAGAGGAGTAAATATCTTTCCTTTGATCCTACCATTTTGGAGGAACTGAGAATTTACAGGTCCCTTGAGATATCTGTGAAAGCAGCTGCACAAATCCCCTAAAACTTAGAACAGTACATTCTCCACTTAACAAGGAGCTCAGAAGTCAAGTAATTGGCTGAGAATATGATCAAAAGGGATGGGGAGTAAGACTATAGAATGTTACTTTCTTGGTGCAAAGGTATTTTATTATAATGAGGATGATCAGGATGATGGTATATAGACAGAAGAAGACAGCAAGATCAAGGCTTCTACATTCACAGCCTCCAAGAAAAATATGAAATAGTTTCAGGTCATGGAAGAACTCAAAAAGGATTTTGAAAATCAAGTAACAGAAGTAGAGTAAAAATGGGTTAAGGAGAAACTATTGCAAGTAGTCTGAAAGAAACCATTCAAATATTGTGAAAATACAATCAGGATGACATTGGATTTAGCAGCTATTACACTTAGGGATCAAAGGGTTTGAAATATGATATTCCAAAGGTCAAAGAAGTTAGGACTAAAACCAAGAATTATCTACCCAGCAAAACTGAGTATAATATTTCAGGGGAAAAATGGAATTTCAATTTTTCAAGAATTCTTGTTGAAAAGACCAGAGCTGAATAGAAAATTTTACTTTCAAATACAAGAATCAAAAGAAACATGAAAAGGTAAACAGGAAAGAGCAGCCATAAGGGACTCATTAAAGTTCAACTGTTTCATTCCTACATGGAAAGATATTTGTAACTCATGAGACTTTTCTCAGTTTTGGGATAGTTTCAGGGAATATACACACATACATTTTTGTATACACACACACATACACATATACATGCATATATACATGTGCATACATGTTAATTTTATATATATATATATATGAACAGAGAGCACAAGCTGAATATGAAGTGAGCATGCATAAAAATTAAAATTGAATGTTGAGAGGAATGTAGTGGGAGACAGAGAAAGGGAAAGGTAGAATGTAATAATGCATTTCACATAAAAGAGGCAAGAAAGAGTTTTTACAAAGGAAGGGAAGAAGGGGCAGGTGAGAGGGAATAAGTAACCCTTAATCTCACTGGATTTGGTTTAAGGAGGGTATAACACACATTCAATAGTGTATGGAAGGTGGGGGTGGGGAAGGGATAGGAGAGGGAGGATAATAGGAGGGACGACAGATTGGGGTCAGGGGTAATAAGAAGCAAGCAATATTGTGCAGGACAGGTCAAGGGAAAGAATGGATTAAACAGAAGGCAGGACAGGATAGAGGGAAATGAAGTTAGTCTTTTGTAACAGAACTGTTATGGAAGTGTTTTGCATGACTACATATATATGACATATAGCAAATCCCTTGCTGTCTCAATAGAGAAGGAGGGAGAGAATGTGTAACCCAAAGCTTTAAAAATGAATATTAAGATTTTTTTGTACACAATTTGGAAATAAGTTCTACAGCAAATTGGGCATAGAAATCTTTCTTGCCCTGTAGGAAAATAGAAGGGGGGGAGATGGGAGAAGAGGGTGGTGGAAGGGAGGGTAGATTGGAGAAAAAGATGGTTGGGGTGCACTATGTCCTAAGGTAATGGGAGGGGAGAGATGGGAAGAAAATTTGGAACTCAAAATCTTACGGAAGTGAATGTGGAAAACTGAAAATTATATTTTAAAAATTAAATTGAAAAAAAGAGAGAATTCATGTCATAGATGGATTGGGAAAGAGAGGCCCTGAAGTCAGGGAGATCACTTAAGAGAAATTTGTATGAAATGATGAGGCACTGACAGTGGAAATATATAGATAAGGAGGATATATATATATATATATATATATATATATATATAGATATATATATAGATAGATAGATAGATAGATAGATAGATAGATAGATAGATAGATACATATATATAGATATATATATATACATACATACATATGTATATATATACATACATACATATATATACATACATACATATATATATATATATAGTGTGTGTGTGTGTGTTTGTCCTTCATTGCCAAAGAAGACCATGCCATCAGAGAAATAATGACATGACTTGCATTTGACTTTGTTTTGAGTGAGTGAGGAGGGCTGTGCAGGTTACCAGCCTCACTTCTCTTCCAGATCCATCGGAATCCAGTGACCAGATACTCATCAGGATGACTGGAGATGATCCAGGATGAGGCAACTGGAGTTAAGTGACTTGCTCAAAGTCATACAGTTAGTGAGTGTCAAGTGTCTAAGGTGAGATTTGAACTCACATCCTCCTGACTCCTGCACTGGTGCTCTATCCACAGCACCACCTAGCTGTCCTGGAATATATAGATATCTATATATATATCTATATGCACACACACATACACATACATATATGTATGTGTGTACACATATATGCACATGTATACACACATATATGTATATATACACACAGCTATACATATATTCATATGTGTATTTAACTATAAATGGTAAAATGTAATGGGAATTTCAGATACTGATGAGATACAGAGGACAAGGGAGAAAGATTAATCAAATGTGATTGTCATTTTAAAATCTAAGTCACTAAGAAGAAAATAGAACAAGGGAGATTTGAAATAAGAATTGGATCAGGGGTGGAGGGGAAAGAAGAACATGAAATGATGAATTGAATTTTAGACATGTTTAGCTTCAGATGACATTGAAATGAAGGCATCCCTCTGGCAACTGGAAATTCATGACAGGAGTATGACTAAAAGGAATAGAGAATTCTTTGTCATTCCTGTAGTGGGGACAGTTAAATATATGAGAACAGATGAGTCCTTTGAAACTAGAAGTGGAAAAATACTATGAGATAAAGTTTCCAATTTTATCAGACAGGAAAAAGATGGAAAAAACTCAGACTATAAAATGGAAATATCTGTGATTTATGAATTTTGGGTCTGAGGAAGTAAAATGTAATAATCCCCTTCCTAAATAATTTCAAAATTATTAGGAATTATATTTTCATTAAGAAATGTTTGTTTTTAATCTGTGCTGCTAAAATGATAACAAGGAAAAAAAGAAAAGAGACTTCTTCCTCACCTCCCCCATCTTTTGATGAAAACTAGTGTGTTGTGAAGCCATACTGCTTGTAAACTTTTAACATATCCAAACATTTATAATTTGGGAAACTTCAAACAAGTTTAGTCAAAGACCAGAAAATTAAAACCAGAGACCCCATCCATCAACTTAACTCACCCACATGTATCTATGCCTAGAATCTTTAAAGTCTCTTCTGTCATATTACACAACTCTTCCTTAAAGTCTGTTACACCCATATATTTGAAATAATTTTAATGGCCCCACCACATAAATCAAAGTTTTATCAGCGTGGACATATTTTCATGTTGTTCATTTTGTGTGTGTTGCAATGAGGACTCTTCTATACCTTTTGCAAATGCTCAGAAGCATTTACCAAAATATTCCAAATGGGCTTCAAAGATAATTCTCTCCTTTTCATAATGAAGAAACCAAAAGGTCTCAGGTAGGAGTACAGAATAGGTCACATTTTTCTCTTCTTCCTGAATACTGAAGAATCTACAACAGTGGAGTTCAAAATGAACTATGATCACTACTAATTACAAGTTTATATTCTTAAACACAATAATACATTTCTAAACAAACATTTCAAAGGTCCATCATGAAAAAAAGGCGCTTTGAGACTTCATAATAATTTAGCTTCTTGAAAGAGATTCACAATCATAAAATTAACTTCAAATATTCAAGTGAAGTCATATCCATGGCTTATAGGCAATTTACAGTGTGGTCTTAAAAGTAAGAAGTACATAAAGACTAAGCTGTTGACTATTATTTTCCAGAAATACACATGAAGGTAATTTTTAGCAATTGTTTGATCTATATCCACTTTTTATTATTGGTCATGTACCTATAATATATTCCTCAAAAAGAGACAATTTCATCCCAAATAGGCAAATCCATCAACCGATTTGCCAGTAAAATCCCATTTGGCATATTAAAAGTAAACAGACATTTGTTAAGTATTAAAATGGAAACATTGTTTACTCTATACCAATGGTTGTTACAAAAAATCCTAAAGATTTTGAATTCAAATGGCATCAAGTATGCATTTTAATTACATAATTACTTGGAGTAACCACTCTAATTCATCTTATTCATTTTACACCTTATAAAAAAAACACAAAACAAACTAATTGTAGCTATACTCTGAAGAGGCATAAAAATCAGCATTGTGGTTTATAGGGTTCGTTCACTCCTGAAAACTCCATTGTTCTGAATAGGTTATAAGGAAGAAAAACAAAAGCTGTCATAAATTGATATTCTTTGTGTTCCGAAAAAAATAGACACGGAAGAGATAGCAGAATATGTAGAAAAAGAGGGTATCTACTGCTGTCTATCTATCTATCTATCTATCTATCTATCTATCTATCTATCTATCTATCTATCTATCATCTATCTATCTATTTATAGATAGGTATAGATATCTATATATATTTCAATATATATTGAAAAAGAGAAGCATATTTTATTTCAAAGATATTTGAGAATCAAATGAGACGTAAAATATTTTGCAAACTTAAAGCATTATATACGTACATGTATTATATATATGTATATATAGTATTATTATGGTTATTGTAATTATTGTTATTTTTGGAGGTGGTATTTTGGAAAGGGGACCTTTTAACTAGTGGTGGGTGGTATAGTGGAAAGTAAACTAAGCTAGGGACCAAAATGCCTGAGGTTGAAAGTTAGCTTTGATACTTGCAAAAATAACATGAGCCAGTCACATGGTCTCTCCAAGTTTCAGTTTCTTTGTCTATAAAGTGAATAAAATAAAATCTGTAGGATTGTTGTTAATAAAGCTCTTTTAAAAAATGTAAAGTGCTAAATAAATTGTGGGTGACTGTTCTTGTTGATTGGGCAGCATGGAGAAAGGAAGAAAAGGCAAATTTGGGTCAAGGCAATGAGATTCTACACAGACTGGAGTGAGGCTCAAACCAGAAGGGGAAACTGACTAAAAGTGTGGAGCTAGAAAGCCATTGAAAGGCTTCATCTCTTCATTTAATGTGCTTTGATGCACAATGCAATGTAAGCGTATTAAGCACCCCCTGAAACAAAGCCTTTTTAAAATGGGAAACTACCTCAGAAATTACCTGGTCTGACATGTAATTGAATAAGAGCCCCTATTTACAAAATTCCCAAGTAGTGACCATTGCTTGAACTCCACCAGTGATGAGGACTCCACTAGTACTAAGGACAGCTCATTTGATTTTTGGAAAGGACTAGCTTAGAACATAGAGCATCAGTCCTGTAGTCAGGAAGACTCATCTTCCTGAGTTCAAATATGATCTCACACATTTATTAGCTGTCTAAGTTTGACCTTTGGCAAGTCACTTAATCCTATTTGCCTTAGTTTCCTTTTCTGTAAAATGAGGTGAAGAAGGAAATGGCAAACCACTGCAGTACCTTTGCCAAGAAAACTCCAAACAGAGTCACAAAGAGTCAGACACAACTGAACACCAGCAACAACAGCTACAGAAAACTCTTCCTTACATCCGGCCAAAATGATCTTCCTCTGAGTTCTACCCATTGTTTTAAATTCTCCTAGGAATGACTTTCAACTTTTGTCTTTATCTCTCTATTCCTGGGACCTAGCGTAATGACTTGCATGTAGTTGGTGGTTAACATATGTTTATAGCTTTTAATTGAGACAGATAGGTGGACTACTAGCAGAACCCTGAAGGAAGCCACAAGGTACTATGGAAGTAGACCCAGAGTCAAGAAAACCAAGTTCAAATCCTGTCTCAGACACTTACTGACCGTAACTCTAGCCAAATCAGTTTACCCATCCCAATCTCAGTCTCCTTATCTGTAAAATTAGGAAATCACAGGATCATTGTGAAGATCAAATAAAATAATGAATATAAAGTATTTTGCACAATCTTAATGCTAGCTGACAGTTATTAAGTACGATTAAGATTCAAATCTGCTACTGTGCAGATACCGGAAGCATATGATAGGCTGATAAAGATGCCTGCCACGTGCCCAGATTCCTCTGTAAAAAGAGGCAGCTGAGAGCAAACAATCCCCAGTTTTCTAAACACAGCTTTAACCACTGGAGGAGAACTAATCATATTTTTATTTCAAGAGTCGAGGCTTCAAGTCGCATCATTTCCAGGACTGAACTGTAAATGGTTACTGAGGATCTGATTTAACATGTGTATATTCTACATGATACTTTACAAACCTACCAAATTGAAAGTAGAAATGTTGGAGTTATTCCAGTCACTTGATTAAATATTGTAGGGTTATTTGTGTCATATTTTACCCTAAGTTAGCAATTACATACTTTTAAGCTAGAGACTGATTACATACTTATCTGATAAAATCTGAAACAGTTTCTAAGATAAATATATGTCATAATTTTTTCACTCTAATGACACCTTTATTAATTTCAATTATGCCAAAACAAATATAGTTTTACAGAACATATGATTTTTTAATCTTTTCTTATTTAATGCTAAATAAAATATAATGACAGTAGTATTCTTCTGTCTCTATCTTCAGATTTCTTTACTTAAAGGAAATAGGGTGGTAAAAACTGATCTTTTAATTTTCCTCCTTTCCCTCACTTTCTTTCCTTTTTTTCATTGTGAGACAACCATAACATGTCAACATCTTAGTTTTGAGCTTTGATGTTCCCTCAGTTTATTCCTTCATTGTTTTCTCTTCTCTGTTAGACAGACTTACTGGGCTTCAGTGAGTGATACTGCAAGTATCAGAAATCAGTGATGTTTGTTCTGACTATGTTTGTGCACAGTGGATATGGGATAAGTGTTACCCAAATAATCAAACAACAAATAATTAAATAAACATTTATCAAGTGTCTAGTATATATTGTTCATTGTGTTAAGAGCTGAATATGCAAATGATATTTCCAAACAATGAACAAGTAGAAGGGGACTTAAGGAAGTAAATAAGGTCATGCAAAAGAGTTAGTTTTATATGTGGGGAAGGTGAAGAAGAGTTTTATTACGGTGAGTATGTTAAGTTTTATTTATTAGTGCACATACTTTGCTCACATCTACCAATGCACATCTTCCTTCCAATGTGAACTGCAATCTAAAGATGTTTGCTTCCTTTGTGTCTCCTGGACAAGATACTCCATCTCCTAATTTAGTGAATTTTCAGTGATTGTTTCCCATTTTGGGAATTATTTTCATTCTCAGCTCTACTTCCTGGCTTCCTTGATTTACCTCAAATCTCAACTAAAATGTCACCTTTTTCATGAAGCTTTTCCCACCCCCCATAATCTTAGTATCTTTCTTTTGAAATCACCACCAATATATAGCATATTTCTATACCTATGTCTATGTCTGTCACTTTCTGTCTCTATTTATCTTGTTTGTACATAGTTTGCATTTTGTCTCCCTCATTAAACTGGGAGTTCTTGAAGAGACAGAACTTACCTTGCTTCCCCCCCACCCTTTCTTTGCTTTCTCTAGCAGTTAGCACAATGCTTTTCACAAGGTAGCTGCTTAATAAATAATAATTGACTGATTGACACAGGGTCCTCATTTCCCATAGAATAAAAAGATATGTGCTATGGTTATATACATGTTTATACAGGACCATAACACTTGGAGGTAAGAAGCTCCTACTTATCTACTTCTGGTCAGGAATCAAAAAAAATGGGACACTTTAGGAAGCGAGTAAAATAGTCTCATCTTGTCGACAGGTTCTTTGCTAGATTAAAAATCGTTGTTGAAGGGGAAATACATACAAAAGACACAACGTTAGGCTCTTGATTTTCATAACTATCATGATAACTAATATGCCTATGGTCCCTTTAAGTTTCTGCAGACCTTTGCATATATCATGTCATTTGATCCTTGCAATGACACTTTGAGATAGATACTAACAATGTGATTATCTCCATTTTACAAGTGAAGAACATTAGGTGTAAAGAGGCAAAGTGACTTGGACAAAGGGCTCAAAAGATAAATTCTCCCCACTTCAAAAATGGACAGATCCTTCTACAACTCTTAGTAACCACAGAGAGGATGGCATCCCCTGAACACAGTCCATCCTCCATTAATGATTCCAGTCACTAATCAGTTCCAATGCACCCAAAGTTAATGGGAACCACCAAGTAATGATTTATGGCACCCCAGCAAGGCTCTTGTTGCTTAGTGAGAAGTCGGCACAAACATCCAACTCTGTGAGAGGTGGCTCAGACCAATAAACCCCTGATTACCTCTTTTACTCTAATATTGCAAACCACTTCAGCTAGTCAATATTCATTGATTCCTCTAAGTGTTATAGACACTGCAGAAACACACACATCACACTCACACACATTATTCCCCTCCCTCACTCAAATGAATTTAACCAGCTCTTTTGATGGAGAATGACAAACTCTTTTAAAGAAATCATAATTTTCAGTTACAATACTTTTTCAAACACCGAAACTTATGAAGAGGTGTTGCTGAGTGTGAGTTTTCAAGGTTTCTGGATGATATTTAAGCATAGATATGCCATTTCTTAGATTCACTTCTTCCTAAAGGCAAATTCTGAAGGATGATTATATTATACAAGGAACACTGGATTAGTTTCAAGGAAGAAAACTATTGGGTTTAGTAAATCCATATTTCCCCACATTTCTCTACTTACCATAAAAAAATATAATCCTAAGTCTGAGAAAAACCCACTTATTTACTATAGTATTTCCAGCTGTAATTTTTTTATTGAGATAGGGAAAAAGTGAATCAAACAGACCTTCATTACTTCGGATTAAAAAAAAAAACCTATTGCAAGACTCTTTACCAAGAAAAATATATTTGAGCTGAAAGATGATGCTTTTTATCTTGTGTTTTTCAGTTTTAAAAAACACAGAAGAAATTCAATGTGTTATATCCCTTCACTAGAGCAATGATATCTATTACGAAGGTAATGAGATACAGCATGCTCAACATTTTGTGGGTGCTTCCATCACTACTTTGCTTTTTAAAAAAAGGAAATCAGTTCAGTGTTTCAGAGAAAAAGGTTTTGAAGTGCATTATTTTCTCAAAACTTTATCCATGAAGCAAGGTAATGGCCTCGGGATTGTATAATATTGAACTATACCTCCATATCATTCACTATACTTTAGCTAAATACTTATTTTACTGGGTAATCACTTTCTGCTTTATTCATCTTTCCCACAATTTCAAAATCTAGACTATATGACAGAAAATGATTTTAACACATGTAGACAATATGATAAAATAAAAACGTCAAATACAACTTCTTATTGCCTTTATCTTAGTATGATGGGTTTTTATAAAAAGCTGCTTATATGAAAGAAAAAGAAAGGAAATAAACATTTATCTGAAGCTGCCCATGATCCAGGCCCTATGTTAAGGGTCTTTACAAATATGCCATTCAATCCTCAGAACAATCCTCTGAAATAGGTGCTATTATCATTCTTATTTTACAGATGAGGAAACTGAGGCAAAGAGAGATTACGTGACTTGTCCAGACTAATGCAGCCAGTAAGTGTCTGAAGTCACATTGGAACTCAGATCTTTCTAAATCCAGAATCAGTGCTCTCTATGTACTATAACACCAGTTGCCTCTATGAGATCTAAGATTTTGAATTCATTGCTGGGATTTGCTTTATTTGGGTTCGTTGATGGATCTATGATTCCACTGCTGCTAATATGTAAATATTCCATTCATGTAAATATGTAAATATGAAGAGAATGACCATTATATGCCTTCTTAGTCTTTGATTCAGGTCCATATTTTGTAGTATAGCAGTAACAGAGAAAAGATTCTACTTTCTTTTAATATCTTAGGGATGAAAAATATCTTATAATAATACATTGGTAAGAGAAAATGTTAGAATTTCATGTGTAAATGGAAAACCATTCCTTATTTGAAACATACCACCATCACATCAAGAAAAAATGATAGAAAATGTGGCATTTTTTCTTTGCCTTTTTAAAAAAATTTAGATTTATTTTTAGTTTTTAACATTCACTTCCATAGGATTTTGAGTTTCAAATTTTCTAACCTTTCCCCCACTCCCACTCAAGATGGTTTGCAATATGATATAGCCCCTACATATACATCTATATTAAACACATGTTCACATTAGTCATGTTATAAAGAAGAATTAAAACCAATGGGAGGAACCATGAGAAAGATAAAATAGGAAAGAGAGAGAGAGCAAATTGTCTGCTTCAATCTGCATTCAGGCTTCATAGTTCTGGATGGGGAAAGCATTTTCCATCACAAGTCTTTTGGAGTTGTCTTAGATCCTAGCATTGTTAAGAAGAGGTAAGTCTATCATAGTTATTCATCATATGATACTACTGTTACTGAATACAACGTTGTCCTGGTTCTCCTCATTTGACTCAGTGTCAGTTCATTCACGTCTTTCCTGGTTTTCCTGCAGTCTGTGTATTCATCATTTCTTATGGAAAAATAGTATTCCACTATATTCATATATCAAACTTGTTTAGCCATTCCCCAGTTGATGGGCATCCCTTCAGTTTCCAATTCTTGACTACTACAAAAAGAGCTGCTATAAATATTTTTATGATCTCATTGGGATATAGTCCTAGAACTGGTATTTCTGGGTCAAAGGTTATGTACAGTTTTATAGCCCTTTGTTCAAAGCTCCAAATTGCTCTCTAGAATGGATCAGCTCCCAGCTCCACCAACAGTTCATCAGTGTTTCAATTTCCCCACATCTTCTCCAACATTTATCAGAAAATAAGACATTTTTTTTCCAGGGAGGTAGTTAAAGCCCATTATGGCTTTGCTTAGACTTAGATTATTATCAGATTTCCTAAATAGAACTAAATGCAGCTTTAAAACTAAAAAGAGTGAAAAAGATCTAATCAATCATTTGATATACACTGATAATGTCAAACTATGTGGTGCCCCCACAAAACATGTTAAATAAAATTTTCATCTTGTGAATAGTTTCTCTAGGTATATCAAAATGTCATTTTGGCTCATTAAAGGTATTTTGTTTTTAACAAACTCCAATGAAACATAGAGGATAAATATTCTGACCTTGAATCTGTAGAACACATTCAACTATTGGATGGAGGTGATACCTATGAATACTTTGACCTGCCACAGGCAAGACATAATGAGTCTAAAGATATCAAGACTGTTGCTGACTGCAATAAGAGACTTACTGACTAGAACACATTTAGAGAAATTAACACCTCCACAATCCTAGTTTTAATGTACTATTTAAGAATTATAAAATGAACCATAAAAGATTTAGAAAGTACTCTAACAAAAACTGATAAATTATCAATGAAAAAGACCCAACACCCCAAGGCAGTTAAAGAAAGATGAATAAATCCTCACCAAAAAAGAAGGGGGATGGGTAACATTTTAAAATGTCTGATAATTTTTATAAAAATAAAAAAATGATTTGTAAAGTAGATATCATTCTAGCAAGCAATAATAAAAGCTGCTAACAGGTACATCCCATTTAATTTATCAAATAAAATGGTTTAACTCTGGACAGGGACTTTAAAATAGCTAAGATCCAAAAATGGAAGACAACACAGATGGGTGACAGTTTCAGGAACCCAAGCAGTGGATTATTGACAAAGAAGTGGCAAGCAAAATAGCTGAGGCTGTTTATGACAATGGAAAGGTTTATGATAGCAATTCAGACCTGAGTAGCTGACATCAGAAAGTACAGAAGAGATTGTTATCTTTAAGAAACTTATACTCATTTATAGACAGAAATCATATAGTGAAGTGTTGGAAACTGTGCAACATAACACTGAAAGTTGCAAAAAAAATGGCCATGTACTTGATAACTAGAAAGATGCAATCATTCGTATAGCATAAGAGAAGCTCATATTCTTATTAACTGAGAGGTAACAAATTCCTATACTATAAATGCAAATGCCAATCATCCTTGAGAATCGGTAAATTAGTTGTGTTGTGATCAGAGAAACAGTACAGAAAAAAAAAAACAATGCTGCCCACAACTATATAGATATCAAATCCATTCATTCATATGTGTGTGTGTGAACATACTGAATGTCCCCAATCTCCAAAATACATGGAATGAAAAGCTTTCAAAATATAAAGACCTAATAGAAGAAACTGAAGCATGTAGCTATAGGACAAGGTATATGTCATCTCTCTTGTCCTAACTGCCACCAGAGTTTCCCTAAAGAGACTTTCATTGTGCATTCTTGTGTCATCATTCTTCTGTCATTTCAGTAATGTTTGATTCTTTATGACCAGTTCTGGGATTCTCTTTGCAAAATACTTTAGTGGTTTGCCCTTTTCTTCTCCAGGTCATTTTATAGATGAGGAAAAGAAGCAAATTGACTTAAATGACTTGCCCAGGGTCACTCAGCTAGTACATTCTTATACTGTTAGTCAATTATAAGAGATAATCGTTGTATCCACCTGTGCAATGGTATATAAAACAATAAAAAAGTGCTGCAATAATAGTAGCAATATATTGGCTTGCCTTTGGCCCATTTCCATCTGAATTTTATTGAAAAGGATGAGAAAAAATGAGATAACAGTACTGATGATTGCATAAATGCCACAATACACTTGATATATTGGTAATAATAGTTGGAATTAGAATAAGCTCAACAGCTCATTTATTTAGCACTTTGAGGTTTTTAAAGTTGTTCATCTCTTTTTTTAATCCTGAAAATGACACTCACTTTTCATTCTGTCCATTTGTCTCCTTGGTTTCAGGTGAGCAAAATTTTTGAAATTCTTATTATCTCAAAGGAACTTTTCAAGACTCTAAGGGTCAGAGATAAAAGAGAACATAGATTGTAATTACAAAGACTAAACACTTAAATTTAATAAATATCTATTAAACAGCTATGCATGTGGAAGGAATATTGTAGCTTGAATTAGTACATACAACACTGAGATTGAGATCGGGAAGATCTGGGATCAAATATTGCCTCTGACACTTAATAGTGAGGTGACCATTGGGATAGCTTCACCAGTATGAACTGCCAGTAAGTGTTTTAGATGTATCCAGTTAATGGCATTTTTGTGGTCTTTACTGGTGTCCACTGATTTAATTACTGATCCTCAATGTAGGTCAAAGATGTACAAAAGACAAAAAATGTCCTCAATAATAAGTGGTCCCTGTTGTCAATCATCACATACCTTACTGGTGGCCAGAGGAGGATATGCAACATGTGTACAAATCAGTGTGTACTGATAGGGAAGGAGCAATTATTGAGGGGGAACCACAGATGACTGATAATGGAGAAGAATCTGAGAAGATTTTAGAGTAAATGTTATCTAAGCTGAGCTTTGGTGGAAAACAACAATTTTGAGACGTAGAGATGAGGAACAAATGCATTCCTAAAGAAGGGAATGATCTGTGTGAATTTTTAGAGTTAGGAGATGAAGAGATGACTTTATGAATTAGCTAGTAGAACAGTTAGTCTAAAACATAGAGCTTGTGGAATAATGATAAGCTAGCATTTATATGGTGTTTTTAAGATATGCAAAGGACTTTACAAATATTCTCATTTTATTCATATTGTTAGGTAGGTGCATTATTAATCTTATTTTACAGATGAAGAAATGGAGGCACACAAAGGTTAAATGACTTCTTAGGGTCACACAACTAGTTAGTATCTCAGACTGGATTTGAACTCAGGTCTTCCTGACATTCTGAATCCAGGTCCAGCCTGTCTCTAAAATGGAATAGTATGGAATAATCTGCAAAAGTTAGATAGAAGCCAGATTGTTGGGGGCTTTAGATGCCAGTATAAGAAGTTTGCAAATTACAGTTTCATAAAAGGGGAGCACTGAAGGTCTTCTACATAAGCTGTGTTTTAGAAAGATTTCTGGGACAAATATGGAGGAGAAATTGAAAGAGCAGAGATCAGTTAGGAAGCTGCTACAGTGTGTGTGTTCATCCTCCATTGCCGAAGAAGACCATGCCATCAGAGAAATAATGACATGACTTGCACTTGACTTTGTTTTGAGTGAGGGAGAGCTGTGCAGGTCACCAGCCTCACTTCTCCTCCAGAGTCATCTGAATCCAGTGACCAGATATTCTTCGGGATGACTGGAGATGACCCAGGATGAGGCAACTGGGGTTAAGTGACTTGCTTAAGGTCACACAGCTAGTGAGTGTCAAGTGTCCGAGGTGAGATTTGAACTCAGATCCTCCTGACTCCTGCACTGGTGCTCTATTCACTGCACCACCTAGTTGCCCCAGCTACTACAGTAGCCCAAGTGAGAGGTGACAAGGTCTTAGACTAGGGTGGTGGTTTATTGTGTGAATGGCACAAAAAGGAGGTATGAAAGTGATGCTGTGGAGGCAGAATCAAGAAAACATAGCAACTGAGCAGATGTGAGAAATGAAGGAAATTGATTAGTCAAGCATGGCTTTAAGGTTACAAATGAAGTTTTCGGTGAGATGATTACTCTCAATATGAATAGGTAAGTATGGAGGAGTGACAGTCACTTAACCTGTCTGATTCATTTTCCTCATCTATAAAATGAGGATAATAATAGCACCTACCCCCCAAGGTTGTTGTGAGGGTAAAGTGAGAGACTATCATAATGCACTTTGTAAACCTTAAAGTGATCTATAAATACTATGTTATTATTATTCCTATTACTGTCATCATTGTAGCTATTAAATACAGCCTGATTACGTCCATCTTGTATCCTTCTAGAATCCGATCACTTATTTGTGATTCTGGGATTGCCAAAGAAGATCATGCATTGAATGCTCTTGCTAAAGATATGGAATTTTGCAGCAGGGAACAACTTGAGATGATGGCAAACTTCCAATTTCTCAATGACATCATGTCCAATCACTTTCTACTATGTAATTTTGGATCTAACTCATTAACCATATGGCAATCTGCAACTTTCACCTTTTTTTTGCCATTGTAGATGGAAAATAGACATCTCCTACTGGACTGTACTACTTGGATCTTCATCATGCTCTCTGGAATCTCATCATACCGCAAGATCATGTCATCCCTAAAACTCATATCTTCTAAGTGGTCCTTACTCCTAGGACTCCACCTTGCCTCTGATTGGAGAGAGGGGAGGGTGGGCAATGGAGAGTTCTTCCTAGATTTGCCAGTAAAGGAGCACTCTCAGGGCAACCATATCTTCATTTCTCACAATTAAAATGAATTGTAGTAACCAATCCTGGTCCCTTAGTATATGATGAAACATGCCTGCTAAACCTATGATAAGATGTGAGTTGCTACAGGCACAGAATGTCACATATGCTCTTATACGTGTTGATTGTATAGGTTGGTTTGACTTCATTGTTTTAACTGTTTGACATCGTGTTTGTTTTTCTGTTTGTTTTTTATTAAAAAAAGCTGCTAAGTAGAATATATTGGTAAGTGACTTATGGTATAATAAACACAAGGCATCAAATAAATCTTTAAAAAGAAGAAAATCAGAGAAGTATATAAAATTTTAAAATTAGAGACTCAAAAAGAAAAAAAAAAGAATCTTGACTATCTTTAAAATCATATACAGAACACATTTTACCTCTCTGTTCTTGATCTGATCATCATTACTCTTCCTAATGTCATCTATCAAAAAGGTCATTGTCACTTTCTCACTTGGGGGTCATGAGGTGGCACTTTATTTTTTGGTGATTTCATTATTGTTTCAAATGAGATTTACTTTTTACTCTACCTAGACCTGTGAGCTCATTCACGTTGAGTTTTCCCAGAGGAACTTTCTTTACCTATCCTTATCAGCATCTTCTCTATAGTGTCTAGTGTTGGATAGTTAACTGGGATAGTACTCTACCTACTATACAACGCTAATGATGAGAATAGATTGCAAATGGTGAAAAGACCAATAAAATGATGATTCAACAGGATTTCAAGAAATATGGGAAGATATTTATTTGATGCACCATGATGAAAGCAAAACAGCGTACACATGGACTGTGACATCATAAATGAAACAACTTTAAAAGATAGCAAAATAGATCTTTAAAAGGGCCAATATTTCTATGAAGTTGTCAAAGTTAAAGCATACTCTTTCTTTCTGCTAACAAATGGTAAACTCCCACAGAAGTTTTCAAATACTATTTATCAAAATTACTTTTTTACATACCTCTTTGCTTCATTAACTTCACTGATTGTTTACGCTGTGTGATTTGGAGAGGGAGGTGGAATGTAATTGTGAATAAGTTGGGATTTGTATAAAGTGTAGAAAGAAAATTTATCAGTAAAACAATAAATGATAATAACAGATATGTTATATTTCATGTCTGTTTCTAGTTCTTAAAGTTTTATTAGCCAATGCTGCTAGGATAATCTCACTTAGCTAGAACTCGTCAAACCCTTTTAAGTTTCATATTTTCCCTCAGCTCCATTTTGCTATTTCTCTTTTGGTGGCAGGATGCTCATTACATTCTACTTTTCTATATTATTATTGGCAAATGAGGTTATACTGTAAAGTAGTTTTGCTTTGGCTGCCATATTTATTTACTAAGGCACTCTCTCTCTCTCTCTCTCTTTCCCTCTGTCTCTTTCTTTCTTTCTTTCTTTTTCACTTTGTCTTTCTCTCTCTCTAACACACACACACACACACACTCACATGCATGCTCTCTCTTTCTCTCTCCCTCACACACACATACGCACACACTCCTCTTTCTCTTTCACACACTCACTTTCTCTTGTAAATTGTTTATGTTAATTTAGAATCTCTTAGGACAAAAACTTTATTGTTGAGTAGTTTTCAGTTGTGTCTGATTCTTTGTGTTCCCATTTGGGGTTTTCTGGGCAAAGATCAAGAAGTGGTTTGTCTTCTTCAGTTCATTTTATAGATGAGGAAAGTGAGGCAAACAGGGCAAGATGACTTGTCCAGAGTAACACAGCTAGTAAGTGTCTGAGGCCAGATTTGAACTCAGGAAGATGAGTCTTCTTAATTTCAGGCCTGGTTCTTTATCCAATGCTACCAGTCATACTCAATATCTTCCCTTTTATCTGATTCCTATTTTTTTGACTGGGTGATTTATTCATGCAGACTAAATTGGACATACTGCTTTCTCATTTTTAGCAATTCTTCTAGTGTTTACTCTGGTCTAAATGCACATAGATAGTGAATTCTGAAATTGTTATTATGTAATTAGGCTTTTTTAAGGATATAGTAATTCCATTAATTTTTCTCTTTGATGAGAAGTAGACCAGATTACCAAACAATCAGGAAGCATTTATTAAGCAATTATCATGTGCCACATATCATGCTAAACACCAAGACACAAAGAAAGGCAAAAGCAGCCCCTGCCTTAAGGAGTTACACTCTAGTAGGGTCTAGTAAATAGAGAAATGCGCTTAGAGTCTTGAAGGCCAGGGTCTTAGTTCTGCCTTGGACTTATACTAGCAACATAACCTTGGGCAAGTCCCTTAAACTCTCGGTGCTCTAGACAGGTACCTATGAATACAAGCTGCAGAAGAAGTGATGGTAGAAAGTGAGAGCTTCATCATCAGGAGTTCCCTTTACCAATGAAATCCCTGATCTAGTCCAAAGTGAGAATAAATTCAGGTCTCATCTCATCATTACCTTCTATCTGTCTTCCTGAAGCAAGTATTTATGTTTGATAGATGTGAAGTTACTGAGCAAACTACAAGACTTTGGTATCTTTCATCTTTTGATCTTGAGTTACCAAGAATTTAGTACTAATCAGCCATAAATAAGTATTTATTAAGCGCTTACTATGTGCCAGGCATTATATAAGTATTGGAGATACAAAGAAAACCAAAAAAGATAGTTCCTGCCCTCAAGGAGCTGAGAATCTAATGGGGAAGCCAGTCTGAAAATAACTATGGGCAAATAAGCCCAATACAGGATAAATTGGAGATGATGAGCAGAGAGAAGGCAGCAGAATGAAAGAAGATTGAGGAAGATTTCCTATAGAAAGTGGGATTTTATCTGAGACTTAAACCATGCCAGGGAAGCTGTAACAGCAAGCACTCCAGCATACTTAGGAGGGCCTGCTGCACAGGTTCTTAGATTTGCATTTCTAAAAAGAAAGCAACTTTTGAGGGGATAACAATCTACTTTAATTACATTCACCAACAGAGAAAATACAAGCAGAGAAATAAAGACCAAGAGACGGTGCTTCTAACTGTCTGGCCATAGACAATACATATATCACAGATCAACAGACAGATTCAACTCTCTGACCACTGCATACATACATAGTTACCAGAGAATCACCAAACTCTGGGTTTTCAAAGTTGGAGGGGCTTCTTAACTGCTACCCAGAGACTAATCTAGCACATGAATCTTCTTCCAAAGAGTAAGCCCCCAAAGCAAAAACCTCACCTCAGAGTATATAAACACTTTTCAAAGATGAAGGGCATGACCCTAGTGACCCAGTGCCTCATTAGAAGTCAACAGAAGGTATCTGAGGTCTATTAGTGGACCTGGGAGATCTTTGTCTCTAATTAACATTGTAGAAGTCAAGACTAATTCACTAAATCTCTTCCTGGTGCCTTCCTATTTTTCCATTTTAATTACATCTTCCTCACTTATTTTCTTCATTTCACTATCCTCCACAAACTTTTTAGTCCAGGAATACTAGCATATTTCCTGTTTCTCACATACAGTGCTCCATCTTTGTTTCTGTATCTTTACAAAAACCAACCTCCATGCCAGGAAAACACTTTCTTTCCTCACTTCCACTTCTTGGAATCCCTGTATTTTTTCAAGACTTGACATAAATGCTCCTTCTGTATGCTCCTTCTGGGTCCCCCAGCTATTATTGTATTCCACCCTAAGTTTCCTTTAGGATTTTCTATATATATATCTCTTCATGTATATGTTTTCTCTACCATTAGAATACAAGCCCCTTCAATATGTATATGTTTCCTCTACCATTAAAATATAAGCTCCTTTACTAGACCCTAGTATAACTCCTTAAGGAAGGTAGGGGCTATCTTTATTTTTCCTTGTATCTTTAGTGGTTGGCATAATACTTGGCACATAGTAAATGCTAGATGAATGATGGCAGTTGAGATCTGTATGCCTATAGGGAGTGCTCCCAGCAATGAATTCATACACCTTTTGAAATGTTCAAATATTAAAATCAGAAGGAAATTTGAGTTTGAGATCACTGGTACTGAGAAAAGATATGCTGCTCTTACACCAGATAAGCCTATAATCGCTCTTTAAATATATTTTAGGGCCAAAATAAATGGTTGCTAAGAAGACATGTGTTTTGTGTGAAGGATGGGGCCAGAGGACAGATTGCTTCTAAAAAGACAAGTGAGAAGAGGTAAAGAGATCAGACCTTGCTAACAGCAAATGAGGAGCAGGTCTGAGAAGAAAACAAAAGATTCTTGGAATTGTCAACATCAGATTCTACTTCTTATTAGGGAAAATGATGTGCCTACATGGAAGGGTAGCTGGAGGTAAAAT
Organism: Notamacropus eugenii; assembly: GCF_028372415.1. Taxonomy (NCBI): domain Eukaryota; kingdom Metazoa; phylum Chordata; class Mammalia; order Diprotodontia; family Macropodidae; genus Notamacropus; species Notamacropus eugenii. The sequence continues at coordinate 106,633,744 of NC_092878.1, forward strand.
GAGCCTGTTCTTTCCCCCACTCGGCTCTTACAATTTTGATGATCTTTCCTTCCACAATAAGAGAAATATGTTGTGTCCTACTCTTAGAAAGAGACAGGCTGAGCAAAAATAAATAAGCTTGCAGGCGATTCAGCTACCAAACAGGGAGAGGTCTGGGGAAGAAAAGGAATGAGGATATATTAAGCACGGAGAGAGGTAATGGTTTAGTGACTACTCGGTCTGCTAATCATTTGGCCTTCTTGCTTCCCTGCTGGAACAATTGCAGGGCTGAATGGCTCCCACAACAATTTTCTAGGATAAAAATAATGGAGTATTAAACACTGTACATTGGTGGATTTTTTTTCTATTTTGTGAGCTTAAAAGTTAGCCACCGGAAACGCTAGTGTACAAATTGTTTAAGCTACTTCAGGTTCTCCCTATAAGAAAGCTTTTCTATCTATATAGGCAGATGAGACCTGGTCATGCTACTATTTCTACATGGTTGTCATTTTACTGATGATTGAGAAGCAGTTAAGTGACATATTATATTAGGAAGATCTGAATTGGAAACCTGCTTGTCTCAGATATGAACTAGCTGTGTGATTCTCAGTTTCTGCCTCAGTTTCTTCATCTGGAAAATGGGGCCAAGAATATCAGCTACTTCCCTTCATTATTGTAAGGATAAAATATTTGTAAAGTGTTTTATAATCTTTAAAATTCTATATAAATTTTAGCTATTATTATCATGTAGCAAAATTTTGATGGTCAAATGTTTGGCCTACCCTATTCCATATCTGGAACTAGGAGGCATAGGCCCCATATAATGTAACTACATATTTCTTGCAATTTACATGAAAGAATACTATTCCTGACCTTGTGTTGGGGTCAGTAATATCTTCCTATATCCTCACTATGACACAGCTATCTGGGCTCTCTCCCAAAAGCTGGCATTCCCAGAGAAATGGTTGGTGTGGAGGTTACTTAGCATATTTTTTGCTAGATGTGATACAGTAGTTCTCTCTCTCTTTCTCTCTATTTATCTCTGTCTCTGTCTCTGTCTCTCTCTCTCCCAGTGATCATGCCATACTCAACAAAGAGATATTTCCCAGGAAGTCCAGCTTCCAGACCCATTACCAGAATCCTGGAATTCTTATACTGCTCTTTCCATCTCATCCCACCCCAACTTTCTTCTTTCTTTTTCATTTTTTCAGTGCTCATTTCAGCATCTCCTGGGAATGAGTTACTATTTGGTTTTCCCAAAGCCAAACCAGAAAGTTCAAGCAGCAAAATTCAGGTGGGGTCAGTAACGTGAAAGTCTTGAAAGACAGAAAAATTTCGTGCCACCTAACAATACTGGCGTACTCCTTCATACTTCTACTTCTATTCCTGATTCTCCAATATATCTCAACTGCCTTCTCACCATGGAAGATGCCTTTGCACCTATGGCCTACCCTCATCAATGAGTTCCGCCCATTTTGAGGCAAGTACCTTGCCATGCTCATTCCACTCCTTCACCAGCTTAGCTCCTGACTCTCTGGACTTCTCCACAATTTTTAACTTTCTTTTAGGATTTAACATCATATTAATTATGTAACATGTAAATATAAGCTCCTTGAGGACAGTCTGTCTTTCTTATTGCTTTTGTGTGTATGCAATAGGCACAGTAAATACTTGTTGACTTGGTTTGACATGAGGGGGTACTGGTATATCCACTGAGGACCATAACTCTGTCCTGTGCTAGGATGCGGGGAATTAGGGCTGATTGTCTGTGGCTGCTTTCCTTCAAGTCTTCAGTTCCTGTGATTGTCCTTATTTCTTCTCTATTGTCTTTATAGCCGTATTGATTTGGAAGGTGATGTTAGGGCAGAGGAGTTTCATAGAAGGCCTGTCTGTACTTGTCAATTTTATTGCTACTCATCACAACACCTTTTATTTCTGGAGATGAGGATGAGATCCTGTTAAAACTGGAGAGCAAGAGCCAGTATAAATCCACTCTTCAGTATTCCAGGTAAACAATTGAACACTGTCTCTACTTTAGAGCTTCAAGAGAAACTGTGCCGAAATTAATGTATACATGCATATGCACATATAAACATATGTATAAAGAGGAATATAGAATGATACATATGATATACAAACATATTTAAATGAATATAAATTAAATAAACATAATTTATTTAATTTATATTTATTTAAATATATATTAAGCATATTTTATCATATTAACTTATATTATAAAATATACATATACACACATGTATACATATATATGCATACATATGTGCATATATGTATACATATTTAATTTGACTCAGAAATCACAATGCTGAGCATATATCCCCAAAACAGAAAAAAATATCATCTACATAAAAATGTTTCTAATGGCATGTTTTTGTAGTAGTGAAAAATGAATTAAAATGGATGTTCATTGACTTTGTGAATAACTAAAAAAAGATTGTGGCAGAGAAATCTAAAGAATTTTTTTTCACAATATGAAATGATGGATAGAAGGAATTCTGAGAAAGAGGAGAAGACATAAGTGACGTGAGCACAACCAGAAGGTCAAATGCCCGATGACTGAAATAATGGGAATTGAAATAACCAAATGGAGGCCAAATGGCTTGTCATTGGAAGCACTAACCTTGATACCAGACAAAAGAGAATGAAATCCGTATCTTTTTCCTTGAAGAAGCAGGAGACTCATGTGTGTATAATTAGGCTATACTGTCAGATCTAGTCACTGTTTTGGATGATTTTACTTAGCTGTTTTAATTTGTTCCAAAGGAAGGTTCACTAGGTGCATTATTGCATGCTGTATCTAGAAATGATTGCGAGGTAAAAGCAATAAGCATTAATAGTTATGCTAACGTGTGTGTGTTTGTCCTTTGTTGCCGAAGAAGACCATGCTGTCAGAGAAATAATGACATGACTTGTACTTGACTTTGTTTTGAGTGAGGGAGGGCTGTGCAGGTCACCAGCCTCACTTCTCCTCCAGAGCCATCTGAATCCAGTGACCACATATTCATCAGGATGACTGGAGATAACCCAGGATGAGACAATTAGAATTTAGTGACTTGCCCAAGGTCACACAGCTAGTGAGTGTCAAGTGTCTGAGGTAAGATTTGAACTCAGGTCCTCCTGACTCCTGCACTGGTGCTGTATCCACTGTACCACCTAGCTGCCCCAGTGCTAACGTGCAAATGGAAGTTGGATGACAGGCTGCATTCTGGGATTCCTATTCACAGAAATCCATCCTTCTTTGAAACAAGTTACATGGCACATTCTATTCTACAATCGCAGTAGAGTGCCAAGGCTTGAGTCAGAAAGAATCATTCATTTTCCTGAATTCAAATCTGGCCTCAGACATTTATTAGCTGTATGACTATGGGCTAGTCCCTTGTCCCTGTTTACCTCAGTTTCCTCATCTGTAAAATGAGCTGGAGAAAGAATTGGAAATGGAAAAGAAATGGAAAACCATTTCGGTACCTTTTTAAGAAAACTCTGAATGCGGTAACAAGGACTCAGTTCCAGCTGAAAACAACTGAACAACAACGTGTTGTCACTTTAGTAGTTTGCCAGGCCTAAATAAATATAATAATTAGGACTATTGTTAACTACTCCTGAACCTAAAACTAAGAAATAGGTGAATTCTGAATATTTTTGGAAATATACCTCATCATCACTAGGAGTCATTGTTCACAAATTTAAATTTCCTGAGTGGACATATTCTGGTGAGGTATATTGCTTTATTGTGTTTTTATTTTATTAGGCTGATGTATTTTGAAGCTGTATATCACACTGATTTCTGGATATGACCCCATTCTTCACCCTTCTTGTGCCACAGGGACCCTTCTCTTATAATAAATACAGAAAAGGGAAAAGGTAATTAATCAAAACCAATCAGCACATCTACCATATCTGAAAGTACATGCCACAGTCCACACACCATAGCCTTCTCTTTCCATGTAGAAGGTAGAAAATTGGTCTCAGAGTCAGGGAAACATGAATTCATGTATCACCCACAAACCATACTGCCTGTGTGACTCTGGGCAGGTCACTCAGCTCCTTGACGTTTTTGGCAACTAAGAAAGTTGTAGGGAACTTGCATTAGTAGAGGGGCTTCCTTCATGGAAGTTCTTTGCACCAATGAAATCACAGTTCAAATCCCTAACCTTATCTTTTTCCCTTCAGATAAGCAGGGTCCCTCTGGGGCTGGTTTATTAAAGTATGAAATGGATGTAATATGTTTTTTTGATTTCCCAGAGCCATACATGGCCTTAGAATGAGAAGTGGCCAAAATAGATCCAAGATTGGCAGGAATTGTGGAACAGAAGGGGTGGTAATGTTGATATGGTAAGCAACTGGATCAAGAAAATAAAGAGAGAGAAAACAGATTTGATGGGTAAGGGCAATATGCGAAAATCAGCAGTGGCAATTAACAGATAATAAATAAATATTGATTGATTGAGTAATTGAAATTAGAAAACTAAAGATCACAGTGAGAAAGAACAGGTTTTGGAAACTACTGTTGTACTTGGAGTGAAGAAAAGCTGAGTTCAAATCCTGATTCACATACTTATTACTTGTACAAATTTAGGCAAGTCAATCCCTGTTTCTCAGTTTACTCTCTGTAAAATGAGGGATTTACACTTGACAGCTTTTAAGCTCCAAATCAATAGTATAAATCTACAATTCTATGAATTGAGAAATAGGAGAGATGAAAATGCAGGAGATACCACTTTTTGGGGAAAAAGATTATTTTTGAGTTCATGGTGATGAATGGGATGGTTTTGAGAGGTCAAGAGGTTCATTTAGGATTTTGTATCTTCTGTATGTGATCCACTCATTTTAACACAAGAAATAATCTTTGATAACACCTATGGAAAGAGACTAAGGGGTCTTTCTGCCATTTTGATTGCGTATACAAGACTTATAACATACAAGACCCAGAATACAGATGTCCTGGTGAGGCATTCCAATGGTGATTATCCCATGGCATGGTCTTCTTCAGTAAAGAAGGTTGAACACAATCCTGTGAGTAGATGCAGCTGGTTGAATGGGGACCCAGCAAGTGGGGTAACTCAACTCTTCCTCTCTTGTGTGCCTCCCCCTCCCCTTCCTTCTCCTCTCCAAAGGAAGATAAATTTGGATGGCCAAAAGATGCCAGTTGACTTGGGTTTTACTGGCTCCTTCCCTTCCCTTCCCTTCCCTTCCCTTCCCTTCCCTTCCCTTCCCTTCCCTTCCCTTCCCTTCCCTTCCCTTCCCTTCTCTTCCCTTCCCTTTCCCCTTAAACCTACTGCACTCTGAAACTGGGACTCCAATGGGCCCCTGCCTAAGGACTCCTAGCTTTACAGTAATTATCAATAGTAACTGTTGCTGCTTCCCACTCAGCCTGATGTCTTTCTTTTTCTTGACCTCATTAAAGGGGCCAGGTCCTGGCTACCTCTTAGACAGGCCTATTCAATGAATGGGTGTTGCCCCACCCTAAGTGAGTAGCTGCAAAGACCTTGGCCTAAAAGGCCCACGGTATCCCACTGCATCCTGGGTCATCTCCAGTCATCCTGAGAAATATCAGGTCACTGGATTCAGATGGCTCTGGAAGAGAAGTAAGGCTGGTGACCTGCACAGCCCTCCCTCATTCAATACAGTCAAGTGCAAGTCATTTCTCTGATGTCACGGTCTTCTTCAGCAATGAAGGATGAACACAAGCCCTATATGGATGACACACAAATTTGTAAAGTGTCCTGTGAATTTCAGCAGAACACGTTTTTTCCCCTTATTCAAATGTTCTTAGTGTTCTTGATCTGGATCTCTCTTTGACTTTATGACATTTTACCTTGCTTGTCTGGGTAATTATCATATCTCTCCATTTTCCTCACAACTATTGGATCATAAATTTGAAGCCAAGGAATTTTATTTAGTCCCAAGCAGCAAGCAAGCATGATATATTGACTATATTGTGGTGCTTCTTGATGTCAACTCAGGCTTATCCATTGGTATACTTCTTAATGCAGATAGCACCCTATTTTGGGCAGCTCTTGTCCATGACTTCCTCTAAATTGAAATCAAACAACCACAAAAAGTTTTATTTAATACTTTAAGTTTTTCACAGTGCCTTATAAATATTGCTCACAATAACCCTAGGAGGAAAGTACTATTACCATATGCATTTTGCATAGAAGAAAACTAAGGAAGAAAGAATATGTGACTTGCCCAGGGTCATACAACTAGCAAGCACCTGAGGCCAGATTTTAACTTGGATCTTCTGACTCAGGGCCAATATTCTATTAATTATGTCACCTAACTTTTCCTTTAAAAAGGGAATTATCCCTCCCCCCCCCAAATTGCCAGGTTTCTTTCTGTAGATCAGGGATTATTGATCGTTTCTGTGTATGTCATGAACTACTTTGGTGATGAAGCCTATGAAACCTAGATAATTCTCTTACATGCATAAAATAAAATTAGAATAACAGAAAAATACGTTATGCTGAAATATAATTATCTTCTTATCTTTATGTCATTATATCTATATACTTATCAATTATCTATACGCACATGTATTTTGTATACATATATACATAATTACAAATCACATGTGGATATACAGTTGGAGCTATAGGGAGGAAGATCTGAATTCAAATCCAGCACCAACACTTACTGATTGTGCGACCTTAGGTAAGTCAGTTAACCTCTATATGCTTCCATTTATCTCTATAAAAAAATTGTAATAAAAGCACGTTCCTCCTAGGATTGCTGTGGACATAAAATTCCATATCATTTGTAAAGCACTTTGCAAACTTTAAACTGCTGTGTAACTGTGACGTTATTATTATTATAGGCTAGGTTAATTAAGAATCTCTGAGTGCATAAAATTACTAAGATTCTGTTCTTCCAGTATTGTATCAACTAGTTCACGGTCATTGAACAAAAATTTTACATTTGGAATGCCACCAGGAAAGATGGAAGTAAGCATTTACCAAGTACCTACTATGTGTCACTCACTATAGTAAGTACTTTACCAACATTGTCTCATTTAATTCTCCCAATAACTGTGTGGCAGGTGTTGTTTTAATTTCCATTTTATGGTTGAGGAAACCTGAGGCAAACAGAGGTTAAGTGACTTGCCCAGGGCCACACAGCTAGTACGTATCTGAGGGCAGGTTTGAGGTCTTTTGGACTTTAGATCCAGGGCTATCTCCACTTTGAGACCTGGCTGCTCTCTAATATCAAGGTTATCAGAACGATGTAAGTTAGCATTTACTGGCAATCTAAGAACTGAATCCTTAGAAGCCTTTGTCACCTTGTCTTGCATTCAGTCCTCATCATTGCAGAAGTAAGACTGAATTCTATTTTATAATTGTCTTTGGTTCATATAGTAGATACTTAATAAACATTTCTTAAAGTAAATTGAAAGCATTTCTCCTATGGTGTCTAGAAAATAATATAACATGTACAGCATTCCTCCAGGGCTGGCTAGAGTTGATTTTTTTTCCTGCTCCCTTCTCTGAATACTCACCAGAGCCACAGAGTATAAAAAGGCATGCTTCTTCTCTGGGTTTTGCCAACTACTAAAATGAAATCCCTTGTAAAGGGCTCCATCCTAGCTGATGAACAATGATGTTCGTAAGACGGAAAGGACAGTATGTATTTGGGCCAGGGGGTTTTATGGTTTAGTGAAATTTGGATTTACTATGAAGGGGAGGTTGTAATACCCATTGGGGATTTGTAGCCATAAAGAAATGCTGTTTTGTGGACTTACTTTTCCCTCCACTTGTTACGGATATCTACCACAAGAGTTTCAAAAGAACACAGAACTGATTTTTTTTTGAAATTGAACATTTTCTTAGGTTACTTTACCTTCTTACTTCGCTTAATAGCAATGAGAGGTCAATATGGTGCAATGAGTAATCTAAAGGTGGATCTCTTTCTATAGCCCAGTTAGCTCTTTGCCAACTAAATACAGAAAACATATTTACTCCAACAATGTTGTGCAATCATTGATTGTTAGAGTTGGGATGAGCTTTAGATCTCTTCCCTAACTCTTTCATTTGGCAGATGGTGAAACTGAGGCCCAGGGAGGGGAAGTGACTTGCTGTAAATCACACAACTAGAGAGAGAAATTCTTTTCCCAGTTGGGTCATATTTATAATTAAATATTCTCAAAGAGTGGTAATATGGCACACTTGATAGAGAAATCTTTGTAAATAAGAAGAAATGGAATTCAAACCCTTCCAAGGACACACATTGGCTCTATGATCTGGGGAAAGTCTTCATTTCTTAACCTCCCAGATCTACAGCTGTAAGGTTCAGAACAGTTGTAGGTCTGCCATAGTAGATGGAGTTCTCTAATCTATTCCAATGAACTCACAGGTCTACTATCAAAGTATCCTAAACTCTGCCCCATTTTCTATTTTTAAACTTAAATCCTATTTTTATCATGAAATTAAAATATCCGTAAGTATGAATATTTCAATACAAAAGCCATAGAAGGTTGCATATGAAACCATGACATTTTATTTTATAGTTGTTTTAAAGTGAATATTAAATCTAACATAATGGTAACAAAACTGCCTACCTGTTTATTTTCCCTTCTGAACTTCCCACTGTTATAGTTTAATCCCTTGCTCTTTTCCCATAGCACTTCTCCATACATACTTGGATCCCATACAGAACACATTACAGATTTTTTATTTAGCATGAAGAAATTCTCCCATGATCATTAATTTGCTTTAATCCATATAGCTGCCCTCCTATCATCTATGGTCATTTGTCTTGTAATGGCTAAATGAATACAAGTCACAAATACCAAGATCAATAAATAGACACTGAGAAATAATGATTTTCCAATATTCCAGATCTACAAAAAATTGTTTCTCTCCAGTGTACACAGTCTTGAATCTGAAAGTCTACTTTAATTTTTTTTTTAACAAAATGTCAGTAATAAACATAGCTTCTGTGTATGCAGAATCTCTGGTGCTGACTTGTAGGGGACATAGAGAACACATAGTTTACTAAAATATTAACAACTCTTCCTTTACAATTGGTTAACCATTCTTTGCTTGAAAACCCCTCTGGCTGAAGGAAAACCCTCTACTTCCCTTGGAAACTCATTTGACTTTGAATAGCTTTGTTTTGTAGGATCACTTGCTTTGCATATAATGCTCTAAGGTTTACAGATCACCTTCTTCAGAACAAACTCAGTGGAACTGATAGATACAGATGAGGAAACTGAGGTTAATTGAATTCATTTGTCCATCAGCACATAGCCAGGCAGCAGCAGGGATGGCATCGAGATGGTATTTGATTCTAGAGTCTCTGTCTCCAAACGCAGATTGCTCCTCCCTTCATAGCACATACTCCTGACATTTCCCCTGGCTGTCCCCCATGCCAGCAATGCCTTTCTTCTTCATCTCTGCTTCCTGGCATCCTTCAGATTCCAATGAAAATTCCACCTTCTTTTATAAGAAACCTATCCCAATTTCTGAGAACTCCACAGGTTATACCAGCAGGATAGTTCGTCCACCTCTAAGAAGGCAGCATTTAGTTCCACCAAAACCAAAGTATAAGCAAAGCTTAGAGAGATGCAGGATTCCTGGCTCAGTAAGAAGGCAGATGAAATTCAGTTTTATGCTAATAGTAACAATCCAAAGCAGTTTTATGATTTCCTGAAAGTTATTTACGGACCAAAACTCTATAGTGCATCACAACTACTCAGTGCTGGTGGAGTCACAATGGTTAGTGATAAGGACATGATTCTAGAGAGATGGGCTGCACTTCCTTAGTGTTCTCAACAGATCATCATCTATCACTGCTGAGGTCATTGATCATTTACCTCAGGTTGAAGTCAGTCTCTCCTTAGCTGAACTTGCAATTGAAAAAGAGGTTTTGAGGGCCATTAGGCTCCTTTCATGTGGCAAAGCACCTGGTGCTGATTCTATTCCAGCTGAGATTTACAAGGTAGGGGGATCATTGTTCATAGAAAAGCTGACAGAAGTTTTCCAGGTTATATGGCAAGAGGAGGTTATCCCCCACGAGTTCAAGGATGCCTCCACCGTCCATCTCTATAAAGGTAGAGGGAATAGATTATCTTGCGACAATCACAGGGGGGGTCTCTCTCTTAGTCATTGCTGGCAAAATTCTTGCTAGACTCCTCCTTAATAGGCTGATCCTTCACCTGAAAGATGATCTTATACCTTAGAGCCATTGTGGCTTCAGAAAGGAGGAACAGTCAAATATGATGTTTGCTCTCCATCAACTGCAGGAGAAATGCCAGGAGCAGAACAGTGGTCTGTACATGTTTGTAGATTGTGAACAAGGTCTTTGACACTGATAGTCTTGAGGGCTTATGGAAAATTATGTCAAAATTTGATTGCCTGGAGAAGTTCATCAATATTGTATGTCAATTTCATGATAGCATGTTTGTCTGAGTTCTAGATGGTGGACAATGCTCTCATGTCTTCCCAGTTACCAATGGAGTGAAACAGGGCTGTATGCTTGCTCCCGTGGGATATTTTCAGCCATGTTGCCAAATGCTTTCAATGAGGATGAACATAGCATCAAGGTCAACTACCATACTGATGGTAAGTTCTCCAATTTGGAAAGGGCTACAAGCCAAGACCAAAGTGGAGAGAGTGTTGGTGCATGATTTTCTGTTTGCAGATGATTATGCACTCAATGCAGCCTCTGAAGCTGAAATGCAACAAAGTATGGATCAATTCTCTGCTGCTTGTGCTAATTTTGGCCTAATAATTAACACTAAGAAAACACAAGTGCTCCATCAACCACAACCACACCATCCATACATGGAACCATTAGTTACAACAAATGGAGAAGTTTTGAATGCTGTGGATAAGTTCATTTACCTTGGTAATGTACTTTCTAGGAAGGTATACATTGACAATGAGTTTGATGCATGCATTACCAGAGCTAGCTCAGTGTTTGGGATGCTCCCAAGAAAAATTTGGAAGAGAAGAGGTATTAGACTGACTTCCAAGCCGAAAGTCTACAGAGTCATTGTGCTGACCTCATTGTTGTATGCCTGTGAAACATGGACAGTCTACCAGTGCCATACCAGGAAACTGAATCATTTACATTTGAACTGTCTTGGGAAGATTCTGAGGATCACCTGGCAGGATAAGGTACCAGACACTGAAATCCTTGCTCAAGCTGAACTGCCAAGCATTCAAACTATACTTCAGAGAGCACAACTCGGATGGACTGGGCACATTGTTCGAATGCAAAATGTATGCTTGCCAAAAAGACTATTGTATGGAGAACTCACATGGGGTAGGCGATCACATGGTGGTCAGAAGAAGTGATACAAGGGCACTCTCAAGCTCTCTCTCAAGGACTTTGGATTTGACTGTGTAACATGGGAGACACTGGCACAGGACCGCTAAGTGTGGTGTGCCCACATCAGAAAGGGTACTGTGCTCTTCGAGCAAAGCACAATTGAGACAGCACAAAGGAAATGCAGGATGTGCAAATTTGGGGTATCTATCTGAACTATTCACCCAGACTATCTGTGCTCAACCTGTGGTAGAGTATTCTGAGCTCGTATCGGTCTGATCAGCCCCAGTCGGCCACCCTGAAGTTTAACTTTATCATGGTGATGTCATTTTGGTCCTCTTTGAGAGTGAAGGACAATAACCAACCAATCCCAATTTCCCTAATTTCTTTAATTCTTTCCAAAGCATTCTGTGTTTAGCTTGTTTGTACACAGTTTGAGTTGTTTACCCCCCTGGACTTTGAACTGCTTAAGAGAAAGAACTGTCTTTCGCTTTTCTTTGTATCCCTAGGACTTAGCACAGTGCCTGGAACACAGCAGGTCTAACTATCTCCCAGTAGATCCTCTATACTTTCTCTGCTCATTTTCTCTACCCTTCCCTCTAAGACCTTTTCAGATTGTTCAGTCTATTTTTAAAAGGAAAATATTTAGAATCAATTGGTAAGCGATTACAAGCCATTAGCTTCTTGTCATGCTAATTAGAAGTCATTACCAGCTGGCCACCTTAAAATCGAAATCTTGGGCATATGAAATAACCTTGTGTTTCTGAACTCAATCCAGCAGATGAAAGGAAATACATCTTAGATGAATACATATAATAAGAGCTAAAATCCCGTAAAACTAAAGTGGGAATAAAACCCTATAATTTGAAATGCAGTAGGCACCCATCAGTATTATACTGTCACTACAAAGCTGGCTGGCGAAATTCCAGTAATGCCAAATCACTAGGCAGAGTTTCCAAGGGAACAGGCCAAGGCTACTATATTTCGCAAATCTTAGAAAAATTCCAGTTACTGGATAGATTACAAGACACTACACTGTGAGTTAGATCAATCCCACCTGTCAAGTCAACACACAGAGCCAGACTTGCTCTCTCATTTACCAGCCCTAGAATGTAAAGTTAGGTAGGGCGAGGGAAAGAAAGCCTGGCTTTGAGGAGAGCTGTCTTTCTTTAAGTATTTAACACCTGCACTTAACACTTGCTAAGTGAAGCACTGAACTGGGATTACCATCATTCCTTTGCCTTTGTTTGGAAAAGGAGAGGATTATTTTCAGCCGCTCTTCCTTTCACCTTTCTCTTGACTAGCAGGAAAAATGTCACTCTAAGAACTTCTCACCAGCTCTGGCATGCAAGGTATTTGTAGCATTTTTGAGATGTGGTGTAGTTCTCCTGTGCCTCAGATATACCCTGAAGATTTAACTAATCTTAATTGTAACCTGTGGATGGATGAATGAAAAGAGTGAATGAAAAATCAGTTTTTAAGTACTTAGAAATTATCAGGCACCATACTAAGTTCTGGCTATACAAATATGGAAGAAAGACAGTTCTTATCTTCAGAGAGCTTACATATTTTTTTTTTCAGATTCATTTTATTTTTCAATTCAGGGAACAAAACACACGTTTCTATAACGCAGCACAACAAAAATGACGATTGCAAATCTATCATGTACAACTTACTATTCCCTCAAATATACAAGTTAGTGTGTAAATATTTTTTTCTTCCTTGTTGCTTCCCTCCCCTGCCCTAGAGATGGCTACCATTATATACAAATAAGTATTTTTTCTGGATGCAAATAGCATCTCTATGTGTTCTTTACTTTTGTGTAATTATAAAATGACTTAGTTGCTTAAAGTCTTTCTTAATATAATATTGCTATTGTTGTATATATGTTTTCTTAATTCTACTCACTTCATCCTTCATCAGTCTGTGCAAGTCTTTCCATATCTTTCTAAGATCAATGAGTTCATCGCTTCTTATAGTGAGGTCACAAATTTAGTGGAGGAGACATGATGGGCAGAAGAGAAAATTGTGTTGGGGTTTTACAGGAGTGGGCAAATGAAGCCACAGTGCAATAGCTTGACCAACCCTAGAAACAATGGTAGCATTGATTTGATGATTATTGGGAGAGATAGTGTCAGAGACTGAGACTGCTTCTATGAGGTACCCTGATTAATTTTGTATGGTGACCTATTAACTTTCCTTAAGTTTCTACCTGTCCCCAATTCCACACTGGAGAGCTTGTGGATTGTAAATACATGAAAAGGACATTTTGTTCACAGAAAAAGAAGAATTCAAAACAAATTGCATACTCTTTAGGTATGTACTGCCACCTCCTACAAAGTCCTTGAATATTACCCAGCATAACTTAAGCCCTTCATATAGGTTTCCTCTTACAACTGCAGTATACACAACAGATATATATATGTGCATGCACATATATGGGCATGTATATACATACATACATGCACATATACATACATATATATGTATACGCATGTATATATTCACATATATACATATACAAGCACATATACATATATGTGTGTGTGTGGTATGTGTGTATATATATATATATATTCATGTACGTACTACTACTATGTTTACAATTATCTCTCCTGGATAGTCTTTCTCTAGATATCCTTATGGAAAAGATAGAGATTTATTTCTTTATTGTAGTTCAGACTTTATGGAATGGTCAGACAGAAAAAGTAGCCATATTTTGTCTTACTTCTTTGTGTACATGTTGTTTTTCCTCTGCAGAATATAATTTGCTTGAGGAGAAGAATTTTGCTTTTGTTTTTGTCTAGACCATATAGCTGCTGAGAGAGAGCAGCAGAAACAGCCCTTGGCCTGATGTAAGAAAGATCAGAATTTTAGCATGGCCTCAGATGATTACTAGTTATGTGATCGTGGGCAAGTCACTTACCCTAAGTTTGCCTCACCGTATGGTAAGGACTATGAATGTTAACTGAGCTGAATTGTTGAGAAGATCTAGTTCCAGAGATCTTGTGCTGTGAAACAAGTATCAGTGAAGTAGAAAAAGGCAATAGATAGCAATTTTATGATATTTTCAAATGACACATAGGTGTAAGGGATAGTTAACACTATTGGACAATAATCAGTTAATAAATTTTATTAAGCATCTACCATGTGCCAGGCCCTGTGCCACAAGATGAGGATACAAAGAAAGGATTATAAAAAAGATCTTTATAGGCTGAATAGGGCTCAATCTGAAAAGATGAAATTTAATTTGGAAAAATACAAAGTCATAGGTCCATGTTTCAAAAATCTATTTCTTAAGTCAAAGATAGGAGCAATGTGGCTAGACAACACTTTATCTGAAAAGCTTCTAGGGTTTTAGTGGATTGCAAATGATTTTTGTGGATTTAGTGACTCAGTGTGAGTCAATATTGTGATAGACAGCCAAAAAAAATGAATTTAGGCTGTATTAAAATAGGACATGTGGCTCCCTAGTTAGGATTAAGGAGGTCATTGTCTCACTGTATACTCCTTTGTTCAGACTATAACCACCAGGTGTTTAGTTCTCCATTTCACATTTTAAGAAGGACATGGATAAATTGAAGCATGTCCAGAGGGCAACAAACATAAAGCAGTAGGACATAGAGGACATATATTTGAGTTTCTACTGGAGATACAGAAATACCTGGCTTGGAGAAGAGAGAATTTAGAGGAGCTGTGATAGCTGTTTTTGAACATTAGAAAAGTATTCAAATGAAAGAGTGATTCTGTATGTCTGGATTGATTCCAGTGGTCATGCCTCTGAGCAATGAGAGTTGAAGGTAGGTAGATTTCCTTCCTTGTCAGAAACCATCTCAGGGAGCAAACATTTAATTTTCTTAGCTAGAAAAGAGGTGTAATGGCCAGAGAAATCACTGGTTTAGAAGAGAAACTAATTTGTGAAATTTTATAGAGGATTGTCAAGGAAGATAACGAACTGGGCCCTGAGCCAGTGTCATGTGAGGTACGGCTCAATGAGTTTGAAGGTGCTCTGAATGTTTAGCTTGCAAAGAGAAGATTCACAGTGCACATGGGTAGAAGCCATGAAGAGGCAAATTAAAGCATGAAGTCAGAAAGGAAACTAAAACAAAACAAAATGAAATAAAACAAAAACCTTCTAATCATTAGAGAAGAGGTTCCCAAACTTATTTGGCCTACTGACCCTTTTCCAAAAAAAAAAAAATAATAATTAGTGCCCCCTTGGAAATCTGCTCTCTTTAACATTTTTAAAAAATTTGCGCCATTTCAAAAAAAAAATTTAGTGATACGTGTAATTTATTATAATTATAAATGTGTGTTTTTCCTACATTAAAATTTTTATGATACAGCATTGCATCACGTAATTATAAAGTATTGTATTATAAACAAGTCATTGCACATACATATTCCTACAGATGCATGCTGGACTTCCTGACAATGCAGGACATACTTGTTTTCCAACACTTGTTTGTTAAGACCTGTCAGCAGACTTGACCACTGACAAGTTTTAACTTGTCTTTTGTGTATTTATTTGGAAAATAATGCAATCATTATGACTTTAACTTTGTTACATAACAGATGAACCATGTACTGATGGTTTTAAAAATTTTCTTGTCTTTTCTTCTTTCCTTATATTTCCACTACCACCTTATTTTTATTCAACATCCCTTTGGATTGTTCCAGTTCCCTCACAGGGGGTGGAATCATTCGTTTGAGGAACTTCTGCATTAAAGGAACAGTCTTTTCAGAGATGGATTCCCTCTTCTTGGATGGCTTCAATCAGAGTCTGGGTAACCCCTTGATGAGCATAAGGAAGTAGGGATTTCTTTCTGGTATGACTACAACTAGGTGGACATGAGATCCTTTCTAAAACAATTTCTGTGATCCTGGGATCCATTATTGCTGAAGACTTGGCATGAATCCTAATTAGACCAGATTATCCTAAGAACAGTTCAAGACAAAACTAGAGGGATAATAAATAAGTAAACAAAAATAAGAAAGAATTGTCAGCATTTCTATAACCAGTTATTTTCATCAGAAATGGCACTATAACGGTGGAGTCTCTGCAATTGGACTCAGTTTCCAATGTAAGGAAAAAAAAATAGCACCAAAAAAGGCAATGATAAAAAAAGCAGCTAAGCTCAATCAAATATAATTTGAAGAAACTTGCTAGAAGTTTAACAATTTTGGAAGTATCAAGGGATTTATTCTCAATGTATCTAAAAAAGGAGGAATTTATATAGATGCTTGCAACTCTGTGAGGGGTTATTATTAACCTCAATTTACAGTTGAGGAAACTGAGTCACACAGAGGTTAAATGACTTGCCCAGCTTCACACAGCTAGTAAATATCTAAGGTCAAATTTGAACTCCTAGATGCCCCCTGAAAAGAAGGAAAGGAAAGGAAGAAAAGGAAGAGATTGTATGCTTGGAAAAATGTGTGGATAGTGTTATGGTTGAAAAAAATAGAAATCAAGAGGTGATTGGTAATTATTGATCCACATATCTATTTTCTCATCTCTATAACAATTTTATAAGAATAGTCTATTCATATCCATATCAAGGGCATCTTTGATTTTAAAAAAATGATGACAGGCAGGCTTTTTCAAATGATTTTACATGATAAATCTTGATAAGAAATGAGTGCTTTGATCTCATAATGTCATTTACATATCATAATAGGTTTTTTGAGCCAGAGCGATTTTCCTCTGGGTGTGGGGAACATGGCAAGATGTCAGTGACTCAGGCCATCTTTTAAAATTGTTGCCCAATATAGTACTTGTGAATGGAACCAGACTTACATGACTATTTTACGTAACATTTCTTTTGGTTGACTTGTTATTAGTAACATGTGTGGGCTGCCATCAAGGAATTGCTTTTCTTGAGAGCTTGGGGACATTATATTATTGCTTAAGACCCTCCACAATTGATGCTGAAATAAGATAATAGTAACTTGGCATTTGCAAATATTCAAATCTTCCTTTAAGTTTTCAATGTAATCCTGGAAATCTCAGTGAAAAGCTACAGAGATCTAACCACCTGACAACTTTTCAACATTTGATGTGTTAAAAAAAAAAAAAGACAACAGAAAAACAAACCATAAAACAAACATTCATATAGAATTATTATTTTAATCTATTAATTAAATTAATCAATAATAAATTAATAATTAATAATAATTTAATTAATTAATAAATTGATTAAATAAATTAATTTAATGGACTGTTTTAGTCATGGGCAAGCATGAATGTAATACCCAATACTGAAACTCTAAATAGATTTTGCTGACCTAATAGTTAAAAATATGTCTTTCTGTTGACATAGGATCTTCCTTCCAAGGACTTTGGGGTGTGGAGGGTGGGAAAAAACAAATAGCTTACCGTATTTGTCTGGATTCAGGCTGCTCCTGAATATAGGCAAAATCTCAAAATATATCATAACAAAAAACATGGTGATATATACTAAAAAATACCATCTAATTTTGATTATACACTATGTTCAGGTTTTATATGTTTGACTTTTTGGGGGAGAGGGCAACTAGGAGAATAGGAATAAATCCTTTATTTATTTAAACATTTCGTTTTGGACCAGGCCTGCAATTTGACTTGAGCAGGTTATACACTTCCTTTAAACTAAACATTCTTTCTGTTCTTTTTTCTTAAATTTAGTACTTAATTTTCCCAAGTTACATCTAAAAAGCAATTTTTAACATTTATTTCTAAAACTTTGAGTTCCAAATTCTCTGCCTTCTTTCCCACCCAACTGAGCCGACAAGCAATTCAATATAGATTGTACATGCAAAACATTTCCATATTAGTCGCATTTACACTAAATATTCTTCCTCTTTTTTTGTGTCATGGATCCCACTGACAGCATGCTGAAGCCAGGGGACCCTGTTTAGAATAATTTGGAAATACAGAAAATCAAATATATAGGCTTACAAAAGAAAATCAATTATGTTGTAATATAGTCAACTTTATAAGGATAGTCTGTTGGGATTGGAAGCTCAAATCTGTGTGGACGGTCTCGGGTGGGTAAAAGTGGGACTTCTAAATCTTAGAGTCTTACGAGGCCCTCCATGAACAGCGGGGGTTCGAGAAGGTCAGACTGAGCTAGCTCGGCTAGCTCGGGTATTTCCGCCTCTCCCCGGGAGATACGTGATGGGTGGAGTCTCCCTGCCCTCGAGGTCGTCCCGGATCTGGGCACACTATTGTTATCTAAAAGCACAGTATTCAGATGCAAACTGTGTGGCTGAAGGTTAAGTAGGATTGAGGAAGCCTGAAAGCGCTCTTAGCACGTAAGCAGCCAAGAGGACAGTAGGCTCCGCTTTCTTCTTTCCTCTCTCCCCTCCCCCTCTCTCCCCGCTTGTACTTCTACTTCCAATCCCTTAAGATCCTAGCCTCCTTAGGAAATCTCCCCCTCTTCCTCCTAAGGAAGACCTCCCTGCACTTGTAACTAGACCCTGAAATAAAGCTCAACCCTTGTTCAACTCTGGAACGTCCTTTCTCTCATATGTGCATCCGGCGTGGCCAGCTGAAGACCTCGGAGGTGAGGTAAGAAAGACTCGGGTAGCCCACACAGGCCTCTAGGCCTGGCAATAGTCTATTCAAATGAAACTCAGACTCCAGGTTGAGGACATCTGCTCTACTCCAATACGCTTTGGAATTTATAGTTTTAGAGAGTGATCTGGAGACACAGAGAGGATATACTTGCTTAGGGTCCCAGGGCTACTTTGATGCTGATGGAACCTGAACCCAGCTCTCTTGTCTCTGGCTGTAATTCTATTAATTACTTCCTCATATTTTGACCAACATGGCACTTAAGCTATTCTGGAAAGTTGATACCTTTGACTAATATCCTTTTAAGTTGGTTTTCTTGGAGGGAGATAAGGATGGGCAATTAATCACTTGTTCAATCAATAATAAACATAATGAGGAAATCGAAGTCACTTTTTAAATTAATTCACAACTAAGGAGCAATTAAAATGATAGTTTCAGAAAGTATAACTCCTTTTTTCATATTTTACTCTCGTGGCATATCTCTAGTGAACTTATATAATATTTGCATTAAAATTATCAGTGTCATCTTCCTCTTAACCTGTATAAACTGCATGAAAGCGACTACTGTACCTTATTTTCACTTCGTATCTCCCTCAGACCCCAGGATAAAGTTCTCTCTGCCATCTTGGTGCCTAATATATACATGTTGACTGTGGTTGAATCAATATCGCAGGGTAGGGAAAATGACTCCTCTACTTCTATAACTCCTTCCAGTCATTCTAACTCTAGCACATTTAATTGCTTTCAGGTAGGAATCTCTGCCCAGAGCTAGTCTAAATGGTGTTAGCTGTTTAAGACTGTCTGCCAATTCTGTGTCAGACTATATAAAAAGGTCTTCTATAAAGCTGTTAGACAGGCAAAATGTAATTTAAAAAACCGAAGTAAGGTGGGGCTTCCTGAACACCATAACACACTTACTTCTCCAAAAATAGCAAAGGATTTTTTAAAGTTGGGAGTGGAAAAAAATGAAAAGATCACTGGATTTGTAATCAGAAGACCAGGCCTTGAATCTCAATCTCAAAATTTACTACCTGTGCACCTTTGGCCAAATCACTCAGTCCACACACATATATTAATACACTTACTTTGGGCCTGGCACTTAACCTTATTAAATCTGTTTGCCCATCAATAAAATGAAGGACTTTGATTAAATAGAATAATGTTTAAGGTCCTTTATTATCTTTAGATAATAGTATTATTATTAAAATTAGGGAGATGAGAGAAATAATATGTAATTTTATTTTTTCCTACGCTAAAGGTTGATCATGGCACAAAGATGCTACTCTGGTCTCCTGA
The DNA here is from genome assembly GCF_028372415.1 of Notamacropus eugenii. Lineage (NCBI taxonomy): Eukaryota > Metazoa > Chordata > Mammalia > Diprotodontia > Macropodidae > Notamacropus > Notamacropus eugenii. The sequence continues at coordinate 106,653,863 of NC_092878.1, forward strand.
AGGACCCACTAGGCTTAAACTACTTTTGGTACAGAGACACTGAAAGATTTTAAAATGAATGTATCAAATACTCTCTAACAAATTCCTTAAACCACCAAGGGATGGAATTTTTTTGTTACAGCTCCTAATGAACTTCTTTAAAAGAAATGGAAGTCACCATTTGCTTGGGTAGAAGGAGGATCTACAATGGCAGATTCACAGGTCCTTACATGTGGACAGATTTGTTTAAGGAAACAAAGCAATATGTGAATGGAGTTAGAATTTCGAAACCCTGGGTTGCACAGTGGTTATACTCTGGGCCTGCAGTCAGGAAAATCTGAGTTCAAACAAATCTGACCTCAGACACATGTTAGCTGTGTGACCCTGGGCAAGTCACTTAACCTCTGTTTCATTTTTCTCATCTGTAAAATGTAGATGAAAATAGCATTTGCAGGGTTATTGTAAGGATAAAATGAGGCCATATCTATAAAATACATAGCCTGTAAAATGCCTGGTATACACATACACACACACAAACACACAAACACACACACAAACACACAAACACACACACATGCTCATGCACACACACACAGACACACACACTCACACATACTCACACACACACACACACACACACACACACTGACATGCACTTATTCCTTTCCCATTAATATTGCTTGCCTGCTATTCTCAATGGTTGAATCTGTCTGAGGAACAGGGTCATTGAAAGGAAAGGCCAATATCTTTTTCCTGCCCTTCTACTCTTCAGTCTGTTCATGTCTCATGACTACATCATACCATCTTTTAAATTAGAATGGGTTTAAGAAGACTGGGCATCAGACTTACTTTTTTCCCAGTGTTGGAAAGCAAACAAACAAACAAAAACATCCATGAATTGTTTTGACACCCAAGAGACATAAGCAGATGATTTCTGAGAGCTGGGCTATCAGCAAACTGAGGACTGAAAAATTAGGCCCTTTCAGAAGAAATTCCCTAATTTGGTTGCTTCTTTTGGACTTTTAGACTTATCACATACACACCAGCAGGGTTGGCCTATGAGAAAGCTTAATTTCTTGGTTATGCTGATCGACAGTAATCTTATCTAAAGAAAAAAAAGCATTTAAAATTATTCCAGGCTTCAAAGAGGTCATGTCGAATTGAAGGTCCCTCTGTCAAGGTCTGTTGGCTCATGTGGAAATTATTCTTTGAAAAACCAGTTCTCTAATTTCCATTCAAATGAGCACTGCCATTTTTCATGTTTTAAGTTACAGGAGTTATGAGCAAAGAGTCATCAAATGAGGGATATGAGAAGAAACCAATAAACGTTGTCAATGCTGGGCATTTTCTAAGGATGAATAATTTATCTTAGGCAGCTGCCCACATCTGGCCTGTTTAAGAAAACCACATGTACATATTACCTATGAGCTTGTGGCATTTCAGGTTAAACCTACATACATGCACAACATACACATACACACCCTCATGCGCATTTACACACACATGCCCGGGCATATACAGAGGTTCTCCAAAACCTTGAGCATATGTTTTTCTCCTAATTATTCTAATTCTAATAGCACTCCTCAGACTCCTTTTGAAAGGGCATTGGCAAGATAACTTGGACCATTACTTGACATACTTTGTTTATTGGCAAGTTCTATCTAACTCCTTTCACGCATTGTTTTGTTTCCTTAAACAAATCTGTCAACATTCATACACTTCAACAAATTAGAGCTGGGAAAGAGCCTGGTTAGTTTGATCCAGACTTTCCTTTCTTCTTTGCCAAATCACTGTGTACCACCTCCCGCATGCTACTTTGCCCAATTTTTCCTTCACTATTAAGAGCAAAGTGTATTGGGGTGTCTATATACAAAATCACTGTTCTTAAGAAATGTTGCTAATTTTCTAGGAAGCTCTTGTCAAACTTCAGCATTTTCTAATTTAGTTTTTTTTTTAAGTTTTCCATTTAACAGGAATTAATAAGTATATCCTATGCTCTAGGCACTTAACTACGTGTTGGAGAGACAAAAATAATAAATAAAATTCATTACTTTCAAAAAGTTGGCATTCTACCAGAGAGTGGGGGAGGAGAATGAAGTCTCTAGATTTTTATACTGTTGAACTGTAACTATCAAACTGATTTTCCTTCAATTTACCAACTTGAAGATTTCAAAACAGGGTTCAGTGAAGATCCTGGCTATATTGAAGCCTATTCAAGGCACTCTAAAATCCTTAAATGCAAACTCAGAAAGACTCATGTTTCTAAATTCACATCTGGCCTCTGCTACTTCCTGGTTGTGTGACCTTGAGCAAGTCATTTCATCCTGTTTACCTTAGTTCCTCATCTATGAAATGAGCTGGAAAAGAAAATGGTAAATCACTCCAGTATTTTTGCCAAGAAAATCCCAAATAGGGATTATGGAGAATTGGGCACCACTGGTAAAAGACTACGATAATATACTTTTTGAAACATCTGAAGAACTTTGTGCTAAGGCAACTCCAACCATGAGGTTATTCTTAAGCCATCAGCATACTCAAAATTGAGAATTATAGTATATAACCCAGAGCCCAAGCCCTCCAAAGATCTCAGGGCAAAGAAAATAATTTTCTGTCTAGCTTATTGACTTAAGTTATAGCATGATGTAAGATTTCCACAAATGTGGGTGACAGTTCCTAATTCATATTCTGTCTCTGTCTCTGTCTCTCTGTCTCTGTCTTGTCTGCCTGTCTCTCTCTCTCTCTCTCTCTCTCTCTCTCTCTCTTCTTACCCCTCCCTCACTTTCTCTCCTAAATGTAACACTTGGAGGTTTGAAAAGTATTTTATATACAATATTTCACTTGATCCTCATTTTACAAAAAGAAACTAAAGTTTAGAAAGAGGTATATGATTCACCCAGGATCACACAGGTAGTAAGTGCCTGAAGCAAACTCAAAGTCAAGTCTTTTTGACTCCAAGTCCAAAGCTGATCCATTATGATATTCCAAAGTCTCTTTCTGTCTCTGTCTCTTCATATATATATAGACATATGAACATATATATAGATATGCATACAAATGCAGGCGTATAGAGATTATATATTATAAAATATAATTATATAATATATAATAAAATACAATAATATATAGTTATATTATACAATAAAATATAATAATATATAATATAATACATTTAATATATTTATTTGTATACATGCCTACATATAAATAAATACAATTTTACAAATATATTTTTAAGCTCCTTGAGAGCTGGTTTTTTTTTCCACCTTTGCCTTTGTATTAACCATTTCTTAGCACTGTGGCTAGCACACATTAGGTCCTTAATAAATGTTTGCTGATCAGTTTAAATTAGCTTAGAAGGAAGACTTTTCTTAAAATGATTATCGTATCAGCAATACCATTTCTGCTAGATCTTCACTGTTCAATTAACCCACTGGCTTTACTCTTTAAGTAGAATGGTATGAAGAAAATAAAGACGATTGTTTCCTTTCTTGAAAGAACATATTGTTTCAGGAAATCTCTCTCTGGAAGGCTTGGTTCCTTAACTCAATAACTCCAACTCGGCATTATCTAAGAGGCAAACCCCAAACTGGGGCTGCCTTTTTGGGCAGAATGGGCAAATGTATGTTTGCTTTTTTATCATGTATTCCTGAAGAAAACGTCTTGGTGCTGCTACTGCTACTCCCCATTAAGATGAAAGAGCTTTCTCTCGTATTGTCTCATCTCAAGCCACACAGGCACACACATCTCCCACCGCCAGGCCTTTTAGTCAGGGAACAATCATTTACTAAAAGCTTATGTGCCAGCTTGAGGGTACACAAAGAAAGGCAAAAAAATCATCCCTGCTCTCAAGGATCCTACTATCTAATGGGGAATATTATGTGAAAATAATTATGTACATTAAGATATATTCAGGATAAATTGGAGAAAATCAACAGAGAGAAGGCACGAGCTTTAAAAGTGATGGGTAATGGCTTCTTATAGAAGATGGGATTTTAGTTGTGACCTGAAGGAATCCAGGGAAGCTAGGAGATAGGATGAAGATAAGAAGGGAGGCATTTGATCTTAAAAATGTTAGGGGAGTAATAGAATTTACTGAATGTACAGCGAGTTTAGGGTGGGGTTTAAGACATGGTCAGACCTGAATGTTAGGAAGATCACTTTGTCAACTGAGTGAAGGAAGGATGTCAGTTGCCTATAAGTCATATTCAATAACCTATAATCTCATTCAGTTGATAGTCAGATTTATTGGTTGGTCCTCTAATTACCCCTTCTCATTGTAAAAGTCCCAGTGTAAGTGTAAATCTCTTCTCACACTGAAATTATTTCACCACATGGGCAAACCACAGAATAACTTCTCCTGTAAACAGAAGGATCATCAGAGGTCATCTAATGAAATCTCTGGACTTCTAGACTGGAATTTATTCTCCAGAACCCCCAGAGTGATTATTTTGTCTTTCTCTGAAGATAACTATGTGGGGGAGCTCACATATTCCTAAAATGGCTGTCCACTTTTAGCCAACCCTTCATTATTGGAAATGTTCCTTCACAACAAGCCTAAATGTGTCTTTCTGAATGAAAATCACATTTATCCTATTCCATGTCATTTCTGCTGTCACTTTTATTTAATAATATTTTCAATAACAAGATACAGCTTGACATAGGACCAGTCTCAGAGCCAAGATGAGCTGAGATCAAGTTCACTTTCTGAAACAAACTTGAGTCACTTGAACACTCAGTGCTTTAGGATGACAGCTCTCTAGAACTCCAGGTTAGAAATGATTTCCCAACCTGCATGGTTGCGGAGAGTTTTCATGCAAGGATTTTCCCATTCAGATGATAGAAGGTCTAGAAAATGGCTCCCCACCTTGAAATGATTCTGATGGACTAGATCTATGCATTTCATATTTTTACAACATAGATATTTGTATTCAGCTTACAAGATCCCTAGGCAAGGCCTGTCAAATTCTGTGACTGATATAGAACCTACTTTGAGGTTGAAAGTTAATATTCTAATATTTTTCAGAATTATTCCACAATATTTTATGTATCTATTTCAATTTTTCCATAAAGCTATTTATTTCAATTACTTCTTTAAAAAATTGAAGGGATGAATGTTGATGTTTGAACCCACCATAGTGAAGGGTCTTCCTTTTAATAACAGATTTTTGAAGATTGACTCAAGAGTAGCAAACCCTGTCTTTTTTCAAAGTGATTGTCCTATGGAGTAACTGAAACTGACCACCCTCCATGTTGTCACAAGAGCCTATCATCAATGACCACTTTTTGATGTTTTGTGTGGGCTAAAAGTAGATGTTCAAATTCTTGTTGTTGACATCCTTTACCAAAAGAAATCTGTACTCTTGGAGCTCAGTTATAAAGTGATGCTTGCTGCTTATACTTTTTTTGTGCCCTTTCTTTTTTGCACAGAAGATTAAGCCTGCAATAGATTATTCTTTTTGATTGCCTGTTTTACAGAACTCTGCAGTCAATTGCACACAACTTCTCTTTATCTTCTATGGTGACGAATATTTGCTTCAGCCAGCCCACATTATGGACTGAGAGAGAGGAAAAGACATGACACTATCACTTGGGTCTTCTGTGTGGAAACCATGTTCTGTTTACTCTTTTTTATCCCACACATTTAACCTCCTTCTGTTAATTCATCAGTACTTTGTGAGACATAAATTTATAGAAGACATGAGACTGCTTTTAAAGTTGTTTACCATTTGGTAATGACATTGAGAAATGAATGGAATTATTTTTAATATAATATATTGATTATCTGTGTCCATATCTGTATATGCATCTATAAGATATCACATACTATAATTATATCACACACACATATATGTATATATAAAATATCATATGTATAAACACAGAATTCAGGTTAGGTGTCAGTTTACTTGCAAAGTGCCAGTCCAACTTGGCAATGGAGCAACTGTCACCAATGTCATGCCCCACAGTGAACTCATTGAGGACTCTCTGAAGAAAGAAAAAATTCTTCAAGTACAGAAGCTGGGAAAAATGTCTTCGTCATACATGTTGTCAACAAAAATACCCTACATTTATACTTTAAATTTTAGCATGCTCTAAAACTTGAATTCAATACAGATAAGAAATTAGTTTATTCACCTAGAATCTAATCTCAGGAAATTCACCATCTGAATGATAGTTTCACTGATATAGAGATCTCATGGTTGACAATATCCCTATAGTGAAACTGGTCAACAATATATCTAAAATGTAGAGTCTTGGAGCGTTTTGATTTCATATGTAGTGTGTATGAGAGGCAGAATTCAAACCAATTCAAACTCGTTCCAAGGTGGTCCCATCTAGCTACTTTTCAGTGATACATATCTCAAACATGAATGACCTTTTGAAAGAAATAAACTATAGCTGATGCATGGGTTAGTTTTGCTGAATTTCTTTCTTCCCTCCCTCCCTCCCTCCCTCTCTTCCTTCCTTCCTTCCTTCCTTCCTTCCTTCCTTCCTTCCTTCCTTCCTTCCTTCCTTCCTTCCTTCCTTCCTTCCTTCCTTCCTTCTTTCCTTCCTTCCTTCCTTCCTTCCTTCCTTCCTTCCTTCCTTCCCTTCTTTCCTTCTCTCTTTCTCTCTTTCTCCCTCTCTTTCTTTCTTCCTTTCTTTTTTATTATTGGTTACAAACTATGGATAATTAGATAGGGGAAGAAGTAGGATGTGTTCAGAAATATTGTGCTAAAATAAATGGAATTGTTTGAAAATCATAAATGAAGGGTATATTTTTTCTACTTTCACTGAATTATTATTTCAATGGACCTCTTATCTCATTGTGAGGGCTACTCCACTGGTGCAGATTATAATCTATCTATCCCTGCCTTCTCAACCAGTTATCTACATCCTCCCTATATCTTCTGTGCAATGTGCTGGGCATTTCTCTTGGTACCTCAACATTATGGGGTATGAATGGAGCATGTGGAGTGTCTAGCTATCATTCCTTATCCTCATTACATTCCAGACCCGCCTCCTTTCCCCGCCATATATCTCATTGGTTATACCTTTTACACTGCTTCTTGTGTAGTATGGTAAAGACACATGGCAGCCTATTTGTTCCCGTTACACAAGATTGAATTCTTGCTGTGGAAAAAAAAGTGTGTCTGTGTCTCTGTCTGTCTGTCTGTGTGTGTGTGTGTCTGTGTGTGTGTGTGTCTGTGTGTGTGTGTGTCTGTGTGTGAAGTGCTATTTAAACCCTAGAATATCCAGGAAAAAGGTCAGGATGAGTGATTTTCCCCTCTGAGGTCAGCATAGGGAGGCAGATAGAGAAATCTGTGTAATACAGTCAGGGTTTTGTGGAGCATTCCAGCATAGAGAGAGATTATGTACCAGGGCAAAAGGAGTTCTCCAACCCATAGAGTGACATCATGTGCATTGTGAAGGAACAGGTGCCAGCTGGAAGCTTAGTTTCCTATTACCCAGTTTCAGGTCACCAATCCAGGGTGGACGGAGGAAAGGGTAGAATTCCAGGAGCAGGAAGTGGTCCAAAGCCCTAGAATAATCCTGCTTCCTCAAGTTCTCTTGAGGCTCTTATTTTGATCTTTTCCTTTCTTTTGACTTTCTCAGAACTCGTCTTACTGAACTTTGGCCCTGAGCCACCTCAATGATTAGCAACATTTAGAGAGCTAACAAAGCTAACAGCTTCCTTTAGAAAAGAGAACATAAGAAGTCTTGAGTCCAGAATCAGTGCTGTTTGGAAGACGAATGCACCTTGAGATTCATTTGCTGTGACCCCGCTGCATCCCAGGGGACAGCCGGAAAGCTCTCCTCTTAGACTCTGGTTCATACATTTTAAAGGCAGAAGTAGTGCTTTATGTGAGGTGTAACTTGCATTACTTTACTAGGAGAAGAGAGTCTAAGCCCCTCAGGGATACTGTAGGGATAATAACTGGGGCATTATAACTAATCCACTTTGAAAATATAATTTCTAAAGATAGTTTACAATAAAAAAAACCACAGTATTTTCCCAGTGAAGGAAGCCAGAGTAAGAAGGTATATAAGGTATTTCTACAAGATTATATCCTGTACTTTGTTAGGAGAGACAACTTTTTCCTTCGTTTATAGCTTTTCTGTCACAAAGACACAGATCCTTCCTTCCTCCCTCCCTTCCTCCCTTCCTCCCTTCCTTCCTTCCTTCCTTCCTCCCTTCCTTCCTTCCTTCCTTCCTTCCTTCCTTCCTTCCTTCCTTCCTTCCTTCCTTCCTTCCTTCCTCCCTCCCTCCCTCCCTCCCTCCCTTCCTTCCTTCCTTCCTTCCTTCCTTCCTTCCTTCCTTCCTTCCTTCCTTCCTTCCTTCCTTCCTTCCTTCCTTCCTTCCTTCCTTCCTCCCTTCCTTCCTTCCTCTTTTGTAACTGTACTCTAGAGGTCTTAGGAATGGGAGAGGTTTCTGAGACATTCTTGCATTCAGCAGATCAATATTATGATACGTTCTTATTTGAAGTGTATAGTACTTTTCAGCAGTGCTGATCTCTTGGCTCGAAGCCCAGAGGAAGATTCAGAAAGGGGAAATAGGGTGTCTTGGTTCATTCTATCAAATAAAACCCTTTGCCTTTTTTTTTTTTTTTACAAAAAGTCTCATAGGCCTTCTTAACAGACTAGCAAGTTATTAGATATCCATGAGGCACAGTCCAATGACATGCCATGAATGATATTCTATCTAAGTAAACATTGTCATTAGAATGAGCTGGAGTTGAATTGCTATTAACAGTTGTACAGCTGTTCTACACCATTTGACATCTACCCAAGAAATGCATCTTGGCGCCAATGAGAATTCTTTACCAGGCAGATTAATATCTCAAATGTGTATGAAATGCAATGGAATCACTGCATCATTGCACCCATTCATAATATTTACAAAATGAGTATTGAGTTTCCCTTTCAAATGCTGGGATTGATTTTTTTTCCCCAATGTTTCCCATCCTCACTCCGCTTTTGTAACAACTATAAATCAGCTGCAGAGAAATGTCTCTTCTGCTGTTTCACAGGGCTCTTCTTATCAGATCAACACAGTTTTTGCATACCTAAATGTTTTTAGCTTTTCTGTCCATTGCCAGAAATATTAATGCTTTTGCTATGAAATAGTTGAGGCGTTTTGCTGTTTGCTATAATGCTTAAAGAACGTAAATGACTTTGTCCCCTTTGCTCTGCATTATGAGTGCATAGTTGTCTGTGAGACTTATCAAAATAAGTAGATTCATCAAATTCCTGTTGGAAAAACTCGGAACGCTCATCAACTCCAAGATCTTAGCAGCAGCCTAATGATCTGGGTCAACATCCCTACTAGAAGGGTAATTAAATATTTGCTTGAAATGTTCTAGCCATGGGGACCTTCCCAATTAATTTCTATTTGGGGAGAATTCTCATAGCTAGACTATTCCCCTTTAAATTCAGAGCGCTACTGCTGTTGACATTCATGTTGATGATGATGATAACATTTGCATGGTGCTTTATGGTTTGGAAATCATTTTAAAATATCATTTCATTTTATTCTGACATCCATCCCTGGGAGGTAGGTGCTATGAGTATCTTAATTTTATAGATGAAGAAACCAAGCAGATTGCTATGAAATTACTTGTCCAGGGACACACAACTCAGATGTGAATTCAGGATTTCCTGACTTCAAGTTCAGTATTTTATTCATAGTGCCACCTAGTTGCTCAGAAACCTGGATTATTTTGGTCTGAGTCCCTGCCCCCAACCTCACTTACTCAAATCTCAATCTCTACGATTCAGACATTGGTCCTGGAAAGTCAACAAGTACCCTAGTGATAAGTGTCTCTGAACTCACGTCTTATCATGAGTCCTTTTTCTAAGTATTTTCAGCTCAGGAGAACCTTAAACACAAGCCCAAACTTGTTCTCCTGTATGTTAGCCATTGGAGAATTCAGTGTCACTCCTATGTGATGAAGAATCAAAGTAACAGTTTAATGGAAATCTTACATTGAGATATAATTGGCCTTTCATACCAACTAGGGCAACTAGTTGATCAACTAGTCAACTGGTCAAATAGGATAAAGTTATTTCCTCTAAAAAAAAATTGATCATCTGTGTGACATAGCTTTAAGTCACCTTCTATTCTCCATTTGTGTCATCCTCTGATTGCGCCAGTTTGCTAAAGCCTTTCATAAAATGTGGTACTTCAACCTGAATACAATGTTCCAGCTATGCTCTGAATCTGATCAGAGCAGTTAATAGAGAATGATAGTATTATTTCATTGCTAATATTATAGAAGAGAAAAATTAAAACTCAGACTTTAATAAAATAATTTTATTTCAATAATTTATATTTTAACATGTCATTTTTCTAATTGAGAATCAATAAAATGGTGCTGGTTAGCTTCAATTCTGATAATAACTAAGTTTTTTTTCAATGTGGTACAATAATATTTTAATGATGTGCAATAATTCTTATATACACTGATCTGGCTTTAGTCTTCACAGTTTTAAGGGCTTTATTAATTCATTTTGGTGCTCCACTGAAAATTCAAAGAGTCAAAAGCAATTTGAATGAAGTTAAATTTAGTTGACAAATATTTTAACAAAATATTGTCATTCCTTATGTTCATAATTCATAATTACCTAGATTTAGAATTAGAAAAGACATTCAAAGTCATTGAGTTCAGTTCTGTCATCTACTGATGAGGATGCTGACACCCAAAAGGTTAACTGTTTGAGTTTATGCAAGCTCGAAATGGGAGAGGCAGGGATTGAATTAAGTCCCAAATCATTGCTCATACTAATTTGTGGTTTCCATAATCCACAGTACCCTAAATACCCATGATAGGTCAACTCAAAGATCACAATCATTTTGAGATTTCTCTTTATCACAATAATAAGAATTAGAGCTAGACTGTAAGTAATACATACTTGTTCTAAGGAATTAGGAAGTATAGACTAAGAAAAGGGTGGTAAAAATGCAGTTGATGTCCTGGTACATTTTTCATCCACATGCATTCATACATAGATACACATGCACATACACATATATACACATATGCATATATCTCACATATGTGTGTTTATTCCTTGTGATAGTATTTGGTAGAAAGATATAGTCTTTAGCAAGGACATTTTTTAAAAATGAGGATAGTCAATTTACACCAACTTATATATAGCACAAAGAAAACCATCAGATGGAAGAAAACCATTCATTTGAACTTAAAAATGTCAATAAAATTCTCTGAAGTCAATATCTATCCACACAAACCTAGCTAATATTGACATTCTACTTCAAGGTTTACAAAGTTCTTCATATATATTTACACCTTTAATTTTCACAATAAGTCATGGAGAGAGGTGCTATCATCATCCTTTTATAGATGAGGGAACTGAGGCTGACAGAGAAGTTAAATGTAATTTTTAGGGTATCTAGCAAGTGTCTGGTGGATTCTAACACATAAAGGTAAATGAGAAGATTCTCTTCATTTTCTTTCCTCTCTCTCTCAGCTCCTTCATTCTCTACTATTCCACCTCCTCAGCTTTGTGAAAAACTTTCCCTTGCCCTACTTTCCAGCTTCCCTTTGGATCTTGTCTTCTCCCATTTTTGAGAGGCATTATTTTTATGTCTTGTATTTTTATCCCAAGTTCTTAGCATAATACTTAACATATGATAGTAAGCCCTTAATTAATGTTCTTTCTCTCCCTCCCCCCCCCACATCTATCTCTCTGTCAGTAATTTAAGGAATCTATATAGGGAATTTGGATAATTTTAGTCAAACTCAGTTTTTTTTTGCATAATTGTTTTGGGTGGGTTCTGTTATTAATGTTTCCTTATTATTATTATTTCTTATTATTATCCAGTTGTCTGGATATAATTATATCAGCTCTGTACTTTTTTGCCAATTCAAACTGGCTTATACATACATGTTCCTAACATTTTAGTTTCACACTTTGGTAAGAATGAGTGCTCATTTTCATCTACAGTAGAAATGTTTAGCAGATTTAGAATAAAATCTTCAAAATTTACCATTTGTCATTATCAGACATTGCTTCTGTTTGAGTCTATGTCATCTTGTATGGAGTATGCATTGAACAAAGAACCTTTGTACTAAATAAATATTGGAGAAACTTAAATTCCTCTCCTCAAGGAGTTTATTATAATCTAGGTGGGTGGATCAAAACAATGGGAAAAATATTTATGTGTAAACTGGCAAGGCACTTAGGAATGTCTAAGTAAGTACATAGGCAGAATGGATATATGAAAGAAGTCAGATAACAAATCTAGAAATCAAAGTTATTTTCCTAATGCACAGCTGTGATGGTTGAAGACCAGATGCTGACTATTAATCAAAAGACTTCCTGAGGAGGAATTAGCCTTGTGTTTGAGTGAGTCTGAAACTGAAACCTGGATGAAATAAGCATGAACCACAGTACCTGGATAAGCCAATCCCAAATCAAAGAAGAAAAGGGTGGAGCCTGGGTAAATGAAAAGAAGGGAATCATTACAGGAAGAAGAGACACAAGTTTTTTGTTATCAGAGGTTAAAATAAATGTTCTAGGGCATTGATTGCAAAATGTTACATTTTAAAACATAATTTTATCCACTTTCTGGTCATCTGTTCTGATTGCTACTTCCTTCTTGATGTCCTTTGGATATGCTGAATGGTTATCTGTCTTAATTTTCTAAGTATTTTTTTTTTCTGCTCAGTAAATGGGGATGGAGAGGAAGTTGTGGACTGGAGTTAGTGATGAATTTAGAGTTGGATATCACTCAAGGCACTTAAATACGATGAAAGTGGATGCATGTGACACTTCAAGGCCAGAATAACAGAATATAGGAATACAATATAGGTATATTTTTGTATCAATGGCATGGATTAAGAAATGCCAGTTTTTAACATAAAGAGGAAAGCCTTGGGTAATCCGAGATTCCTGATAAGCTGACATCTGAAGTGTCATAGTGCGGGGTAAAATTATGGGGAAGATTTAATAGCTGTAAAATCTCACTCTCATGATCTACTTCCACCTAAAGTATAAATATGCTAAATTATGAGACCCTCAAGGAAACTTCAGACAATTTTAGATTGATCCAATTCAATATAATAAGCGTTGTAAAATATCTACTGTGCTTTTGTCTCCTCCCTTCCACCTCTTAGAATTTTTCACTGCTTTCCAAGCTTAGAGGCTGCTCCTAACACAGATTTAAAAAAATAATAATGTTCCTTGCTTATTATGATTTTTTGATACTTCTCTCTGAAGTTACATTGAGTTTACTTTGGAAACATTTAATATTGACTAATCTGGTACATCCTGCATTCACTCAATAGAAGGGAGAACTCGAGGACAAAAACTGCTTTGTTTCTATCTTTTTATGCCCAGCACCTAATTAGCACCTTCCACGTAGTAAGTCTTTTATGAGCACATATAATGTAGGGGGTACAGTGCATAGAACCTGATTATTGCATCAAGAATTCTGAGGTGGAATCCTGGCTCTACCACTTAATACTTGTGAGACCTTAGGAAAGCCATTTTACCATTCTCTCTCTCTTTTTTCTCATCTATAAAATGTTAAATTTGGAGTCTTTGATCTTAGATGTCATTTCTAGGACTACCTATGATCCACTGAAGAAGAAATAATTGTTGCATCACTGAATGAAAGTCCCTAGGAGTTTGCAATTTACCAGGAGGGGGAAGGATACAATGTATAAACAATGAATATACTCATGATGTGAATAGGAGACCAGTGATTATCTCCTCCGTAACTCATTCATTATGCATTTCAATCACCATTAATTCTACAGCAGAGAAAAAGTGAAGTGATTTTTTTTTCTTGAGTTAGAACATTATTTTTATTTCTCAAAAGCTGGACTATCATGATTCAGATATTACTCTACTGCAGGGAATAAAATGCAAGGACATTTCCTTAACTACTTTCAGGTAGAATGTGTTATATTCAGGAACATGAAATGAGATCAGTACATGTACCTTCTGCACAGAGTACATGAGGGTGTGAACAAATATTAGACAATTCTCATGGACTCTTTGAAAAGACACAAAAAAATAAATCAAATGGAACCTAAATATTAAACAAGTTTTTCTGATAGACTAAACACTCCTTGAGGACAGGTACTGTTTGACGTTATTTCTTTGCTTTTCTAGTACCTAGCACCATGCCTGGGACATAGGAGAGACTTAATAAATTCTCATTCATTGATTTGCCTTAGTGGTATAAAATCTGCAGGTACGAGTATTCGATCTATACAAAAGCTCATGTTTGTTTCACTGAATGAGAAACTAGGATAGGCCACCCTTGTTCTATTCTGATTATAGTCTGACTACTTATTCCAGTTTAGAATTTCTTTAATTCCCAATTTCTTTTAACTCCTCTCCTTTTGTTTTTCTTTTTGCATGAAATAACATGTGTCTGGAATACTAGATGCCTCTCAGTTCTTGGAGCCCAATGCTCAATTTCAAAATTTTTGGAGTGTTGGCAAGAAACGTGAAGTTTTCACCTTTCCAATTTTTCCCAGATGCAATTTCAAGTTAATTTATAAACTATGAATAAACTGCCAGGGTGTATAAAGCACAAAACTATGAAATTCATTTATAGTTATTCTTTTCCAGAATAGTCTAACCTGGTTTACTTTCATAGAAAATGATTCCCCCAGTCAAATTCATGCTGCTTTTTAAAATTTTCCCACCATATCCACTTGGCCTCACCCATGAAAAGTTTCGTTTTTTCTCACATCTCTCAGCAGTTGTTGTTTGTGGAGGAAAAGAGAGAAGGGTTCTAGATTGTTCCTCTCCAGTCATGAGTGATTAAATAAAGTAGCCTCTATTTCAGTGTAAAATGTGTTTCCTTCTCAGAAAATTATCAGGGACTGTCCCTGATAATTCAACCACCTAATTACCTGTACCAACGTATCTGGAACTCTAGAATCAAGAAACTTTCTCTTATCAAATCAGATTGCTACCTTTGCAACTCTTAGTCTTAAAGACTAAATATACACCACCAAGCCCACTGTATTTCGTATTCCCAGGGTCCCCTAACCATAGACTGAAGCAAAATTTTCTTGCTCTGAACCCCCAATGTCAGCAACAGCTTAATTTACTAGTCTTACTAGTCCTTACTAGTCTAGGGTCAGTTATAGACCTGACTTGGCTGCCACATCCTTTTCCCTCATTTTCTGCATCCTATATGAAATATATATTTTTGAGAATTTGTGTTTAGAGCTCACGATTGAAAAAGGCAATTCTGTCATGCAATGAATCTTTCCCTGTCATGTGTTAGAATAACAATAATGCTTCTTTAACAGTGATATACTCTAAAATGGTTCATTGTAGTCATTTTATCATGAAACTGTCACACTCCTGCTTGTGGTTTCATGAATGAATACTCTTTCTTGATCTCTCCTCAGATTTTCTTTGACCCTGGTCTCCTCTACACCTACTTTTTGGCTTGCTGTCATTTTTCTATACTACATGATCTCAGAATCATCTCAAGAAAAATTAGTGTGGCAATGGATTCTGACATGTATCAGGACAGTGTGAAGAGGGAAATGGAAAGCTTGGAGTGTTTGTGAAACAGAGGCAGCAGGCTAAAGAGAAAGTAAATCATAGGAACCAGACAAAAGATACCATGGGAAAAGAAGAGAAGAAAATGCTTTCTATATTTCCTGCGTGAGCCAAAATCAAGGCACCCAGGGAATTTCAGGGTAATTCTTCCCCTAAATCCCATTTCTGTTCCATGTTTTGCCAAATTTCCATATCGTACCACCAATATTCCACCTAAGTGCTCCAAACATAAAGGTGAACACTAATTTTCATATCTGGCCAAATGGGTAAAACCAGACTTTACAATCACATTCATTAATCATTAATTGTTTCATCTCCTACCTCCTTGCCTTACCATAGATTATTCTCTCTATGTTCAATGTACTCCTTCCTAATTCTAGGCTCATAAAATTCCTAGTTTCCTTTAAGACTCAGTTTAACCACCACCTTGTGCCAGAAGTCATTTGAAAATATATTTTATTGCTTAATTAATTTTTAGTTTTCAGCACTGACTTCCATAAGATTTTGAGTTCTGAATTTTCTCTACTCTCTCCAGTCATTTTTGTTCCTATGTACTGTTACATCCTTCTCAGAAAAGTAGAGTCAGGGACTGGGCCTGACATTGCAATGACCTAAATACTGAAATCATTGTACAGGGAACGCCAGGATCAAGAAACTTTCTCTATCAAATCAAATTGATAACTTTGCAACTTTTAGTGTTCAAGAGCTGTCTGCAGCATAGGTGCCAAAAATCACATGCTCAGGGTCTCATGACACAACTCTGAGTGAGGCCAAAACCAAAATAAATATAATTGAAAAATGTTTAACAGAATAAATGAAAATACAATAAAATAGAGATAACGTTAGCTTTTTAAAAAAGTCAACATGTGGCCCACATATTGACTTTCTATTTGAGTTTGATAGCACTGGTCTAGAGCATTCCGGCTAATTGATATTTCTAGGATCACATAGTCAGTAGGTTATCAGAGGAAGAATTTTAACCCAGGTCTTTCTGGCTTCAAGGCCTCACTGTCTCCTTCATCATGGCACTCCTCCTTCTCTCCCTCTTCCCTAATAATTAGGAATATATTTTGTATGAATACATGTGTGTATATTATTTCTCCTGACTTGATTGTAATTCCCACAAAGACAAGAAATGTTTCATTTTTTTTCCTTTGTGTAACCAGCATCTAGCACAATGCCTATCATATGTTAGGTATTTTATAAATAACTGTTGATTGACTGAGTTTCCTTGAAGTGGCTTAGGATGTTTTCTCAGTGGTAGAGAGGATTTAACAATGGCTATAATGCAAAATGGTATAATGTGTATAGGACTGTGACTATTTCTTTCCACCACAAGAAACTGTTAAGACATTGATCGAATTTGTCACTTTGGAGATTGAATTTAGCCCAATGGAGATATTGGAAAGGAGATAGGTTCTGAATATGATTGGTATACTCCTTCTGAATGTATATTGATGTGTTTAGTAGAGATACCTCTGACCTTTGGGAGGCAGTTTCTTGGCTCTCCATTAGTAAAGGTCAAGGCTTTCCCTTATTCTCTGGATCAGCAAGATATCAGATCCAACTCATGAAGGTTGCAGATGGGAAGGTAGCCTTTGCCAGTAGTCTCATCTATAACTCAGACTTTTTATTTTCTCCAAGAAAGATCCTCTTGAGAAACATAACTAATTCATTATGCAGATACCATCAAAGTCAATTTGATAGTGTACAAAGGCCTAGAGAGAGGTAGAGGAAAGCTGCCTCCAATATCTGCGTTACCTATGGAAATGATCACATTTTTTAAACACAACCTGAAAACGTTCTGGTTCCAATACATATGCTCTTTGATAAGATGAAAGGATACCTTTTGTGCCCATCAGATTGCATTCCAGAAGGGGAATTCAGTGATAAAGTAGAAAATAAAATGAAAGCTGCAGGTTAATTGCTAAAGAAAAGCATATGGAAGACTCATAAATGCTAGCAAATGTTGTCCTAACATGCTTGAAATTGTATTGTGAATACTCATTTCTTTATTACCAAAGACTATCTCATTTTTACATCTTGTGGTTTATTTTAAGCCATTGTGGTATTTTACAAAGTGTTTAGAACCTGTTAACGGGTACACAAGCTACTTTCATTTTCACGTTAAAAACTGAAGTAATTAAAATTCAAAAAGCCTCTCATCTCAAGTAAAAGCTGATAGTTACATCCAAGACCCCATAAATAATAGACAAAATACCTTTTACCCCCTACTGCGTAGTTACATTTATTGTTGATTTATTTTAATATTTTCAGTAGTTAAACTCTTCAGTGTTGATAGTCCTTTATCTCTCAACTTACTATTCAACCACTAATGTTCTATTCTGTTACCTCTTTTCTGCAAGGACAGAATCAAGGTCTGATCAGCCACGGTTGGACACACTGTCACCTGGCTCCCATTTTCACCATGGGCTCCTTCAGGCTACTATACTATGCTGTAGAAGGCAGGTCAACTGAGGAGGTTTTAAATAAAGACCCTCTAATGGACTATGTCTGTCATCTAAGGACCTATGGAGGAAAGCATAGAGATGCTTGGTTATGGAGGAGATTTTTTTTTTATATCACAATGGTTTAAAATAAAATCTCAAGATGTAAAAATAAGATATTCCTTGGTAATAAAGAAATGATTATTCACAATACAATTTCAAGCATGTTAGGACACCATATGAATCTTCCACATAACATTTTCTACAAAGATATGAGAATATCATTTGGTCAATGATCATTTTTTGAGCATTTGCTATAAGTAAAATACCCTGTGCTCAGGGCTGGGGACAGAAAGAAAGGGGAACAAAAACCTACAGAAACAGTGCCTGACTTCAGAATTAAATTCCAATATAGTAAACAACCAGTATTTAAGATATTCATAGAGTAGATCAAAGGTCATTTCAGAAGCTAAGGCACTAGAATTTGGGGGTAAGGTGGACTAGATGAGAGACTTAAAGGAAGTCAGGGAAACTAAGAGACAGAGGTGAAGATACAGAGCACTTCAGGCATGGGGTTCAACCAATGTAAAGGTGTGGAAATGAGATGGGAGACATTGACAAACAACCACCCAGTATGGCAAGTCTACATCCAAGAAGGCTCTTTGTTTTATGAGCAAAGTGGAATTGCAGTAACTTCAAAACAAAATGTGAGATGCACACATTTAGAGACATCACCACCCCAAATGTTCATATGGACTACTTGTGTCTGACCTGTGGTAGAACCTTTCAAGTTTGTATTGGTCTGATCAGCCACAGTTGGACACACTGTCACCTGGCTCCCATGTAGTGATGCCATTTTGATACTCTTGGAGAATGGAGCACGATAACCAACTATGGAGATAAAAGATCGGAGTGTTATGGAAAAACACATAAGCTAGTGAAGCTGGATCTTAGAGTATGCACATGAGGGCAAAGTACAAGAAGACTGGAAAAGGAGGAACATTCCAGGTATGAACAGTTTTAAATGAAAAACAGAGGACTTTGCATTTGACCTTGCAGGTAATAGTTGAGAGGCTGACTGATATTCCCAGGACCTCAAAACCAGTACAAGGTATCAGGAACAGCACTTAAAATTAGATCTTTCTACCTTCAAGGCTACCTCATTCTTTATTTCATTATGACCCCTATCCACTCCTCCCCACAAATTATTATGAATATATTTTGTAGAAACATATATATATATATATATATATGTGTGTGTGTGTGTGTGTGTGTGTCTGTGTGTCTGTGTGTATGCCATTTCCCCTGATTAGAATGCAATGCTTTATTTTTTTTTCTTTTTAAAAGAAAAGTGGAGGTGGAGGAGTGACATAGTCATACATCAAGTTTAGGAAAATCAGGTGGGCTATTCCATGGGGGATGAGTTGTGCTGAGGAACAACTTAGGGCTGTAAAATTGATTATAAGCTTATTGTTATAAACCAGGTACAAGTCAGGAAGCACCTGGACCAGTACAGGGACTGTGTGGATGGAAAGAAGGGGATAGATATGAGAAATGCTCTGAAGGTAGAAATGATAAGAGTCAAGAAATTTGATATAGAAGGTGAGTGAGTGTGAGCAGTCAAGAATGATACTTATGTTGAAAGCCTGAGTGACTGGGAAGATGGTTGTACCCTCCATAGAAATAGAGAAGTTAGGGAGAGGGGTTTATTACAGTGCATATGGGAGTAGAGCATGTATACACTAATCAGATAACAACTCTATTAAATTATCTGGAGATTTTCCTTCAAAGTTTATAGGGTCATAAGATCATAGATTTGGAGCTAGAAGGGCTCAGATATCATCTATGAAAATTCTAACATTTTACAAATGAAGAAATGGAGGCCAAGGGAAGTAAAGCAAACTTACTTTGAACTTAGATTGTTCTTAGCACTGGAGAAAGATAAGGAGTAGCAGCAACATGAAGAAGATGGGAAATAATAGGAAGGGAAGAAAGAAGAAGGAGAAAAGGAGGAAATGGAAGGGAGAAGAAAGAAGGGAACAGAAAGGAGGAGGAAGAGAAAAAGTCAGAGAACTGGAAAAGGGAAAAAGAGGCAAAAGAAGATGAAGAGGAATAATTCTCAAACTAAATGGAAACCACCAGACATTCTGGATCAGTTGTATCTATATCACCATGACCAAATTGAATTTGGTGGAAACATTTTTTTATTCATTTTACAATTACTTATCTAAGTAGACCTACAGAATGAGTGAATGATGACATTAATGAATGAAAAAGCACTTATTAAGTGCTTGCTGTATACCAGACACTGTGCTAAGTGCTGGGGATAAAAATACAAAAAAGAATGTTCCTGTTCCCAAGGAATTTAGATTAGTATGGTTAATGACATGGAACAGGGTGTCTGGAGCTTTAAAATTAGCTAATTGATACACAGGATTAGCTCATGCAATTTCTGCATGGAAATAGATTGCAAACTCTATATTTTAGCAGATGACATTTATTAGCTGTTAAAAATGAAAAATGTTATTCAGTGTCCATCCTTGTGTTGTGAAGCTTCTCCACATTTGGGATGATTCCTGGACAATGAATGATCTATTATGTAACCAATACTGAGAGCCTTTACAGAGACTTTTTGGCATACTCCTTGAGAACACAAGGTCACATATTTTTTGCCATGAATATTGGAGTTGAACTAGCAGATGATAATAAATAATATTAATTTTGAAATGCCAGCTCAAAATAAAAGAAATATTCAGTTTAAATTGTGTGACAGAATGTTTTGATCATTAGCTATGGTACAAATCTGGTAAAAAGTCAGCCAACCTACAAGCGTTTATTGTGTGTCTACCACGTGCCAGATAATTTGTTGGGCATTGGAGATGAAAATACAAAATTAAAAAAAAAAAAGCAAACAATCCCTTCTCTCAAGAATCTTACGTAACATAATATCAAAACATCTCCAATTGACCTATATTTATCGTCTTTAGTTCGCTAATGGCGTTTTTTCTGTAATTTAAATTATCTTCTCAACATGATTGATAAGCCTACCAAAAATGAAAGAATATTACTTCATCAACAAAAGCTATTGAATATTTTTCAACCTAATAACTTCATAAGTCACTGAAGGAATATATATTTTTCTCTAATAATGAAAACATTTTTTCTTGATTTATAACAGAGAAGTAAACATTGTAGGACATTAAAACAGAAAATAGTATCATTATAACAATGGAATTTTAAAATTTTCTTTTTTATCTGAATTAAATAAGTATTAAGAAAATGAGCATTTCAACATGTACAGTAGAAAAGAAAAATAAAACTGTACATAAAATTGTGGAATTACTATATATATCTGTATATAGACATACATAGCTTGCTTTTCTTTTTTATTAGATAATAAATTCAACCTGTTGCTTCCTAACCTGCCCTGCCTGTCTCTGCTTCTTTCTGGCCTTTCTTTTATTATCTTCTCTGATTAAAAAAAAACTGCCTCAATGACCTTTTTTCTCTTCTCTACTTTCCTATCTTTCCTTTTCCTACCATATTATCGCAAAGCCTTTGTAACAGACATGCATATCTTCACATTAGCTCAGTTCAAAAAAAATTGTGTCATTCTATATTTCAACTCAGTCATCAGTCTGTCAAGAGATGGGTAATGTGTTTTAATTTTATTTTTTTAATTTTTAACAGTCCTCTAGACAGTCACGTAGATCAGAATTTTCAAGTCTTTCAAAGTTGTTTTTCTTTATAAGATTATGGTTATCATAAAAATTATTGTCTTGGATCTGCCCAATTTACTTTGCATTAATTGGATAAGATCTGAGGTATCTCTAAAACTGTCCAGTTCATCATTTTTTAATTGCACAATAATCCTTCTTTACATTTTTGTACCATAATTTGTTTCTCCATTACTCAATAAATGAACATCCTCTACTTTTTCCCTCATCTTTTGCTATTACAAAAAAGAGTTACAATGGATATGATGGTGCCTGTTGCAATACTCCCAATTACCAACACAAGGGGGGGGTCAACACAGTTTGACAAAAGAGTAATGGTTTTGAGATACGTGAAAGTGATTTTAAAAAAATGAGTGTGTAATGGAAATTATTGTCTGATAAAGACTGAATATATTTTAGGGTTGGGAATGTTTCACTGTTGTCTCTTCTTATGAAATGCTAAAAGAACCTAAATCTGGGCATTAAAACTGTAATGATTTTCTAATAAATGGAAAATTAGAGTGTTTTATAAATTTTATAATCACTTTTTTCTTTTAGGTGCTAATAATTAGTAACTGATTAAATATGAAGATAAGGAAATTCATTTTGAGAAGTAGAGAATTTCTTTTATTAACTATAAATTTTGTTATTCTTGAAAGGAAGAGAAAGACTAATCCCACTATCTAGAGCTCAGGCTTAGTACAATAGAATAGTGAAAAAATTTTCTTTCTACAAATTTGCCAAAGTACTGTTTCTCTGAGGATCCATTATAATGCTGTTACTGTAACTATCCTGGGCCTTGTTCCAAAGAGAGACTGCCAGTTCCTTCTGAAATAGGCCAAATCAGGTGGTAGCTTTGTTTCATATGGACAGATTGCTTCTATGGACATAGAAGGAGCATCTTTTTCTTTTTTTATGAGTTTGGTAAAGATTTTGTCTCAAGATGTACCTATTGCTACTGTGAACACCCAACAAATGAAAAAAAAATGAAGCATCTGGGAAGGAGCCATATGTAATAATTTCTTGTTTAATACAAAAGAGACACTATGTTAACTGCTGGGGTTACAAAGATAAAAAAAATGAAATAGTGTCTTTCCACAAGTAGCTTATATTCTACTGGGGAGGCATGTGACATGCAAATAGGTAAGAAAATGCAAAGTATATGCAACAAAAGCTAATCTTATACCGGTCATGAGTTTAAATTCAAATTTAGTCCTTATTTCCATGACTATAATTGAAACAAGTTGCATCAAAAAATCTCCTAGTGATTGTTGTACAAAATAATTGGATTAGTGTTTCCAGATCCTCATTATAGAATAGATAACTCACCTGTCATAGATGAGCTATAATCAAGTACAATCAGTCAGTACCGCTTTATCAGATTTTTTTTTGGCCAAGACCATGCAGGCTGGTCCTTATGTTCATAACAGCTGTTTCCTATTCAATCTATTTGTGTTGGTTCTATTTTGTTCAATCTATTATGTTTGTTCTCTATGGTACTATTTTGCCTGAAACAAGAAAAACTATATATGTGTATGTGTGTGTACATATATATATATATATGTACACACATATGTATATGTAGATATGTGTGTATTATATATGTACATATATGCAAATATATAGTGCATATGTATATGTGTATATATATGTATGTGTATTATATACACATGCATATATGCATATACATGTGTATATGTATATTGTGTGTATGTAAATGTGTATAATGTATTTTGTGAAGTACATAACTCTTTTTTTAAACTATAAATTTTAAATTTCTTTGCTTATAAAAGAAAGAGTAATTTTACTGTTTAGAGCCCAGGCTTAGTTCAAGCAAATACTGTAAAAATTTTTTTTCTTTTATACAGGTATGCTATCTGTCTATCATCTATCTATCTCATTTTATCCATGTGTAGTATGTCAACAATTAGATTTCCATGGGGGCATCACAGTGTTTTATTTTGTTTAGAGGCAGATAGCATACCCATGCATAACATGTTTTGTTCAAATTCCTGCAACATGTAAATGGTTCACGGAATGTCACAGAAGAGTCTAAAAAATTGAAGTGGCTTTAATTTTAAGCCTGTTCAAATCTTGACCATATCATTTATATACTCTAACGTATTTATTGAGGAGAAATATGGCCTCTAGTTTTCAGTTTATATTTAAGATTCACAGAGCTGAACATAATAAAAATAGGGAAACTTTTCTACTGTTATGCAGAGTGAAACATAATAGGGTAAATTTCTTTGTTCCTCAAGGGATCAGTAGAAAGAAACACATACTCTCAGAGCAATGTAAAAGTGGAATGGATGGTCAGCTTCATGAGGCAGTGATTTCATTATCGGAGATCTTCAAGAAAATGCCTGATGTTCACCCATGGAGTAATAAGAATAAACATTCAGTGAAGGATTTCACCAAATGTTCTAAGCTGTTTCAAACTGATGAGTTAATTTTACATCATGACAAAGCAGGCTGCCCTGCTAATAAACAACAATCTACCTCTTCAATCTGTTGCTTCAATCATTTTCCATTTATAGAATATTGTAGTTAGATCTGAGTTGGGGAGGGCTGAATCCTAAATTTTCCTGCCTCCTCTCTCTATTTCAGAGTTACATAGTCACAGCATGTGCATCGATAATTATGTTATTGTCAAGGCTAGAGGACACAGGGCTGTAACATTGTGTTGCTGGGAGGATAGTGGTACCTTTGACAGTACCAGAGAATTGAAGAAGCAGGGAGGGTTTTGACTGACTTCAATTTTAGGTGGATTGACTTTAAGATGTCTATATCATATTCAGTTGGAGATATTCAGTAGGAAATTAGGTGACCTTGGAGGACAGGAGAGATGTTAGGACTGGATTAGTAGATTTAGAAATCATCAGTATGGAGATACTAATTGAACCAAAGGGAAGTAATGAGATAACCAAATAAAATAAAAGAGAGAGGGAGAAAAGAGGAGAGCCTAGGGCAGATCTTTGTGGGACACACAATTAGTGGGAATGAATAAAGATTCAGGAAAGACTACCAAGGAGTGATCAGATAGGCAGGAAGAGAAGAGCTAGGAGTAATGCCATAAGATCCTAGAGAGAAAAGAGTATCAAGGAGAAGACAGTAATCTACCATGTCAAATGATAACGAAAGACCAAGGAGAATGAAGATGGAAAAAGGGCTTAAAAAACTGGCAATTAAAAGGTCATTGGTAACTAACGAACGCTCTTCTAGCTGAATGATGAAGTCAGAATCTCAAACACAGGGAATTAAAAAAAAAAAGATGGAAAGGAAAAGAAGAGGATCAATTATAGTCTGCTTCCTTAAGGAATTTATCCACAAATAGAAAGGATGAGGAAAATAATGCTCAGAGAGGTTCGGTGACTGAGATCACTCGATAAATAGATAGATATAGATATGATGCTTTTATACCATATGTGCTTATACATATATGGCTTCTACTTAAGGGTCTATATCAGGCCTGCATAACTTGGAAGGTAAAGGCGAAAATTAAAATAAGATAGACTTCTTCAGGCTGCAGATAGGTGTTTAGCAGCTCCCTTTCCAAGTAAAAGGTACAATCAATGGTTAATATATTTTGCAAATAAGCCATAATTAACCCATAATTAAAAAGGGAAATTTCAATTGATATAAATCAATTACACTTATTACTTAACATTTTTATTTGTCTTGAAATTTGTCCTCTCAGACTAGTGACAGACTGATGATAGGTGGTTGCTATGGATCACATGACAAACAGGACAGAGTATGCAGTGGCAACCCACTTGCCAAGTTACATGATGGGTACAATAGTGAATAATGAAAAGAGGGTTAAGTAGGGCATGGACAAAGCACTTTGCTTTCTTTAATAACCTCTACATTTTTCGTGGGTTACCCAAAATCCTTTGATGGGCCGCAAGCAGCCTGTGGCCTATATGTTGCGTAGTTGTAGTCCAAACGCACATATCTGAGGCAAAAGTCTAAGATGTTCAAACCATTGAATAAAATTAACAAAGTAAAACTTTGACTGTCTAGAGGGGCTCATACTCTGGAGCTCTGACTTACAAAATTTAAAACTACCCTACAAATAGCACCAAAAATACAGCAGATGCAGCCCCTGACCATTCAACAAGGATGATGAAACCCAAATTTCAAAATGAAACCCCAGAGCAATGGATGAGGCCATGGGGTAGGAAAGGGTAGCTGGGTCAGGAGGGGATGATTCCAATCTGTTTCTGCTTATACTTGGTCTACAAAAGGGAGAATACTTTAATATCGACATTTTTCAGGGTATGTTATATAGTCAACACATAAGTCATGGAACACTATATCTGAAGAATAAAAATTGGAGGGTGACAAGGACCTAAAGAACAATGTAGAGATGCATTATAAGTTGCCACCAGCTACAACATGTCACCACTGATCACTTGTTTTTCAGTTTTTCATATAACTCTCAGGAGATTTATGATGGGGAAAAAATACCTGAGCTGGGCCAGCCTTTGTGTTGAGTAAAGGAAAACAATTAGTCTGAGAATGATAATAAGCAGAATTAGTGGTGTTTAGAAGCAGCAGCATGGCAACAGAGGTGCACTGATGCCAGAAACATGGATGGGTAATGATTTTCTAAGTGATCAAACTGTAAAAGCCAAATGTTCTAGCACAGAATAATTCTGCTCTCTGGAAGGAAGCTGCTTCCTGTCCCTCCAGAGCAACTCTTCTCTGCTGGAGACCTGTTGCACAAGGTTAGAGAGTTACAGAGAGACACCTTGCCTATTAGCATACTGTCAAGCTAAGCCAATCAGTGCTCTTTGCCCTCATCTTCAATAGCTACAGTCATTGCACAAAACAATTTCAAAGAGCAGGGAGACATTTAAGCAACAGTTTCATGGAGAAGCAGTTCAAATTCATTTCAAGAAATGCATATTAACTCCCTGCCACACACTAGACCTTATTTTCAGTAATGAGGATTCCAAGAAAAACTGAGAGAAGTTCTCACCCTTGAGGAGTTTATATGCTATTGATGAGGATGGGGAAAACATGGACATAGATAAATAAACCCGAACCTAAGAGGCTGTCTGGCTTTGGGCTCACAGTTAACAGCATTTTCATATCTTCCTGACTCTGTTTCCCTGGCTCATTATCACTGACTTGAAAGGGCATTTCAGGTGTCTCTAAAGGAAAATTTACCTATGATTCATGTCTAGGTCGTCCCTAAAACGTGGGTGACAGAACCCCTCTAGAAAACATACTCAATATACAATATGGTTATGAGCTATAGTTTATTTTTTCTGTCATAAAAATTGCTTGACAGAAGAGTTTCACAGGAGCACATCAAAATACAAAAAAAACCCCAAAATAGCAAAACCAAATCAAACCAAAATCATAACACAACTCAAATGCTCATTATACCCCCTTGCCTTCACTCAGCAGGTAAAGAGAAATTTGTGAGACTACAGGACAGATATTTGATTTTCACCTCAGACTTATACTGTCATAAGAATAAAAATGTGGAGCTTTCTTGGCTAGTAAGGCTATAGCTTTAATCTCCTCTAGTCCTTCCTTTGGAGCATGATACTGGTGGCTGTTCTCTCCTCTTGGATATTACCAGAATCCAGAATTCTGTAACTCATGAATTATGAGAAATCTCCCCAACTTACCTTCTCTCCTGGACCCCTGCCACTTTCCTGGAAATCCAAAGGAGAAAAAGTGACTGATACCAAATGAATCACCCTCTCCTAAACAAACAAATAAGTCAATAAATGAACGAACAAATGTATAAAGAAGTGAACCATGTCTATACCCCTCTAGCCTGCCTATTCAGTCTAGATTCCATCCTCGTACCAGAA
The DNA here is from genome assembly GCF_028372415.1 of Notamacropus eugenii. Lineage (NCBI taxonomy): Eukaryota > Metazoa > Chordata > Mammalia > Diprotodontia > Macropodidae > Notamacropus > Notamacropus eugenii. Next base: position 106,681,382 of record NC_092878.1, read on the forward strand.
CACAATCCTTTTTGACATAACTCCTTGGCACTGAGTACCAATCTACAGTTGGTTATGTTAAGAGTACATGTAGAGCTCTATAGGCAGTACCCCTTTTCTGATAAATATCCAAAACTTATAACTCCTTTGAATGACTTGTGGGAGCCCCTAATCTACCCCCTCCCACTTTTGCTACATAGATGCTATATAAAAGGTGTCCTAAAAGTCTTATGGCAGTTTTAAGCACTAATCATTTTAAATTGAATGAACCCTTTTGGGCCACTTTGTATGCATGTGAAGTAAATAAAATGTTAGCATTGGAAGGTTAATATTCAGTGCTCTGGGAAGCTCATCTATTCAAAACCCCTAATTAACCCTCCTAAGTCAACCTCAGTGTAAGAAATGACACTGCTTTTATTGCTATTTGCTTTTCAAATGATGGTACATTTTTGACCACTGCAACTTTACTTTTTTCCCTGAAAATAAAAAAAAAAACCTCTCTTTTAATATTCATAAGCTATAATACCCTCAGGCTGGATCCAAATTAATAGAGATGACCTCTTTTCCATGTTTCCCTAAAAGATACCTAAAAGAGACAGTCATTCATTTCATTTGTAATTACAGACCTAATTTGGAGAAACCCACAGGATCTTGTCTGCAAGCAAACCCACACAGATTGATACAGTTTGTGGCCAATTATTCATATCACACATCCATCATATCAACTCATCTTAGTCTATGGCAACATCTTCTCAAAAATGCTTTAGAAAATAGTAGCAAGAGTTGTGGATGGCCCGCAGTGGCAGAAATGCAGTCGCCTAATGATGCTCTGGGTTCATTCCAAGCCGCTACTGGGCTTTAGAAATGTCGGAAAAATAATTGCTATCTCCAGTACCCTGATCTAAGGCTGCAGAAGTAAGTCCATGACTGTTCCCTTCCTGTTCCTCCTGGCAAAGAACCCTTCTAAGTGAATGCCTACCTCTAATTGATTCATGTACCTTTACATACATGTCCCTGCCTTTCATCGTTCTCCTGTTTCGCACTTTTGCTAGTATGGGGAGATAGAAAACTGGAATGTAGTGACACATTATCTGTGGGAATATCAACTCTTACAAGAGTATAGCGCTCAAGGTCTGGCAGGACTCACAAGGTGACCCTCAAGCCAAAAGAATTGTTTTCTTGTGTTGTATAATACATAGCTATGGCTTTATAGCTTAAGGGAATGACTCTTGAAATTCCTGACCTAACACTTAGCTTCTACGCCTAAGAAAGTGTGGAGGAAAGTAACAGATACAGTACAAAATCTATTCAGGAAATACTGCAAATGAGAATAAGGAATGAGACAGTAATTATCCTGTTTTAATATCTTCACTTTTATTTCTGGCTCCCCGGACTGTGCCCCCATCCCTCAATTGTCTTAGGTCTTCTCACGTTAGAAAATCCCTCTACCTTGGTGGCCCTTTCTCCCACTGGTGTGTTCCTCCCTGAATCTCCACATTGAGGAAGGGCCCAGGGCAGCCATCTTTCTTTTGTCTCTGGCTCTGCTTCTGACTCTATGAACTTTCTCACCATACTCCCAATGAAGGCACCCACTCTCCCTTTTCTCAGCTTCTTTTTATGTATTACCTTCTCCATTATAATGTAAGAATGCAAGCTCCCTCAGAGTAAAGACTACCTTTCTGTTTGTTTGTACTATGTATTGCCATAGTTAGAACAGTATCTAACATATATTACTGTGTTTTTAGTAAACACTTCCTGATTTGACTCAAGTTATTTAGGGTGAGAAGTTTTGAATCTTAAGAAATTCATTTTGTTGAAATACTTTTGGAATGGAGTCAGTGATAATTAAAAAATCATTTACCCCAGGATTAATAATTCCTTTTGGGGCAGCTAGGTGGTACATTGGAATAGAGCACCAGCACAGAGTTAGAAGAACCTGAGTTCAAATCTCACCTCAGACACTTGACACTCACTAGCTGTGTGACCTTAGGCAAGTTACTTAACCCCAGTTGCCTCATCCTGGGTCATCCCCAGTCATCCTGATGAATATCTGGTCACTGGATTTAGGTGGCTCTGGAGGACAAGTGAGGCTGGTGACCTGCACAGCCCTCCCTCACTCACAACAAAGTCAAATGCAAGTCATGTCATTATTTCTCTGATGGCATGGTCTTCTTCAACAATGAAGGATGAACACACATATTTCCTTATGCTTGGATGGCATCAACCTCCCCTCTCACTCACTTTCAGAATTTGTTAAGTATATTCTGTAGAGGGACTACCTTGAAGTCAGGAAAGCCTGAATTCATGTTCTGCCTTTGACACATACAAACTATTTGAAGAGGGGTAACTAAAAATATCTCAGTGCCCCAGGCATTTTCCTAAAACTAAGAAGACACAAAGGTGGGTGTACTTTGAGAGAGGTTCCAATTTTCCAATTTTTTAGAGGTCCATAAGGGAGAAAAAGAAATTAAATGTCCCAAAGAATGTAGAAATAATCTTTTTTTCCAACATAAGCTATGTGTTACTAATGTATATTCCAATAGTGATTTATTTTCAAGGCATTAGAAGTAAAAGAATTAGTATTTATTGTTATAGATTGGATGTCTGAGGCAATGTTTCTTTCAATAGGCTTTGAAAAAGATTATCTTCTCCACTTCTGCTAAGGTCTAAAATGGATTTAGTCAATGGATTGGAGGGTTTATTCCTTTGAGAATCACAATTTAATTTTTCATTGGTCATGTGAAAGTTCCCTTGAGGGAATCTGATAATGAAGCAATTTGAGAATTCAAAAGTAATTAAAATACCTAATTGAATGCCATAGTGAAAATGAAGTAGCAAAACAAGGGACAACAATGAGGAGCTAAGTCTTGGTTTTCCTTGCTGAAGGATTTTGCTTTTATTACAAACACTGATATTTTTCAATCAGCTGTGTTCAGAGATAGATTATAAATTATAGATATTCTGGGTAGATGCCACTTCACAGAAGACCATCTGTTAAGGCATAGGAGACTACTGCTGTACGTTGATGCAAGGTGTGCCCAAATGAATGAAATCATGCATACTTGAATTAATGAAGCAATATAATTATAATTATTGTTAGTATTTTAGAAGTCATCTTGATAGCTACATTCTGCTGAAAACCTCAGTGAGGTCATGTTTGTAAATAACTTTAACAGGATGCTATCATGAATATTAATCATAATTCATATGGTATTATAACAATATAATTATAATTAATAGCTCACAATTTGCATAGCATTTTAAAGTTTGTATATACTTTCTTTAGAACAACCCTGGGGAGTACACAGCAAAAAGATAATTATACCTATTTTAAAGCTTAAAAAAATGAAGATTAAATGATGAAAAGTTAAAATTGCTAATAAGTAGTACACTCAGAATTAGTCTTTGTGTATACGATTTTTATACATAGGTGTGTGCATATGCACATCTACTAAAATCCTGCACTACCACTTCATCATGAACTCAATCTTAGCTTCTCAAAGGCTGTGTCAGCAAAATGGAAACTCAACAGACCTTGCTAAACTAAAAAAGGCTTTGGGATTTACCTGGCTGCAAACTGTCATCTGAGGACCAACCTAGAGAGATTTATCACCAGAGGATTGAATGTAGGTGGTGAAGTCTTTTGGCTACAACCAATTCAATAAGACTGTCAACTTCAATGAAGAAGGCTTGCTATCTGCATCAGAGGAGGGAGCTGAGAATTTCACATGTAAATACCTCCCCACTCAATTAAACTCTAAGTGAAACTCTTCCTTATAGCCAATCCTCTGAATTGACTGTTTCTGGACATTAGTGGTATGGTTCCTGGGAGAAGGACTTTACCTAATTAGAATGATTTATATCCACTGTTACAAAACAGCACAGATGAATTTATCATCTAGTTGTCTCACAGCTGAGAACAAGGTTAGCCCTAGAAGAATGCTACACAGGGAAGTTAAGCTTTGATACAGAGACAGAATATTGAAACTAGGCTACTCAATGTGAAAAGAATCTTGGGTTTCCAGTGGACTGCAAGCTCAATGGTGACTTACTTTTTTTTCTTCTCTGACCAAAGCTTTACAACATCAGGAGTGCTGTCCTGTGTTGTAGTTGGGGTACCAGATATTTGAAAGGGCATAAATAAGCTGGATTTCATAGAGATTGTTTGGGAAGGGTCTGGAGACAAAAGTCCTTCAGGATCCTCTTATAAATACCTAGAACTATCTACTCAAGATAAGAAGATATTTAAGGGGAGTCTGATTGCTAATTTTAACCATCTAAAAGATGGGTAGGAAAACAGACTAGATTTTAGGCAGCAAGATGAAGAGCAGACATAGCACTGGCATGAAAATAAGAAAGAACTCTTTGTGACCTCATTGGGGTTTTCTTGGCAAAGATACTGGAGTGATTTGCCATTTCCTTCTTCAGCTCATTTTACAGATAAGGAAATTGAGACAAAGAGGGCTAAATCATTGGCCCAGGGTCACACAGCTAGGAAGTTTCTGAGGCTGGATTTGAACTCAGGTCTTTCCAATTTTAGGCTTGGGACTCTAACCTCTGTGCCACTTAGCTGTTGTAAATCCTAAAACATTCCATATCAACGGACCATGAGCAAATTACTTAATCCTTTTCAAGCTCTGTTTTCTGTCCTTTAAAATAATAGCACCTAACTTAAGGTGTTATTGTGAGAACCAAATGAGGTAACTTAAGTAAAAGCCCTTTGAAAATCTTAAATTCTAGTTGTTGATGTTGCTTTGTTATTATTCTACTTGATCTTAGAAGACAAAGTTAGACTGACTTGTTGGGAGAGGTAATTTTTGGTTCAACTTTGGCAAAGAAAACTTCTTATCAAGTAGATTTGTCAGGAAGTGAGATGGTCTACCTGTCAACGTATAATAGGGAAGGGGGTGGGGTCATTCCCCTTGAGATCCTCAAGCAAAGACCAGAGGACTGCTCTCACTCTGAAGACGACAAACTGGACTCTTAGGTATGGATTGAGCCAAGTGACATATGATCTTTCTTCCAATGGTGAGAAACTATAATCCTTTGTCTAGAAAATTCTGGAACCTAAACCACGGAGTTCTGGGTGAATAGTGGGATATGCTGGTTGATTCTGTACAACCAACAGGTAATTAGAAGGCTCTAGTTTTCTAGAGGAAAGGCACCAAAAGGCAGAAGGAGGAAATAGAGCAAGCTATTCTGAGTCAAACTTGTTCATTAAAACTTGGTCAGACAGCAGAGTAGACATAAAACTGGCCCTACTTTAAAACTCTAAATGTAATCAGAAACTGAGAATCAAGAACAGATTCTGACTACATTGTTATACCATTGTACGATATTGAAAAGCAGCCACTGTCAAGAAGACTTTGGCTATCACTTTTATTCATATTCCTAATAGGAACAGAACATTTACAATGCTCTTAGAAACCTTTGGATTACTTGATAACCATGCATTATTCAAAATGCGCTCCATGCTTCTGAGAATTTTGCTTTCAGGAAAAAGAATACAGATTCTTAACACTGGGTCATTAACTAACAGAATCACTAAAAAATGGACCTGGGAAAAATCTAGTCATCTGTCCCAATCCCCTACTTAAATACAGTACCAGGAAATATAAATTTATTCAATTATTCAAATTACTCCAAATGGTTACCTAATAGTCTATCTAGAAAAGCTTGTATATATCTGAATATAACTATGTTTCTTTCGACATTTTAAAAAAGAAAATCTGTCTTCTCTCTAATCCCCCCTCCTTAGAAGAAAAACAAAAAATGAATAAACAAACAAAATCATCTCATGACAAAGTATGCATAATCAAGTAAAAGGAATTCAAACACTGAATATTGATCAACACACATGCACAAATAGGCTTGTATCTATATCTATCATCTATCTCTGTATCTCTGTATCTCTGTATCTATAGATCTATGTATCTTTGTATGTATGTATGTATGTCTCTATCATCTATTTATCTGTCTGTCTGTCTACCTACCTGTCTATCTACCTATCTATCTATCTATCTATCTATCTATCTATCTATCTATCTATCTATCTATCTATCTATCCATCTATCTATCTATCTATCTTTCTTTACATTGAGTCTATTACCTCTCTTTTAGGAGATCGGTAGTATATTTCATCAGTGGCCCTCTGGAATTATGGACAGTCATTGTGCTGATCAAAGTCCTTAAGACTTTTAAGGTATTTTGTCTTTACAATATTGTGATTGTAAATAACAAATTTTTCCTAATTCTACTCACTTCACTCTGCACTAGGAGATACGTTTTCCCAGGTTGCTCTGAAACCATTCCCTTCATTATTTGTTCTAGTATAGCAATGTTCTATTACATTGATGTTCCACAGTTTCTTGAACCAGTCTCTAGGTCAGTGCTTCTTAAATTGTGGGCCATGAACAACAAAAGGTTTCTGAGCACACAACTACCAAAACTTAATTAAAAACCATGAAAAGGGGTCAAGAGTGGAAATAATTTGAGGACCCTTGTAATGATGGGGTAATCCCTTAATTTCCAGTTCTCTTTCCCCATAAAAACAACAACAAAAACAATGGTTTATATATATACATATACATATATATATATGTGTGTGTGTGTGTGTGTGTGTGTGTGTGTGTGTGTGTGTGTGTATATGCATAAGTGTGTACATTTGGTGCAAATGGGTCCCAAAGGATTTTTTGATTGTCTTATTCAGATGTCTTATCATACCATTAAAACTCTTTTACACTATGAGAGAAGACAATTACAAGTTCTGAAAGCACATAATAAATTGGCAAAGTCATTGAGTACAGACCCAGATATAGACTCAGACTTAGAAGGCTTTAATCATGCACTGGACTTTTCACCTGAATTGTCAAGTATGCTGAAGGTCATTGTCATAGAGGTGTCTACTAGGCAATCATCCTTTGTGTGTGTGCATGTGTGTGTGTGTGTGTGTTATTCAACATCCCCAAAGTTTGCCTAAGAAGGAATTAGTGAATCTATGTGCATCAAAGCAATTTCCATACTTCCACATTGATAAAATCACAAGTCCTTGAATTAATGGAGAAAAATTAATTAAAATATTACATGTGATTTTTAAAAAGTAACCAGATAGAATCTAAAACACAACCTCAAACTCATATAACACTATGAAGAGTTGTGTAACAAAACATATTACTCAGAAAATCCAAGAAATTCCCCCCATTATTTGCTTATCTTTCTCTTCAGCAATTGCATCATATTTCAATTAATTTCATTGTTCATTTAACTTCCCTATTTTAAATATTTTCCTCTTTTCATATTTTAAGCTATATCCCTGTGGTTTTTAAAAATTTAGTACGTTATCTGTACTATAAATATTGCTGACCTTAGGGAAAAATTACTAACCATCTTACTCTCAGTTATGATCATTTATGGCATTTTAGTAAAAAACAAAAGAAAACATATTGAGATATACAAATAGCAGTGGGCTGTGTGATGGTATACAAGTACTAATTCCTTCCTGATCTCTACAAGTGATAAGCATGTGCCTTACAGCTTGAGGAGATCTGCCTACCCTTGTCTCAATCTCTAAAAATTCACTGTTGTGGGATTTTCTAATTTTTAATTTTCATTTAGTTATGATATTTGAAGGTTCACAAATTTTTATCTTTTTTTTAAAACTTAATGATCATTAAATTTCTCCCCTACTTGTCTCCTCATTGTGGGGGAATAAAGTAAAAACAGAACCCATAACAAAAATACAAATATGCATATTCAAGCAGAACAAACTTCCTCATTGCCAAGTTTTTAAAAAATTCCTTTGAATGTCCCTTAGATACGTCACCAGTCTATCAGGAGGTGGGCTACATAGTTCATCATCAGACTTTTGGAATCACAATTGATCATTTCATTGATCAGAGTTCTTAAGGCTTTCCAATGTGCCTGTCTTTACAATACTGTTGTTTCTATATATTATTATAATATATATTACATATATATTACAATTATATATATATATTATTCCTTCACTCTGCATCATTTTGTATAAATCTTAGTTTCCTTTGAACACATTTCCTTTGTTTTTCCTCATGGCATAATGTTATTCTACTACATTCATATACCAGAACTTGTTCAGTCACTCTCCAATTGATGGGTACCCCCTTAGTTTCCATGTCTTTGGCACAACAAAAAAGCTGCTATGACTGCTTTCATACACACTAGTCCTTTGGTATCTGGATTCACGGCATCCTCTGAAGCTGATCTGGACAGTTTACTTGTACAACATGCCACTGAATTCTCTTAATTTTTTTCTCTTTTTCATTGAAAAGTTATAAGTAGATGAATTTCAGCTATGGTGATCATATCTGGAATAATAAAATATGAGTTTTACTTTTGGTTCCCATTAGCCCACCACTCAAGTTGAAATTCTGGTACTTCACCTTTATGAAATGATTTCATTGGTTAAATCCTCAGAGACTGGGTTATTTCTTAATTGTCTCTTATCCTATTGCATCTCATTAAGTTGATTAGCTGATGACACACTAAGTGTAAAGAAGATTAGGGATCTCACTAGTTTTTTAACTGAGTTAAGGAAGCATTTTGAGTCATCCCTAGAAATTACAATAAAGTAAAATATTTTCCCATTAATTACATTAACTTAAAAAACAAAACATGGTGGGTCCTTCTATATGGGGACAAGTCAAGAGGTTATGTTTTAAATAGGCTGTTTTTAGTTTCACTTCTTTCTATCCCCTCTTAATAATTTAAGAGCTTTAAATAAAGCTCCTCCTAAAATAAAGTTGTACATGTGCAAAAAAAATGTATTTTCTTTTCCAGATCTTTGGGGTAATACAAGAATGATTTTGAACAACAAATTGTACTGACAAGAAAAAGAAAAGAAAAACCTGTAGTTGTTCCATTATAAGGAATGATAAAGTACTGTCTAATGTCCCTTAATCTTGTAATTATTTTAAATTTTGTCTTTTAGTAAATAATATGTAAGGTTTCAGTACTTATTTCATGTTAAATCATTTCTTGAAACTCAAAGAGTTAAAACTGTAGCATTCATTTATTTATCTGCCCATTTATTCATTTCTTTAATTATATATTTATAGCAGTATTATTTTTTAATGAGAATTAGCTGGGAAAGCGCAGGGAAGTCTGCGATATGTCAAATCTTCACACCAATAGAGAGTTCTCAGGTTGTCTCTGAGGCTTTTTTCACCTGTCATTTATCCAATCTTCAAAACAATACTGAAGTTTAAGAACATGGATATTATTTTTCCCAATTTATAAATAATACCCAAAGAGGTTATAACTTATTTGACTTTCCATAAATCTGCTAACTCACACCTTAGTGCTCTCAGCTATTGCTAATTATTTGATGATAGTAACATGCTTCACCAAACTTCTTTCTTAAGTGTAACCTTAGCTATGTAGCTTGTCCCGTTCAGAGAGTCTAAATAGAAGGAAAGAAGTGGCCAAGCATGTATGAGTATGCATATTCACATGTTTTAATCTTTTTAAACCATGGGAGACACAGATACATACAACTGGGCATTGGGATCTTGTTTCTTACAGAGATAAGTTATTAAAATAAATTTCCCAGTGAAATCAGATGGATGTAGAACACTACAGGATGGGGGCTTGGCCTGAGACCTCTGAAGCCCAGAAAGGAAAGTTTTGCTTCTCTGCTTACTCATCATGTATCCAGTCCCACAAGTCTATTGAGTCTGTCTCTTTTATCTGGCCCTGGTATGTCTTTGAACTGTGTATGGGCTCCTTCCTTCCACAGATGCATGATCCCCTTCCTGTCTCCTTCCATCCCTCCTTCCCCACATCCCCAGATAAATTCATATTACATAAAAAATCATTTTATATAGAGACCTGGGCATGATCCCCTTGCATAAAGTGAGAACTGTCTGTAACACTGGCACTCCTACATATAGGTGAATTTTCATATTGTAGAATCTCCATTAAAGGTTTTTGAAGAGAGGAGATATTATAAATGTGTAATGGGGAGGAGGTTAGATTATGCTCACCAAATACAGCCTAAATACTCCATATACTCAAGTATATTTCTTTCTTTAGGTGAATCTGTACCACCACACCTTACGGCTATTAGCCCTTACCATCTTGTCACTATGTCTTGTCACTATGGCCAACAGATCCTTAAGTATTTTAATCTGACCTACTAATTCACCCAAAACATCCCTTTGACTCTTCCAACTGTCATGCAGCTAAAATCTTCGCTAATTAGAATATGAAGTCCTAGGGAGCTGAGGCTAGCTCACTTTTCAGTCTGTGTCCCCAGAGATCAATACAATGTCTGACATATTTTCAATTCATTTATTAATTAATTTTTTCAACTAAGCACAAACCATAAGTATGGGATTAAGAATATTTTAAAAACATAACTGAATAGCCAGATGGTAATCTCTGGAATGGAGAGGCTCTTATAAAAAACAAAAACTCAATAGATTAGCCCCAATCCTTTCTATGTATAAATTACATTTAAAATAAAAGCCATAAAATTTGAAAAGCCTTGTACCTTAATGCTTCCAAAGACCCATGATCTCAACAGTGTAGATGTTCAATGGGACAAATCACAACTCATCCATGACTTCTCATCCTGTGGGATCGTCTCCATGTCTTTCCATGATTCTTCCACTAAGGATCAACATAAAGTACTGATATCCTTCTTTTAGGGAAATTAATATTTCATGAGAAACTCTTGCTTTTGCTAGTTTATGAATTACTGTATTTTCCCAATTGTGCATTTTCTGGAAAATAGCTTTTAGAGTGAAATACTTTTGCACACTAGTCATTCTTGGTGATATGCTGCACCTAAGCATAACAATTATGGAGTGTTCTGTTGTCTTTGGGGATATTGACTGCTTTGAATCTTTGGAGATTGTGGTTTTTCATGATATGAAGCCACATGGTATAAAAAATATTGCTATTTTCTATGAGAAAGAACCAGGGTTAGACAGAAAGAGAGGCATACACACATACACGCACACATACACACATACAGATATGTATGGGGACAGGAAGACAGAGAGAGAGAAAAAGAGAGAGAGAGACAGAGAGACAGAGAGAGAGACAGACAGAGAGAGACAGACAGAGAGACAGACAGAGAGAGACAGAGAGACAGACAGAGAGACAGGCAGAGAGAGAGAGAGAGAGAGAGAAAGAGAGAGGGAGACAGAGAGAGGGAGACAGAGACAGAGAGACAGAGAGAAAGAGATAGAGAGAGAAAGAGAGAGAGAGAGAGAGCTATGAGAATTTAGCAGAAAAAAAGAATAATTCATCCAAATGTAATCTTGCTAAATTTCTTTTTGCTATTTAAATCTGTGTTCAGAATCTCATCCATTTACAATATCTTTCCCTGATTTAGCATAATCGTAACTCAATGGAAAGATCTTCAAACTGTATACAATTATCTGGAAAATAGGTCTTCTTCATCTGTTTGGATTTTTCTTTGGGAATTATTGGGATGAACTTTTCTGAGTGGCCATAGACGTCCACTGAGAGGACCCTGAAGTATTCTGGGGCTTTATCCAACCACCACAATTTCACCCCTCTATTGGCACATCGAGAAAATATCTATAGGGTATTACTTTTTTTTTTTAATACTGATTCTGTTCTGGACATTATCCAAGACAGTAAACATATTTATGGGCAAATAATAATTTAAACTACCTCCCACAATGAAGGTAAATGCAGTCAACCAAATCAAAAACAAACATTCTTTATTCCCAGAGAATCAGAATCATCTGTTTAACATTTTTAGAATTAGCTTTTTAGAAGAATAGCTCTCAGTATTTTACACACTACTTTATGTAGATAATCAGAGGTAATAGCAAAATTATCTCCATGGTTGCATTTGTTAAGAAATATACAAAACATAGGAGGTACCTAATTAGAGGACAGTCTTTGAGGTTGTATTTGGCTCTACTGAGTCAAATGCCTTTTGTGAATCAACAATCAACAGAGTAGAATCCTGTATTCTCTGCACATTTCATGGAAATTAAGTGTAAAGAAATGGTTTGCAATAGAAAAGTTTATGAAAAAACCCGTTTTTCACCTTTTCATATTTTTCATCAAGGATGTTCTTGATTTGCTTGTTAATCATTCTCATAAAGATATTACAGGGGGAAAAGTATGCATGTGTACCAGAAATTTTTTTTTAATTTCATAAAGATTCCTCTTTATTTCATAAAGCAATCTCTTTGTGGGGGAATAATGCCACACATGGCTTTTGCCATTTAGAAGTAACATTCTTCTCTCCAAACGTCAGCTCTTCCTTTCCTGGATTGCTTTAACACTTAGCACAAATCCCACCTTCTTTAGGATGCCATTCCTATTTCCACTCTGAAGCGCACTCGTGAGTCTCATCCCCTCCGAGATGAACTTTAGCCAACTCTCTGTATAATGTCAATTTTCCTAGTGATTTAAATGTTATCTCCCCCATTAAAATGTGAGTTCATCAAGTATCAGGAAAGCAAGAAATTTTATTGCAAGCTTCAGTCAGAAATTAGGATTCTCCAACCCAAAATGTATGCATGTGTGTATGTGTGTGTGTTTGTGTGCAAGTATACAGAACATGATATGGTGGATCATATCAGATCTCAGAAGACCTGCGTTGAACACATATTGGCAATTTATACACAAATATAAGTGAGGTCACAAAGCATGAGGCACAACAGAAAGGACTGAACGACAGTAACTACAACCTCTAATTCTACTATACCATGTTGAAAAGTAAAAACAAGAGATGCTAAGGTAGTGAGACAGTCTCATGCCATGGGATGAGTTCTGAATCTGCATGGAGACAGACCAGACCTCGAGTTCCCTCTCTGCCACTTACCTCTTATGTGAGGTAAGTTATTTAACCTCATTGAGTCTCAATTTTCTTATCTTTAAAATGGAGATGAAATTACTTCACTGGGTTATTATGTGAGACAAATGAGATAATGTATAGGAGGTATTCTGTAAACTGGTAAGTTAATATGAGCTATTAGAGAGAGGCATAATTCTGAAGTAATTTAAATGGAATTAAATTCTGTTACAGTTGGAAACAGGGAATCCTTTTGAGTAAGGCAATTAACATGGAGAAATATCTAATACCAATACCAACCTTATGATTTTTATTTAGGAAATACATTAAAAAATAGATAAATCAGGTGCCACAGTGTTTAATAGGAGGTTTTCAGTTGCTTAATTGGTATATTAATCTATCAAAAACTAGATCTGGATGCTAAGTTCCCCCATATCCTGGACCTTTCAGCTAGGTGGTGCAGTGGATAGAGCACCAGTGCAGGAGTCAGGAGGACCAGAGTTCAAATCTCACCTCAGACACTTGACACTCACTAGCTGTGTGACCTTGGGCAAGTTACTTAACCTCAATTGCCTCATCCTGGATCATCTCCAGTCATCCTGATAAACATCTGGTCACTGGATTCAGATGGCTCTGGAGGAGAAGTGAGGCTGGTGACCTACACATCCCTCCCTCACTCAAAACAAAGTCAAGTGCAAGTCATGTCATTAGTTCTCTGATGGAATATTCTTCTTTGGCAGTGAAGGACAAACACACACACAAAGTCTTTCCCATAAGCCAAATAAGAACTCTGCTGGTTGTGACAGTGACCAGGTGGTAATTAGGTTTCAACAATTTGTACTCTAATAATGTAACTACATACAGTTGCGTAGTGGCTTGGACCCCTTTCCTTCAGTTTTTGTAACCACTATGTTTTAAGAGACACCTAAAGCCAAAAGCTAGCATTTATATACCGTTTTCAAGTTCCATTCTATTCAACCCAATTAGACAAACATTTATTAAACACCTATAATGTGTGGGGAAGGTCCTGCACTAGATACTAGAGATAAAAATGTTACTGACCACTGGGAGTTACATTCAAGGAAAGGCTTGGGAGAAAGGAAACAACATATACACAGATGAGCAAACCCACAACAAACAAATATGCACAAATAATTTGGGGATGGAAAGAGCACCTTCTACTGGGAGTAATAGAGAAGTCTTTCTATGGGAGGAAAATTTGATGTAGGTACTGAAAGAAGATAAGGATTTCAAGAACCTGAGGGGAGGCAGAGGAGTATTCCAGGCATGGGGAAAGGTCTTTGTAAAGATATGGAAGAATGGAGGTGGAATTTTTTTTCTGGAAGCAAGGTGCAGGAACAGATTAGTTTCATCATCTCACTTCAAGCTCACAACAAATTCTATAAGGCAGGCACTATATACTATAATCCCTATTTCGCAGTTGAGTGAACTGCAAAGTGTGCAAGATTGTCCGCTTGCCAGTATCTCAAACCACTGTCAGAGGTAGATTTGAACCCTGGTTTTCCCGAGTCCCAAGTCCAGCACTCAATCTCCAACAACATCCCTGTCATGTAGACATTATGCAGCACTTCCTGCGAAATCACTGAAATCCTGTGTAGAAAGCCCACGCAGTCCTACCATTGCGTTTGAGACAGAGCTCTGGGATCCCAAGCAAGCTCTGGGGTTGGAAAGCACACATGTGAAAGTGTTTAGAACTGTTGGCTTGCACTGACAGGAGGAAGAACATGAATCACTAAATCATTTGCCTGCCAGACACTCAAAGGCATCATGACCACATTGGTGTGTCTAGCCAACCCCATTATTTGCTTAAATTTCACTCTAGCTAAACAGAGTAAAAAAACACACACACACACACATATTATCTCTCTAATACTGTATTTGTTAGTGACTAAAAAAAGTCATTATATATTTCATATCTTTAGGAACTAATGTACTCATAGTGAATTACAAATGGGCTTTATATAGCACATAGACTCATCAAGGTGAGTTTCTCCTTTATTTTGCCTCACTCAAAATTATTTAACTCCCTTGCTTTAACAAACTGAATAATTACTTCCAAATCAAGGACAGTGGCTACATGGTGCCCTATTCGAATGATTTTCTTTCATGCATTCATTTATTTATTCCTCAAACATTCATGCAATAGCTATTATATAGAATATACGGTGCCATTTACTGGGACAATACTAAAAGATTAATAGAACCTAATCCTTGATCTCAAGTTTGCAATCTGGGAAATTTGATAAAGATTGTCGATCTATCTAAATGTAATAAAATTAAAATATGAAGTAACTGACATTTCTGTACTGCTTTAATTTTTTAAAACACTATACATGCAGATAAGTAGATATAGTCTCATTTAATTTAATCTGCACAACAACATTATAAGGTAGATATTACCAATATTTCCTTTTTTACCCATGTGGAAACTACAGCTGATAGAAATTGTCACTTGCCAAGGATGGCATTGCTAGTATCCTATGCAAGTGGAATTTGAATTCAGATCTTCATGATTCCAAGGTCACCACTCTGTGGAAAAGGGGGAGAAAGAGAAGAGAAGATGATGATGATAACGATGATGATTAAATGAACAAAAAAGAAGAAGAGGAACAAGGAGAAGAAAGTAGGGAGTAATTGGAAGAGGAGAAAATAATGATTACTGAGAGGCCTGGATGGAAACTTCTCCACAACTAGATTGTGAAGCTCCTTGTGACTCTGGACCAGTTATTTAGCCTCTCTGTGCCCTGAAAGGCAATATCTTATAAGTAGGAGTTATAGAAAAGGTGCAGACCTGCATTGATAAAATCAATTCCTTGCTATATTCCCCCCACACCAATGAAATCATAGTCCAGTATCTTTTCTTTTTAAATACAGTGTCATAAGATCTAATGAAGTTTGATGAAAAGGACTTTCTAGGTAGGAAATATTTATATATATATATGTGTATATATATACATGTATATATACACACACACATATATGTAGCATCTTATCATTTGCAAGGGATTTTTCTCAAAACTCTGATATAAGGAGATCTATTTAATAGATCACAGAATCATGAAATCTTGAATTGTTAAAAATTTTTTGGGTATATTGATTCATTTCCTAGATATTATATATCTGAAAGCCACAGAATACCACAGTCATTAAATGATGTCATCTGAGCATAACCCAAAGGATCATGATTAGGCACATTTTGGGTGACAGTAGGCTGTAAAACATTAAAAATGAGAAATGAGGGATTGTGCAGAAGCAAAATATAGTATATGAAATGAGGAAAAAACAAGATAGGCTATTCATGGAGAAAAAGCAAAGGATTATTGTTGGACACTCTGTGTGCTTTACTGGTATCCCCACAATGTGAAAAGGAGAAAAACATCCTGATTGCATTGGTTAGACATATTATAATGGATTTATGGGAGGATGTGGACATGAGTTATATTCAGGGATGTGCTACTAAACATTTAACAAAAAATCAAACTCAAACCGGAAGGGGAAGACCCTCAGGTAAAAGAAATAGTAACTATTTAGTATTTACATTGAGTCTGTGCTGGGTGGGCTGGGACCTGTTGTCCAATCTATGTATTCCAGAGTGAATTGGGCTTAAAGACTTGGTCTTTGAGCAAGAAATCTAGCCAGTAAACCCAAAGCAACAAAAGGCAGCTTTTTGCTATGGAAGTGTTCCTTCCACTGGGTAGAGTACTTCAGGCGAGAACAGAGAGGACAGGAGATGAAAGGAGAGAAGAGGAGAACAGAGGAGAGCTAATCACTCGCAGGTTGTGCTTGTCCTTCATTCTTGAAGAGCGCCATGACATCAAGATGATGACATGACTTGCACTTGATCTTTTTTTCTTTATAAAAAGGGGCCACCCCATGAGTAACTACTTAAAGAGGCTTATTCATTGAATGGATGTATCTCACTCAAAGTGAGAGTCTGATAAAACCTTAGCCTAAAATGACCAGGGTTGTACATTGCTTCCCAGACCATCTCCAGTCATTCTGATGAACATCAGGCCACTGGACACAGATGGCTCTGGAGGAGAAAGTGAGGTTGGTGACCTTGCACTGCCCTCCCTCACTCAAATCAAAGTCAAGTGCAAGTCATGTCATCATCTTGATATTATGGTCCTCTTCGAGAAGAAGGACAAACTCAACAACACCAACAACACATAAACACTAAACAGCTAGCTTTCTGAAAGATAAAAAAGGTACATGATACCCTTTCTGTATCTCTGTTATTACCATTTTCTCCATCACTTAAGTCTAGACATTTAACAAAACAATAAATTAAGTCTTGATCTGTAGTATTTGTGCATTTCCAATTCACCATTTTCCATCAGTGATTCTACTTGGTTTCTACAACATGGAACACCTTGGTTTCCATTCCATGGAACTGCCTCTCCAAGGATAAGCTCTTATCACTCTAGGTTGACTGAGTTTTTGATATTCAATTTCTCCTCAACTCTGTTACCTCTCCTCTCTGATTGAATGACTGGAAGGTATAGGAATTAACTCCTTTCAAAACTTTCCTTTATAATGGGCTAAAACTTTCCAGGTAAGTTTCCATTTTCCATTAGTGGCTCTGCTTGGTTTCTACTCCACAGAGCATCATGCCTCTATACTGGGCACTCCCTGGTGCCCCTCCTCCTTCCTTTTGTGCTTTATGTTCCTCCTTCAGATTGTAAGTTTCTTGAGGGCAGGGACTAACTTTTTTATTTTCTCATTTGTATCCCCACTGCTTAGCAAAGTGCTTGGCAAATAATAGACTTTTAATAAATATTTATTGAATTGGATTATAAATTCTCACACCGGAAATTTAACAAGCCAGTTCCCATATTCCTCTGGTTTCATTATTTATACATGATTCCACTTATATTTTACACTTCTTTTAAATGGACCACCTCTCTGTTTCTCATGATGCTTCATTGTCCATGTCTGTGCCATTTTATTGACTGTCCTCTATACCTGAAAAATATTCTTGTATCACCTCAATATCTTGACAAATTTTGTTTTCATCATTATTCACCTTGAGCATAATATTCTACAGAAAACCTTTCCTGATCTTTCCAGCCACTAATGTCACCCTTATTCCCTGAATTTAATCAGGGCATATTTTGTTACATACTTCAATATGTGTACATTTTATGTCTTTGTACAGAATATAATTGGGGCACCTAGATGGAGCATTGGCTAGTGCACAGCGGCTGAAGTCAGGAAGACCTGAGTTCAAATACGGCCTCAGAAACTTACTAGCTGTGTGACACTAGGCAAGTTTACCTCAGTTTGCTCCTCTGCAAAATAAGCTAGAGAAGGAAATGGCAAACGACTCCAGTCTCTTTGCCAAGAAAACCCCAAATGGGGCCATGAAGAATCAGACATGACTAAAATAACTAACTATAACATTGAATGTAAGACCTTTGAGGGCTGACAGCTCTTCACATTTTTTTTCCTTCCCTTACCATTAGCTATGGAATCATTAGCAAATCACTCTGCCTTCCTGAATCTCTGGTTTCTCACATTTAAAATCAGGAAATTAGATCTGATGATGTCTAAGGCCAGGAAGTTTAACATTCTAGCGCAAAGCCTGGCATACAGACAATGCTTCACAATTGCTTTTATGGTTGATTGATAGGGTGGGCAGGCATGGACAGCTTCAGAAAAAATACCCATACTGATGATATTAAATATCACTGTGAGGGCCTTAGGGATTCTCTCCTAACACTTTCACTTTATAGATGAGGAAATAGAGACTTAATGAAATGAAGTGGTTTATTCATGGTTTTAAAGCTAGTAAATGCCAAAGCCATAATACAAGCCTACATCTAACTCCAAGTCCGGTGGTTCCCATATGTAATGTTGCTGGGAAACTATTCTGTTTCAAAAGGAGACTAAAATTCACAGCTTAGATTTAGCCAAACAAGATTATTTTTGGAAAGATAGGTGCTTATCATGGTGTCCCTATTCCCATTGTATAAATAAACTACATTTTAGTGTTTCTTGAAAAAGGCATGTTAATGTCTCCTTTAATAAAAAAGAAAAGCCCAGAATGACAATTAAATAAATTGTTTCATTATTAGTTTTGAAGGATTTTTTAGAAATGTGTTTTAATTAAGTTATTTTAAGTGAACATCTCAAAACATGAGTGGGTGTTTAATCACATATTAATGCAGGCAGACTGTCAATGTCTCCTCTCTTTTTAGAGTGCTAGTGTTTTCAAAGTTCAATCAGGGTAGTCTCTGTCATCCTTATATGAATGTCCTTTTTGCATTGTCCATTGCAGCATATGATAATGATACTCCAGGAACCATCATGGAACAGCAAATGACATTCTATCTTTTCAAATCAGATATACCCACTTGTGTCTTTAAATTTACTATAGACAAATTATGAATAGTGCACAATGTTATTTATAGTTCAACTCAACAGATACCGTCTAGTTTGTGATGACAAAGAAAAGCATTGCTGACTTCAAGTTGGGTCCAAGGTTTACTTGTAGCTGGTGTGAAGAATTCTGGTGTCAAGATCCTGCCCTTTCACCCCACTGGAAAAACAGAACAAAAAATTGTTCCCTAGCAAGACCCTGATATAGAAACCACCTTCCTTTTCATTTTATTTTCCTATTAAATTTCAGTATTATTCAAACATGAGAAGCAACATGACATAGCCAGGCTAAGAATTATGAAAACCTGAATTTGAGTCTTCCTTCTGATATATACTAGATGTGTGGCACTTGGCCAACAACAGATTCTCAGTACTGCCAGCAAATCTTTAAGAGACTAAGTTGCAGAACCATTGCTCATCTTTACTGGTAGTAGCAATTTCCTTAACATGAATGGAGTATGGAGTATAAAAGACACCACAGATTCTCTCTCTCTCTCTCTCTCTCTCTCTCTCTCTCTCTCTCTCTCTCTCTCTCTCTCTCTCTCTCTCTCCCTCTGCCTCTCTCCCTCCCTCCCTCCCTTCTTCCCTCTCTCTCTCTCTCTCTCTCTCTCCCCCTCTCCATCTCTCCCTCCCTCTCACTCCTTTCTCTCTCTTCTCTCTTCTTTACTCTTTCCCTCTTTCTTTTTTCTTTCTCTCTCTACACATTCACATATAGAATGAATGAAATAAATACAAAATAGTAATATATACATATACACAAACATATGCACACATGCTCACACAGATATATATACATACACACATATACATGCACATATATGTATGTGTTTGTGTGTGTGTGTATGTAAATAAAATAGTTTGGGAAGGAGGGCCCTAGTGATTGCGTAGATTAGGAAAGGCTTCAAGCAGAAGATGAGGCATGAGGTGAATTTTGAAGAAAGAGAGGGATTCTATGAGACACAGGTAAGGGGGGAATACATTTTTGGCAACTAAGTGGGACAGTGATTGGAGTGCTAGACCTGGAGTCAGGAAAACCTGAGTTCAGACACCCGGTAGTGGTCTGGCACTGAATAAAGTCATTTAACTTCTGTTTGAATCAGTTTCTTTATCTGTAAAACTGTGATAATAGTAATGCCTACCTTCCAGGGTTCTAGTGAGGATCAAGTGAGATAATATGATTAAAGTACTTAGAACAGTGTGCCTGGTGCATAGCAGACACTTCATAAAGGTGTCTTCCCTCCCTTTTTCTCCTTCCTATCAAGGGGAAATGGCCAGTACAAAGGTATGGAGATAAGAAATGGAATCCCTTGAATAAGAAGCAGGGTCAGTTAACTGGATTACAGAGTTAAGGGTGAACAGGAAAGACCAGGATAAGAAAGAGTTTTTAAAAATCTAAACAGAAGAATTTGAGTGAGCAAGTGACATAATCACATCTATATTTAAAGAAAATCACTTTTGTGTGCTTGTATATGCACACACCCACATGCACGTATGTGTGCATGCATGCACCCCCCTACACACACACACACACACATACACACACACATCATCATCTCAGGGAAGTAACACCATGAAAAAAGACACTTTTGGTTTGTATCTCTAGCACCCAGCTATGAAACCAGGGTTTGGCTACTTGGGAGATTTCATGTTTTTGAGGTTGATTAATTCTTCACAGGTTCCCTCCTCTTATAGGTTTAGGTAGAACAATATAAAAATATGTGCCCTTACCTTAGAGTCTTTGCAGAGAGAGCATAACTTCTAGCCTTTGGCTTATGTCCATGTCCTTACTTTGAAGTCCAAGAGGACTAGAAATGCTGTTTCATCCCTTAACTGCATGGAGCAGACTGAGTGGTGTCACTGTGTGTGTGTGTGTGTGTGTGTGTGTGTGTGTGTGTGTGTGTGTGTGTGTGTGCATGTGCATGTGTGTTTTGGGGAGAAGATGAAGTCTCTACTACTATCTCCCAGATGTTTATAATAATACTGTGTAGCTTTAAAGTCTGTCCTTTAAATATATTTTTAAGAACAATGCTCCTTTCCTCATCATTTCTTACCCATAGTGGGCAGCCTACACTGTCTCTGTGCATTGGGGCTGATGCGCACAATTTGTTTGTTTGTGGTAACATTCTTTTAAACCAAAAATTTGTGCTTACATTCTTTGCAACCTAAAATTCTGTGTAAAGGAAGAAAAGGGAAATTGTTGAGACTCTTGCTTAATTCACTGCCCCAGTTCTTGTGGTCCACATTGTTCTGAAGAGGAAGCATGGTATAGAACAAGGAAGACTGCATTTGCTTCCTGACTTGGCCTCTGAGTTCTGTGATACTGGGCAAATCTTTAAATCTTTCTTGACTTCAGTTATCCCCTTTTTAAAGATAAAGAACTGTGAGGTGCCAGGTGCTGAAGTGTTTTATCCATAGTCACTCAATACATATTTATTAAGCACCTACTAAGTGCCCATCATTGGGTAATTCCTAGGGATATAAGAAAAGATAAAAGACAGTCCCTGCTCTAAAGGAGCACGCAGTCTAATGGGGGAGACAGTATGCCAGTAATTACAAACAAGATATTTACAGGATAAGTTGAAAATGATCAAAAGAGAAGTAGAATTAAAATTAAGAGAGATTGGGAAAGTCTTCCTTTACAAGTAAGATTTTGGGGGAATCCAGGGAAGCTAAGAAGGTAGAAATGAAGAGGGAGAGAATTATATGCATGGAGCATAGCCAGAGAAAATGCCCAATCAATTAATGGAGTGTTTTGTTTGAGGAACAGCAAGGAGGTCGCTCTGTCACTGAATCAAAAATTTCAACCCAGATCTTTTCATGCCAGATCTAGTGTTTTGTTTTTTTCACACTACATCAAAATGTGTCAGATCAGAAGGGTTGCCAGGATGGAGAAGTGCAAATGGCTCAGAGAAGACCTCTGTTATTAAAAAAAATCTTTTGATAGTTATTCATCAGCAAAATGCAAAGGAAAAGGAAATGGACATGTGTTAATTTAATTGAAATTGACAGCAAAGTGCTTGGGCAGCTAGGTGGCACAGTGATGCAAATTCATCTTCCTGAGTTCAAATATGGCCTCAGATTTTTCTTAGTTGTGTGACCCTGGGCAAGTCATTTAACCCTGCTTGCCTTAGTTCCTCATCTGTAAAATGAGCTGGAGAAGAAAGTGACAAACTGCTCCTGTGTCTCTGCCAAGAAAACCCCAAAAGGGGTCAGAAGGAGTTGGATGCAATTGAAAAATGACTAAACAACAACAAGCATCATCGTTTTTTGCCATTTTATGTTTAGGACATCATGCCAGTTGTGGAGCTGGTTTCCACTGGGATCCTTTGCATCTTTTGCATTTGAACTACCTTTGCTCAATATGGAAGCAACCCTTATCAAGCATTCTTCCACAGTTCACCTGAGGTTTCATTTTGTCTCTGAAGCCTTTCTTAAGAAGCAGATATATCGTTGTGTATCTTTGCCATCTCAAAAAACAAAGATGTCATATCGTTTTAAGGATGTAAAAAATTGTCTAAATTAGAGCAGATCTATTTTGGCCACACTATTGAGATTAGAATGGGAAAAAAAGAATTAAAAAATGTTAGACTTCACTAGCCCATCTGCCCCTTTTTTATTATGGAAGAGAGTTTTTCAAGGATAGGTCAAGGGAGTACAATTGTAAGTCAAGCTGGCAAGGTTCATAGGATGAATATTGTAGGAAGACCTGACTAGATAAACCCAAAGATCTATATCAATTCTACTAAGGCAATTAATTGGGTGGTGGTAGTTGTGATTGACATTGTCAAAGACAGTACCTATATACTGATGAAATCATATGTCTTTGGGAGTGTTCTAACTCTGACACAACAACACCCAAGTAAAGACACCGTTACTTCAAATAAGAGCATACTTTTTCATAATTTTATGAAATACTACCCTATGCTTCTCAAAAAGGGCTGGGTTTATACATACTTATAGTAGTATATACTTATATATTACTTATAGACATATATATATACTAATATTTATTTATTATATATGTTTATATATACTTAAATTCAATTCTGGCATGCCTGACCACAAAAAAAATCAGTTTCTCTCTGTGTCTCTGCCTCTTTTCTAGGAAAATAACTCTAGGGAGACTTCAAACAAGACTTGGTTGATTAGTTATTGTCCTTCATTCTTAAAGACAAAAATGATATTACTATGTTGGGGTCAAGGTACTGTGTGTTCCAACTGTAGCTGATCATACTAATGTGAGCTCAGAAGGCTCTACCACAGACGTAAATAGTCCATATAAACATTTTGAGTAGAGATGTCTCTAACTTTGTGCATCTAACATTTCTTTTAAGATACTACAATTCTGCTTCACTCATAGAGCACAGAATCTTCTTTGATGTGGGCAGCATTATGGACAATCCTTTGCTGGTGTCTCCTATTCCATACAATTGATTCCAAAGTTCTTCAGAAAAACCTTGCAAATGTCCTTGTATCACTTCTTCTAAACTCCATGTGAGCCCTTGCCTTCTGTGGGTTCTCCGTAAAATAGGCTTTTAGGCAAATGTATGTTTGGCATTGAACAGCATGCTTAGCCCATCAGTTTCTCTCTCTGCAATAGAGTTTGAATGCTTGGCAGTTTAGCTCAAGAAAGAGCCTCAGTGTCTGGTATCTTTTCCTGTCACGTGATCTTCAGAATCTTCCTAAGACAATCCAGATGAAAATGATTCAGTTTCTTGGCATGCCACTGGTATAATGCCCAGGTTTAACAGGTATACAACAATGAGGTCAGTGCAACAACTGAATGTGGTATCTATAAAAGGTCTCACCTAGATGTGAGGAACACTTTATCTTTCAGAAAGGGTACTTTATACAAACAATATCAGATATAGGGTAGCTACTTATTCCCTCCACTGGAGAAACTACATGAAGCAAAATGGACTCAGAACTATATAAGAATAAATCCAGGAAACATTAAACACTCAAGCAACAATTATAACCATTATATCCCCTTGGAAGGTAAAGACTCCTTATGGGACTCCTGATTGAAAGTTTGTATTCATCTCATATTGGCACTGTATTAACAACCCCCAGCAATCATCACAGAGGGTTGCCTATCCAGGGCATGGAATCCTTTAGTCTTTTAAGATGCACAATGGTCCTCTCCTCCTCCAGAAAGCATGTAATTAAGAAATTATTGGTTGGTTAATGTAGATAACCTTAGAACTTTTAGGAATTTCCAGATCTCTATTTCCAGCCTAAGTCTTAGGAGCTCTCCATGCACAAATCAACAAGTGCTTGGGAAGCTGTTACTATTGACAAGCACTGTGCTAAGTGCTGAGAGCATAAACACAAAAACAAAACCAAAATTAAAAAAAACATTCAAGAAGTTCACATTTTCATGGAGAAAAACCTTAATATGTGACACACACATGTGTATGTATACATGTATGTATATGCATGTATGCCTATGTGTATATGTGCATGCATGCTTGTGTGTATCTACATATATTTATATATGTAGGCACTTAGAAAGGGTCATTTCTCATTGACCTGAACAACATGTACAGTAACCCATTATTGAGGAATGTATGTCTTGCTAAGATTTTACAGAAAACTACTGAGTAGCAGACCACAGTGATTGGTTAGCTGCTTTACCTCCTCATAATTACCAACTGAGCGTCCCTGGGAAGAGACTTGCTCAAGGTCACAGAGCTAGTAAGTGTCTGAAAGCAGATTTAAACTCAAGAAGATGAGTCTTCCCTCTAGACTTAGTTAAAATACTATCTTCTGCAAGAAGCTTTTCCAGTTACCCACAGGTGATAGTATTTTCTATCCAAGATTATCTTACATTTTCTGTAATCAAATCAAGTTGTCTGAGGATTCATCATATTGAATTTCAAAGATCCCCCAGATCTTCCATGCTACGTATGTAATACATGTTTATGTTGTTGTTGGTATTTGTTGTTTCAGTTGTGTCTGACTCTCCATGACCCCATTTGGGGTTTTCTTGGCAAAGATATTGGAGTGGTTTGCCATTTCCTTTTCCAGCTCATTTGATGGATGAGGAAACTGAGGCAAGCTGGGTTAAGTGATTTAACTTAAGGGTCACACAGCTAGTAAGTGTCTGAGGTCAGATTTGAACTCAGGAAGACAAGTCTTCTTGCCTCCAAGCCCAGTGCTCTATCTGCTGTACCACCTAGTTGCCCTACACACACACACACACACACACACACACACACACACACATTTACCATATGATATATATTTATGAAATAGAGGATAATAATATATTATATATATCTATGTTCCTATAAAGTGTGTGTATATATGTA
This sequence comes from Notamacropus eugenii, assembly GCF_028372415.1. Lineage (NCBI taxonomy): Eukaryota > Metazoa > Chordata > Mammalia > Diprotodontia > Macropodidae > Notamacropus > Notamacropus eugenii. The sequence goes on from NC_092878.1 coordinate 106,706,897, forward strand.
TATATATAACATGCATATTATTATCAAATTGACTGGAAATTTATTGTTGATCAGATTCTCTGGATCACTTATGTTGTCTATATTTGTACATCAAATAAAAGTATCTACAGATACATATATAATAGCATATATTTTACTGATGTACTACATGTATGCATATAATATGAAATATTACATACATACATATAGCGAATGAATAAATTATTTTGAAGTGAATGTAGATATGCTCGATTAGAAAACAGTTATCCTTAGATAATTTCTAAGGACCTTTCTAGCTTTAAAAGATAATGCATAATGTCCTTAAAGTTTTGCATATCATTTGTCAAATTGCAGTTGTCTTCAGCTGTTACAGAGAAAACAGTGAGTACAGTCTGGCAGCTTTTCCTCATCTTAAACAAAGGGATCTGCCCTTTTGTACCTTGACAGTTGATTTTCACATGACAAAATAATAATGGGCACTTACACAGCCTTTTGACAGACTGTGATGTATTTCATATCTTCACTATAACCCTATAATGTAGTTGATGTAGGTAGTATTAGTGTTGCTTTATACATAAGAAAATTGAGAAGTCAAAATGGTGAATTTCCATGGTCACATAGCTAGCATATACAGGAGCTTGGCTTCAAGACCATCACCTTATATCACACTGACTCAACCCAGTGTTAGTGTGCTGCTACTGGTCACTTGTTATGTAACAGGGGTTTTAAATGTCAAGTAAATCCAAAGATATAAAATGAATATTTAAAATTAGGCTAAAGTTTTCCAAGACTTGCTCCAAATCCATATAAGCTTCTTAAGCTAAGCAATATGTCTTCTTCTTGACTTAATATCAGGCAAGACAAAGTATCACAGAGCCTTCATGTTATTGCATACAAGTAGAAGGTATAGGGTCCCCCTTTCTTCCTTCTCATTTCGCCTAATTCACACCAGAAAACTCCAATAAACATTTTCATTGATTCATTCCATCATTCACTTATCCATTCATCCATTCAAAGTATGGTGAAATAACTTAATAGTTTGTTAGTTGTTTGCTATTGTTTTTAAACCTATAAAAATCAAAGTATCATTTATGTAACAAAAGGACAAAAATCAGTATCTACCACAAGTTTCTTTCATGGTCCTGTCCCTTCTCATCAGCACTTTGATATAATTAATGACATAGTAGCTCAACTTCCAACAGTAATAGTCTCCTTATTCCAAAAGCAAGATCTGTTCTGGGACTCAATGATACAGATGACATTCATTCTACAATCAAGCAGCCTTCATTTAAATGAATATAATTAGCAAGCTTAATTGGGTTTCAATTGTTAGAGGCCTTTGTCTCCCATGGGTAACAGTATGCTGATGGTGTAGGGGATTCATATTACACATCAGATTCAAGTCTATCCATTTATTGACAACCCTGGGATCTGCAACCATTTCAATAAAAGGTACCCTGGATTGATCACCCCTTCATTCTATCTCCCTGCCTCCATTAGTAAAATGACTCAGAATCAACAAAGTCCATAGATTTTAATGATCAGAGATACATCACCATCATACTGGTCCTTTAATTTGACTTGATAGTTATTCTATTATAATGAGTAGACACTATTTGCTGAGTTGAACACCAAAGGGATTTTTTTTTTTTTTATTATTTAAGAGGCTATCCCTTGACTCACTGCTTAAAGAGGCATATTCACTGAATGGGCCTTGCCTCACTTAAAATGAGAATCTGAAAAGACCTTAGCTTAAAAGGACAAAGGTCTCCCAATGCATCCTGGACCATCTTCAATCATCCTGATCAATATCTGGCCACTGAACCTATCCAGCTCTTCAGGAGAAAGTGAGTCTGGTGACTTTGCACAGCCCTGCCTCACTCAAATCAAAGTCAACTGCAAGTCATGTCATCATTTCCCTGATGCAATACTCCTCTTTGAAAACAAAGGACAAACCACAACAACCACAACCAAAATTCTCATCCAAACCCTCCAACAAACCTGTTCATTGATTCATTTAATTGTATATTCATTCATGTACTAGAACCTTTATTATGTTCCTATTTTTGATGCATTGTACGAGGTAGGCACTGAGGGAAATAGATAAATAAATCAGGGGCTCATGCCATGAAGGAAATTATAATTATCTCCAAATCATGAAGGAAATTATGATCATCTCCAAATCTTAAGTCAGTTGATTGCCCATTGAGAACATCCTACTTCTCTTAAATGGGAGCCAGAACACTAACGATTAGTTTGTATCCTTAATTTTGAAGTAATATAAATATTTTGAGGACTATAACTTTTAATTTTTTTATGTTACTTCACATTGAGTAGTGTCTAGTACCAGATAGATACTTATTAAAGGCTTGTAGAAATGAATTAAAACTAAATTGAATAAATTGAAATACAATGAAAATGAACCAGAATGCTTCTATTAAGTTTATACCTTGCTAAGACTAGCAAACACGTATGTGTAAGGGATATATATGCACATGCGCATATTTCCTTACTGGCAGATTTTCATTGACACACGTGTGTGTGTGTGTGTGTGTGTGTTTATGTAAATACACACACACCTAACTCCTGCCTTCCTCTCCACTGAGAATCATAGTATTCCAGATTTCAGTCTGGAAAAGACTTTATAGGTCATCTAGTCCAGATGAACTTCCTCACTTTATAGATTCAGAACTGAGGTCAAGGGTGAGTGATTTGCTCAGGGCTATACAGCTAGTGAGTACCTGAGAATGTTGGATTAGACGACCTCAAAAGGACTCTTCCATCTCTAAATCTATAATGTTATAATGTACAAATAAATTAATGTGAAGGGAATGAATATATTGTTTACTTAAAGCTCAATACATTTTGTTGTTGCCGTTTAGTCCATTAGTCCCATTTGAATTTTTGTGACTGGGATTGTCCTGGAAAAGATACTGAAGTCGTTTGGTATTTCCTTGTGCAACTCATTTTACAGATGAGGGAACTGAGACAAACAGGTTGAACTGAGTTGTCCAAGGCCACACAACTAGTAAGTATCTGAATCCATATTTGAACTCAGATCCTTCTGACTCCAGGACTAGTGTTCTATCCACTGTGCCACCTAGCTGCCCCACGACACTTAGACACTTCTTAAAATATTAACATTCTACTTAATAGGTTGTTGATTCTATTTTATATATGTTGGCAACAAAATCATACACACATACATATACATATATATGTATATGTGTACGTAAATGTGTGTATCTGAAATACAGATATGAAATATATACAGACAAACATGAAATATGTGTACAAATACACACTTCAATATACATATATATACATATTTAAATGAGGAGAAACTTTTTCTTTTCATTCCCCATAGCATGTGTTAAATGTTTAGACATTTGCTCCCTGCTTTTATTTTTATTTTACTGCTCTGACAGCAGAGAGCCAGAGCTTGACATTAAAAAATAAGTAAGAAGACACAAGATACATAATTTCCCTGCTTCTGGAAGTTCAGCAATGACTGGGCTCTTCTCATGCTGCCATTTTTGTTGAACTGCTCTGACAGAAAAGGTCACCCAGCTTTATGTTGAAAATAAATTTGAGGGGGGAAAAGGAAAGCGGGATTATAATTGTTTTGGTTTGAGAGATCACTGGGGTCTAGGCATGCTGAACAGCTGAGCATGGATGCTGTTGCTGACACCATCACAAACTGGGATGACAGCAAAGTCAATCGGGTGTGGCGACTGATTTAATTTTCTTTCACTTGCTCAAAGAGCGAAGAAGCATATTTGTAAAAAGGGCCTGTCAAGGTAGTCTCAGTAACCTTTAAAATCAGTTATTGGTAATCACTCTCTGAAACCTCGCAAATGAAATCTTTTTGTCAACCAATATGTTTTCTTCTCCATATTGGACAGACTTGCAAGAGAGAGCCTCTAAGGTTTTCCTGCTTGGCTCAGTTTCCTCAGCCAACAGATCAGGGCTTATACTGTGGCAAATCAATCCTCATCTCAGATCCAGACTTTTGTAAGTGACATTCACAGGGGATTGTTCAATTTGGAGGAAATGTGAACACATGCAAACTCACAAGCACACACATGCACATACATACTTTCTCACATGTGCACACACAAACACACACACACACCTTTCTGGAGCATGGGGCATTGCTTACCTTACATATGTCGATTATCCACAGTTTACCCGGTATGTGTCCTTTTTGTACATAATTGGTTGCATGTTGTCTGCCCCATTAGACTGTTAGATCTTTGAACAGACTGCTTCTGATTTTCTTATGATCTTCAGAACTTAGCATAGTGTCCCACATATAAACAGAAGCTTAATAAATGATTACTGATTGAGTTCACTTAATGGAAGTTGTTCAGTCTTATATGGTTTTTGTGACCCCTGGACTACAATATGCCAATATTGTCCATGGAGCCTTCTTGGCAAAGTTATTAGAGTGGTTTCCCATTTCCCTCTCTAGTGGATGAAGGCAAGCAGAGGTTAGGTGACTTGCTCAGGATCACACAGCTAGTGTGAAGGCAGATTTGAACTTGGGTCTTCCTGATTCCAGGTCTAGTGCTTTATCCATTGTGCCATCTTGATGCCTCTAATAGAAGTAAACACAAATAATCATGCACACCCAGATATTAATTTCTTGAATATTTTCTAAACCTTGAACAGACCTATTTGTGGTAGATGATGAAAAAAGGTGGTATTAAAACATCAGGCGGATAAATGAACCAGTCAGTCAATGAACATTTATTAAGCACCTACTATGTGCCAAACTGTGCTAAGTGCTGACAGAAGGCTTCTGTGGTGGTTGTTGGCCCATCACCCTCATTGTATGCTCAATAAGAGTTTCCTTCTGACAAAGTAAAAACAACAACACCAAAAACAACCAAGGTAGGTAAAACCAACAGATAAAATGATCGCGTATACATTAGCTGTACATAATTTCCCTTCTCCCTGACAAAAGGTGGTTATTGAAGCAGTAGTTTTCAGAATGATCTGACTAAAAAGAGAGCAGAAGTTAAAAATTCACAATCAATTATCCTTTATTTGCTGGGCTAAACTGTGAGAGATGAATGAAAGCTATGTCAGAATCGATAGGAAAGTGGGTCATTTGTTAACAGATAATTGGAAAATGGTGGAGATGGTATGTTAAATAGTTCCTCCTCATTTGCTCCGTAATATAGACAAGAGCTTCACCCATGTCAAGATAAAAGAGAAGGACATACATTTTCAGCTTGATGGGCAGCATGTATCTCGGTATGAAAGGATTATTAGCCCAACGCAGGGAGGAATATTCTCAAGAAGCAGAAGGAGTAGAAAAAGGAGAGGTACAAACAAACAGCCCAATTAAAAAATATGAACTATGTTTTGCATGCAGAAAGATAGCTCAGAAATGATCAGAAACAGACCACAAAGAAAGTTGGCTGCCAAATCAATACAGAGAGAAATGGATTAACTTGCAACAAAAACCATCTGAGTTTAAGAACTAGTCACACAATTGGAGTTTCAGAAAATTTAATGTGAGGATCAAAGGCAGGGCTTGAAAACTGGATCAATAAGGGTTAAACACTATTTTAATTCAAGATAATATCAATTTGAAGCTCAATTAAATGTTATTTATAAAGACTAAATTGCCTTCAGCCTAGTGGAAAGGAATAGAGGAAAAATATAATAGTTAAAAAGAAAGACACAAAGTTTTAAAAATAGCTATGAATTCATCAGACTTCACCAAGAATGTTTGGGATTTCTGAAGATTTAACAGTAGGAAAGAAACTAAGAAGTATATACTTATATGGAAACCAATGCAAGGTCTTCATTTTGACAGCAATTATATAGGAGGCTCTATGAAAGACCCTCATTAGAGATTAATAAGAAACAAGTGGCATAAATATCCATAAAAGCTTAAGGAAGTTCTTAGGTCTTCTTGAGGTTGGATAAATAGAGGGAGAAAGTATTGCAATTTAGATGATCATTGGTATGGAATCATGTACTTTGCCTAGAAAAACAAACAAACAAACAAAAAAAAACAAATGCCTTTAATAAGCTTGAATTGTTTCATTTCCTAAAGGAAGTAAAAAAATATTAATGGAAAGGGTTTGCATTAGGCTAATGAAAACGTCTTCCAGAAGTCAAGAGCCAAAAGGACAATGGACAGAATCAATAAAAGATTGGAAGAGAAAGGTCATTAAATCCGTGGCTAGAGGTGTAATACATCTTTAACCTGAGCCAAGGCATCCAGGAAAGAAACTCTCTCTGAAAATCCATCTTTCTCAAGGAACAGAAGAAACTTTAACAGTTTTCAAGCTCCATTTCCTGCATACTTAGATCCAGACGTGTTGTTCAGTCATTTCACTAGTGTCCAATTCTTTGTGACCTTATTTGGGATTTTCTTGGCAAAGACACTGGAGTGGTTTGTCCTTTCCTTCTCCAGCTCATTTTATAGATGAGGAAAACAGGTCAAACTGGGTTAAGTGATTTGTCCAGGATTAAAAAGCTATTAAGTGTCTGAAACTGGATTTAAACTTAGGTCTTCCTGACTGCAGGCCTGGTTCTAGCCATTGTGGCAAAGAAAATTCCAGATTAGATAGCCCATAGATAAAAGGGTAGACGTAGGAAAAGTAGGTGGAGTCATCATATTAGAGAACCAAATATTCAATGTTCCATCATCTCACCTCAGACTCAATGGACACAACTCATGACTGAGTCCAATAGCCTTGAGAATAATTAATCATGTTTAATTATTCTATTATAAATAGAATGCCCATAACCACTAGACCAGTTCTCATGGCTATCCTTCTGATGGGTAACTCCTGTGGAGAAACTGCTACTGATCCTCACAAACTTCTACACCTGGAGCAGGCAAACCAGCCTAGCTCAAGCAGCAAGAGAGCTGGATGGAGAGATAAGGGAAGGATAGTATAGGCAGGTCAGACTGCCACCACCACCGCCACCTTGACCACCATCTTCCTAAGACTCTAAAAGAGGCAGTCTAGGACACTGACCACAAAAGTCCTGGGAATAGGAATGCTTCCAACTTTAAGTTATTGACCATATTCTTGGGAACAAACCCTAAGTGGCTACTGAAGATGCAGAACAGCAACTGCTCCTTGAAGTGCTACAGTCAGTAATACTGGAGAATCAGAAATGAAAGGCATTGACACCAAAGCCCTTATCACTGGCAAATGAATTAATATCAGAAATATTATATTATTTGTGGAAATGATATTTAAAAAGAAGCACTGACATCTGCTTTTCTATTTCATCCTAAGGGCTATGGGATGTTTCCAATGGATGGAAGCTAAAACCTTTCCTATGTGTTGTTTCCATCAGGAGAAGTTGAGTTCAGAAGGTGAGCTCTTTGAGAGCAAAACGGAAGTTATTTTTCTTTTTGGGTCCCCAGTGCTTAGCACATAGTAAACATATAATAGGGCACATAGGAAGTGCAGTGGATAGAGTGCTGGGACTGGAGCCAGGAGGACCTGAGTTCAAATCAGGCCTTAGACACTTAATAACATAATACTGGGCAAATCACTTAATCCTGTTTGCCTCAGTTTCTCTTCTGTAAAATGAGCTGAAAAAAAGAAATGGCTGCCCACTTTGCTAAGAAAATCCTAAATGGAGAGAGTCTGAGATGACTAAATGACTCAAAAACAATAAACATATAATAAATGATTAATAATAATTATTCATACATCATTAATCATACACAGTCATACACACATACTTATGCAGCTTAGTGGTACAGTGCAGAAAGCACAAGGTTTCAAGTCAGAAAGACTAATGTTTATGGTTAAAATCCATTCTCAGATGCTTACTAGTTGCGTGACCCTGGTCAAGTCACTTAACTCATTTTGCCTCAGTTTCATCACCTGTAAAATGAGCTGGAGAAGGACATGGCAAATCATTCTGTTATCTTCACAAAGAGAACCCCAAATGGGGTCACAAAGAGTCAAATTTGAGTGAAATGAGTCAAAAACATCATGTATAAAATCATGTATATGTATATATATGTATGTAAAATCACATGCAAAATCTGGAGAAGTGAATATTTCATCGTAATCATCATGAATATAGAGAGAAAGAGATGGGTTAGTAGGCAAACACGTGTATAGAGATTTAGCCCTCATAGTAAATATTAACCATGGGTCTCTTCTCTAGCTTTTAATCTTTCTATAATTAGGAAATATACACTTTCTATTTCATGTAGTTGATGATATTAATTGGGAACTTATTATTCATGGAGTATTTGAACTTTGCAGTGAATAGTAATTTATGGTTGTTGTGCCCTAATATCTAGTTTGTAAAGGCAGCCTGAGTAGAATGTCAAAAATTGGGAAACTTGTACCTAGGCTATTTTATCAATTTAGACAGTATGAGCATAATTTTAATTGAACTCATGTTGTTGATGGTGATGTTTACATAATTACATGTTAACTAATTTCTTTTATGTGTAGGTGTTTTATTTGCAAAAGTTTTGGGCATTATGTTCTGTAAAGTACTAATGCTTGAAAAGAAATTTTAACAGTATTGTTGACACCTAAATTGTGAAGCATGAATAACACTGTGGGTGGTATCCACTTTGCAGATCTAATTTTTCATGATGCTTTTACTAATTGGAGAAATGCTAGTACTCTTGGATAACTTTTTAATTAATACAGACCATGAATAAACTTCATTATTTTCCTATTTTCACTTTTATTGACATTATGGTAGTGAGAAATCTTTATTTTTTAATTTCTTGGTGGTGGACAATCTTGAGGAAATAGTCTTTGGCTGATGAGGACATACTAGTCTTAGGTTATAAATGAAAAGCAGGATATGCTTTATGTTTGGAGAGAGATAGTGAGAAAGATTATGTCTACATGTATCTCTTCAGATACCTCTAGATTTGCTTTACGTCTATTGCTCCAGATTTGTCTTCATCTACTTTTGGACCTATCTCTATATTTTTTTTCTTTCTCTCTATTCATTTATTGTTCTAAATCTAGATCTGTCTAATTATCTATCAATCTATTTTCCTGTTTCAATCTGTCTGTCTCTATAAATATTCATTCTTAGTAGATATGATTATTGAGGAAATTGATCCAGGGTATTATAAATTTAATTCTAGGATATATTTGGGGATTGACTCTTGAGATTGTTTATGATGGGTGTTCTCCAGAACTTTAAAATATAGGACATATAGGGAATAGGGGATATGATGACCCTTCTATATTGGATTTTGAAGATGAGTCAATCTTTGTAACTAACAAATGGAACATGGCATAACTCAAGCAAACAATAATGCCAACAGGAAATATTAGGGAGCACAGATCTAAAAGGGGAAGAAGGAAGGAAGAGGGGAAGAAATGCAGGATATAGGGAATGAAAGAAGGGAAAGATGTGAACCATAAAGCAGATTCTTTCCCACATTATTACGAGAGAATAAACAGATGATTTTGAAATATGCATAGCAAAAGTAACTTTAGTTTTTATTATATTTATTTTTAAACAATAAAATTGAATCCATGGAGAAATCTTTCTCTTGGAAAGAAGTACATAACTGTTTGTTGTCAAAGTCATTATTGTGGTTGGTTGCTATCGCTCTATTTCTATGGGAAGTATAGTGGTTAGAATACTAAATTTGAAGTCAGGAAAGACCTAACGTATTTCTGATGATAAATCTCAGCTTTGACATTAGTGAGCTATGGTTAAACTACTTTTAATTTCTGAGATTTAGTTTCCTCAAATGTAAAATGGAGATAATGATATATATTAACATTTAACCTATCAGGATTGTTATGAGATTGAAATGAAATAATATGTATGAAGTATTTAGAAAATCTTAAAACATTAAAGTTGATTTTTCATTAACTCTTTCTCTCATTCTTTCTTTACTTTTTTCTTTTTCCTTCCTTTCTTTGTTTTCCTCCTTCTTTTCTTTTGTTTCCTCCTTCCTTCGTTCCTTCTGTTTCCTCCTTCCTTCCTTTCTCCCTTTCCTTCCTTCCTTCCTTTCTTCTCTCTTTCCAGAGTTTGGGTGGAATAGCCTATGCAAAAATATAAACCTAACATTGTTTGAAACATCTCAATTTATTGAAGTTTTTCTATCAACATGATGAAGGATAATGGTTATTTTCAAATTCTCCTAAGTCAGATGATCATCAGAGCAAGAAATTGGTATGGGTTATTAAGCTTATTGTATAGGAAAATGTATCATAAAAGGAGAAAAAAAGTAAGCCTACACAGCGTAGCATTTCTGAGTTGAATGACAAATTACAGGCTAGAGGTATCCTTTTTGTGGCTCATTCTACAAAATCTTGCTATTAAATACTTGACAAATTGAGTTGAGAGAGTGCTAATTGGATTTCTGGACAGTCCACAGCTGAGAGTAAGTGCTTTAGGAGAGGATTAAAGTATAATAGGATTCTGATAAACTTTAGGAAATAAGCCAACTGTCCACAGAAGGAGAGTCCCAAATAGTATTGAACAAGTCAATGCATAAACACACTTATGAAAAATATAAAATTTACCATCACTATTTCTATTATGCACAATCATGGATATAGCATTTTTCTTTCTCCTGCTTCCCTTTCACTTCATAATTATACTTTCTCTCTCTTGGGGTTCTGTTTTATTTTTCTCTTCAGTCCCCTCTTTGATGTTTCTTTTGTCCTAACCAACTGTTTCTCATCATTGTTACTTTTGAATTAATTTTACAGGGCAAATATTCTATCTTTAAACCCACAGAGATCAGCACTGTATTAAAATAAGCTGAAAATAATAGTATTCAAAGTAATAACTTATGGTTACTTAGCACTTTATGTATCTCATCTCATTTGATCTTCTTAAAAATGAAGTAAGAAATGCAAGAAGGGTCACCAATTTTAATGATTCTTATCATAAAGATAAGGAAACAAAAATTCAGAGAGGTCAGATTATTCAGTATCACATAGTTTGCTATTTGTCAAAAGAGCTGAGGTTAAGTTCTAAATGCTCCGATCAAAGATCCAGCAATCCTTTCACTGTAAGATTCCACGACTCCAGATGTTTGTTACTTCAGGAGATAATTCGAGCCAATCCATTCCATCAAATACAGTCTGTTCTTCTTTGAAATGGACCAGACAGACATAGTATAGGGGTAGGGTAAGAGACCATTACACCCTAATTATAATGGAGGGAAAAACACAACTTGACCAAAATACAGGAAGAGGGAAGAATCATAACATTTATTTCACATTGCTTTCCAATATTTGTTCAGATGTTTAAGTTTCTATTTCACAACAGGTCATAGCTTTAAAAAAATAGGAATTTAATATAATGTCTTCTAAAGTTAGTTTCTCTTTGATTTTCATTGATATTAGATTATAATGAAATATCTTTGTTGTGAAAAGAATTTAAATACCCAGATTGACCTCATAGAGAAGCTAAAGGAAATATCCTAGGTGCCCTCATTCTAAGTGTTTCTTCCTCAACAGAAAGACTTTCACTCTTGAGATGATAGGCAGGTTTATCCTAGATTGGCTCTCTATTGAGAAATTTCCACTTGAACCTTATAATATGCTGTATTTCATCACGTTCCCTCCTTGAGGAATGGGGTAACATTCATTTAAATGAAATCACACTACTTCCTATCCTATAACCATCTTCAGGTACCAGCATCATTAATAAATCAATCAAGAATCCATTAGGCATTTATGTGTGTTGTGTTTACAAATAAAAAAGGGAGGAAATTCTTGCCTTCAAATAGCTCCTGTTCATGAGTATCTAGTACAATAAACTACTAGAGGGAAGGAGCCATTGAAGTCTATTTTAATTCACTTAATATGCTGTTTTTGAGGGCGTCTCTAGCCTTCTAGTCATCTTTACTGGCAATTTGGTTCCACCTTTGACATCCCCCTTTCCCTCAGCTCACATATCCAATTAGGAGCTAAACCTTGTCATTTTTCCACCACAAAATCTTTGTTCTTTCTGCTTCTCTCTGTACAAAGTTACTACCTTAGTTCAGGCCTTCATTACACTTCAGCTGGATTATTTGACAACTTTCTAATTGTTCTCCCTTTATCACGTGTCAGCTTATTCCTCCCTATAGCTACTGAAGTGATTTTCCTAGCGTTTTTCCTAACCATACCCCCCTGTACTTAATTAATGCAGCATCCCCCTATTGAGTCTAGGAGGAATATAAATGATTTTGATTTTCTTTTAAAGCCCTTCTCCGACTAGCATGAACTTATCTTTCCAGGCTTATTATATACTTCTCCTCTTCGTATACATAATGGTTCAGTTTATTTGTCCCTCTTATCGTTCCGAAAAATATGGCACTCTATTTTACAAGTCCATATTTTAATATTAGTTGCCTCTTAGGCTTAGAATATGGTTCTCACCACTTAGAATATCCCTTTTAAAGGTTTAGCTCAATAATCGCATTCTCCATAAAGCTTTTTCTGATCTTGTCCCAGCTATTATTCTTCACAAGTCAATTTGTATTTATTCTGTATACTTATACATTATATCTCCCCAGTAGATTGTAAGTTTCTTGAGGACATAAGCCATTTCAATTTTATCTTTGTATACTAGGTGCCTTGCTTCAAACTTTGTACATAATAGATGCCCGACAACTGTTAATTGGTTAACTGCTATGTATAGCACCTTCTATGGGTACATAACTAATATATGCTTTGGAAAATGATGATATTCCTGATAACTGAATTCAAGTATGTGAAAGCCATTAGACAAAACAAGGCACAAGTTTGTTCTGTACTGCTCCACAGAACGGAGTTGAAGCCAAAAGGAAGAAGTCAAAAGAATCGTATTTAAATCAAACTAATGACACATGTGAACTACTTCCTACATCTAAGAAGATATTAGTCATGAGAAATCATCAGCACTCTGACCAGAACTCAAGAGGAAGTTGAGAGCAGCTGGTTAGTTGGGGTAGTTGAGGATGCTGGGGAATATGTAGGAAACAATGAATTTTGTGCACCTGTTGGCATTGTGCTGAAGTTATTGTGGAATAGGTAGAGCACCAGGTTAGGGAAACATTGTCATAAATACAGTAAGAGAAGGAAGATCTGTTATGATATTTAACTAGGTTAGATTTAACTAGGTTAACTGATTCCTGTTGCTCTTTTGTCATTTGGATTGTTCAAAGAAAAAAAGTAATATTGAGATTAGTCTTCGGTACTTGGAAAGAATGCCCACTATATTTTTCTGGTTCCCTGGGAGCAGTTTCCAAGATGTGATTTTGTCTTTAAGTCTCTTCCCCAGACCCCTAATCAGCAGTGAAACATTTGTATGTCTATATAGCCTCTGCATCTGGTGGCCTGTGGCTGTACTTTGTCCAATCTCTATGTGACAATGGTTTAGCGTTCTGATAAGGGTCACATTTATAAGAGATATCAGAAACCATATTTATTGCACTTGTAATACAAGGCTTGTTAAAAGACTTTGTCCCATCCTCCTAAGGGTGGGTTTTGAAAGCCTGGCTATAACAGTTCTATTAGCATACCTTTTCCTGTTACTCTGGGGGCCCTTGGAGATGTAGCTTACATGCTCAGGGAATAAGTGGAAACAGTTTAGACTACAGTAGCTAAGCTGGGAACAGTCTATTACAGCTTTCTGCTTCCCCAGTGTTGTGAGCTATGATAACCTCACTCTGCCTTAGCCTTAAAGGGGTAGTGGGAGCAGGGCAATGGCTTTTCATGGATGAAGGTACAACTCATATAAGCAGATAGCCCCTGTTCACAAAGGAACATGCATTACCTTTGGAGAAGGAAGTCATGGAGATCAGCTAATAAGGGATGTTATATAGTACAGAGCAACAAAAGACACAACTAAATGTGATTTCTATATATCTATTCTATCATACACAACTCCATTAAGTGACATTGATACTTATGGAGAACATATGAACTATATGACTAGGATAATTTTAATGTAACTATAAAATATACAATTGAATGATTATTACAGAATGTATAGCCAGATAATGCACATAAGTATTTAGCTTAAACTATGGGGACTGAAAATTGTTTACCTAGAAGGAGGATCCTGTAAAAGATATCCATTATGATGAGCTCTCAGGCAGCTTTAATGCTCTCCTTCAATAATATTCCTTAAAATGTTTTATATGCATATATACATAGATATTATATACAATATAAATGCATCAATATATACTTTATTAATGCTGTCTGGGAGAAACACTGAACATGTAATATAGGCTATATTTAAGGTTAGGGATTTTTTCTTCCCATTTTTATCCTCTGTCCCTAAGCATAATGGCTTGCACATAGTGGATGTTTACCTAACATAGTATTCATTCAATTATACTACATTTTAAGAGTTCCTTTCATTTTTGAAGGGAAATGTATTCCTTCATCAGCCCTTTCATCTTTAACCAAAATAGGGAGAATAATTTAAACTTTAAGGACTCTACAACCGAAAAATTTTTTCCAAATAATTACAAATTTCTCCTTTCACGTCTTCCTACTCACCTGTCCCCACTGAAAGTAAAGTACTTAGTCCTTCCCCATTCCTTTTGCAAACTCTGTTGGAGAATTTACTTGGTAAACTATTTCATATTTTCATATGCATTTTTCCTGGATTGGAGACCAGTTGTTGGGGATTCCGGAGCAAGATTTTCTTTTTTTTTTTTTATTATTAATTTTTTTTAATTTTTAACATTTATTTTCACACAATTTTGGGTTACAAATTTTCTCCCCTTTTATCCCTCCTGCCCCCCCAGACCCGAGCTTTCTAATTGCCCCTGTGACCTATCTGCTCTCTCCTCTATCCTCCCTCCCTGGCCTTGTCTCCGTCTTCTCTTTTGTCCTGTAGGACCAGATAGCTTTCTTGACCCCCTAACCTGTATTTCTTGTTACCCAGTGGTAAGAACATTACATTTGGTCCAAACACTTTGAGTTCTAACCTACTTAGCTCCCTCCCTCTCCACCCCTTCCCCTTGAAAGATAGGCAATTCAATATAGGCCATATCTGTTTAGTTTTGCAAATGATTTCCATACTAGTTGTGTTGTATAGGACTAATTATATTTCCCTCCATCCTATCCTGTCCCCCTTTACTTCTATTTTCTTATGGTCCTTTCCCTCCCCATGAGTGTCGACCTTGTATTGCATTCTCCTCCCCATGCCCTCCCCTCCATCCTCCCCCCCACCCTGCTTGTGCCCCTGTTCCCCACTCTCCTGTATTATGAGATAGGTTTTCCTATCAAAATGAGTGTGCATTATATTCTTTCCTTTAGTGGAATGTGATGAGAGTAGACCTCATGTTTTTCTCTTGCCTCCCCTCTTTATCCCACCACTAATAAGTCTTTTGCTTGCCTCTTTTATGAGAGATAATTTGCCCCATATAACTTCTCCCTTTCTCCTCCCAATATTTCTCTCTCACTGCTTGATTTCATTTTTTTTTTAATATATGATCCCATCCTCTTCAATTCACTCTGTGCACTCTGTCTCTATGTATGTGTGCTTGTGTGCATGTGTGTGTGTGTGTACTCCCACCCAGTGCCCAGATACTGAAATGTTTCAAGAGTTATAAATATTGTCTTTCCATGTAGTAATGTAAACAGTTCAACTTTAGTAAGTCCCTTATGATTTCTCTTTGCTGTTCGCCTTTTCATGGTTCTCTTCATTCTTGTGTTAGAAAGTCAAATTTTCTTTCCAGCTCTGGTCTTTTCATCAAGAAAATTTGAAAGTCTTCTATTTCATTGAAAGACCATTTTTTCTCCTGAAGTATTATACTCAGTTTTGCTGGGTAGGTGATTCTTGGCTTCAGTCCTAGTTCCTTTGACTTCTGGAATATCCTGTTCCATTCCCTTCTATCCCTCAATGTACAGGGTGCCAGATCTTGTGCTATCCTGATTGTATTTCCACAATACTTGAATTGTTTCTTTCTAGCTGCTTGCAATATTTTCTCTTTCACCTGGGAATTCTGGAATTTGGCCACAATGCTCCTAGGAGTTTCTCTTTCTGGATCTCTTTCATGCGATGTTCTGCGGATTCCTTGAATATTTATTTTGCCTTCTGGTTCTAGAATCTCAGGGCAGTTTTCCTTGATAATTTCATGGAAGATGATGTCTAGGCTCTTCTTTTGATCATGGTTTTCAGGTAGTCCCAGAATTTTTACATTGTCTCTCCTGATTCTATTTTCCAGGTCAGTTGTTTTTCCAATAAGATATTTCACATTATCTTCCATTTTTCGAATCTGCGCGGTATGTTCTGAGATATCTGCCTTTCTCGAAAAGTCCTTAGCGTCCATCCGTACCATTCCAGTTTGGAAAGATCTATTTTCTTCAGTGAGCCTTTGAATCTCCTTTTCCATTTGGTTAATTCTGCTTTTGAAAGCTTTCTTCTCCTCATTGGCCCTTTTGCACCTCCCTTGCCAGCTGAGTTAGGCTAGTTCTCAAGGTGCCAATTTCTTCAAGATTTTTTTGGTTCTCCTTTAGCAGGGAGCTGATCTGCTTTTCATGCTTCTCCCTCATCCCTCTCATTTCCCTTCCCAGTCTTTCCTCCACCTCTCTAACTTGATTTTCAAAATTCCTCTTGAGCTCTTCCATGGCCTGAGCCCATTGGGTGGGCTGGGACACAGAATCCTCGATTTCTGTGTCTTTGCCTGATGGCAAGCATTGTTCCTCCCCATCAGAAAGGAAGGGAGGAAGTGTCTTTTCTCCGGTAAAGTATCCTTCAATAGTTTTATTTCTTTTCCCTTTTCTTGGCATTTTCTCCAACCAGTGGCCTGACCTCTGAATGTTCTCCTCACACCCACCTCGCCTCCTGGTCCTCCCAGACAGCGTTTGGGGACTGATATTCAAATGCTGCTTCCCGCCTTAGGATTTTTGGCGGAGGCAGTGCTGCTATTCAGTGTGAGAATTAAGTTCAGGTGGTCAGGGGCAGGGCCGCCTCTCAGGCATAGTTCCCTCTGGGGGTTTATGCACAGACCTTCCACAATGGATCCAGGCTCCTGCCCGTTTGGGGAGCCCCCGTCCGCAGCCGCCTCTCAGCCCCCACCTCCCGGGGGGGCCCGAGCTTTGGGGGCACCCCACTCCCCTCTCAACCCGCCAAAGAGACTCTCTCACCCACCCCCATCAGTCACCTGTTGGTGGGGGGGCCCGTGCCGCCGCTGAAGGTCCCGCCTCCGGAGCCCTCTCAGATCTGTGCCTCTCGGAGCCGTGGCCGCCGCCGCCACCGCCCCAGGTCCGGGCTGGGCTCCACGTCTGCAGCGCGACGGACCTTTTGCGAGAGGTTTGCAGGTCCCTCTGTGGGTGGGGGGACCCGCGTGGCCGCTGGAGATCCCGTCCCCGAAGCCCTCTCAGATCTCCTCCCCTGAGTGTCGTGGCCGCGGCAGGGCAGCACTCCGCTCCCCGTCCCGGCGCCCAGTCTGGGGCGCGAAGGACCCCCCGCGAGAGGTCCGCAGGTCTCTCCGGAGCAGGAATCTCCCTCGCTCCAATACTCCGTGGTCTGTGGGTGCAGAATTCGCCCTGGCTTGGTCCCCTCTAGCCGTTCTGTGGTTTGTGTGTTCGGAGCTATGTGTATGTGCGTCTTTCTATTTCGCCATCTTGGCTCCGCCCCCCTCAAGACTTTCTTTATTTTAGATGTTGCTTTTCTTGGGATATGATGGTAACTTGCTCAAAAGCCTTTGGTCAGTAACTAGTGAATTAGTGCAAATCACAAATGCAAATAGAAGTTCGTGTTGACTATCGTCTGTGAAAAGTTTCAAATAAAAATTCAATTAATAAGAGTTCATTTATTTAAATCTAATCACCTACCTCTTCTTTCTTCCACCTCTTTAAGTGTTATCTTACTACTTGTCTGGCTACAGGGCCATGACATGGGCCATGTGGTTTTATTTAACTCAGTTTTAAATGACTTGCCATCTCTTTTCTAGGAGAAAACAGTGACAGACCTGTCATTTCTGGATTGTAGGGTGTTGGTATCTTGATATATAGAACCACACATACTAGAAAGATATAACAGAAGATTGGAAAATCATTAGTGACCATCATGCATGTAAATGCACAATAAAAGGAAAGCCACATTTATCAAGAAGGAGAAACTTTAATAATTGACATACTATTAGCACAGATCATAAATAATTAGCACAATGTCCAGAGGATGCTGAGAGAAACTGTTTTCTTTGTTCCAAGTGGGTAGGGTTGGGAACAAGGTACTTGGAATGGCAATATTCCAGAACATTACTACTTGGCTTATATTCCTCAGGATGACATCTCTATCTCTAAGCAATCACCTTGCATTGTCATACCATTAGTCAAAAAGGTGATTGTATTAGAGAGTATATGGTTGGTGCAATTTCATCACTGCAGCCAAGGAGAAACAAGCCAACCCAACTTAAGGAAGATTAATTCATTATGGAATGTTGAATCTACCTTTGAAATAGTTTTCATCTCTCTTCTTTCCTCCCTTAATAGGGTCAATAATCTAGTTTAGGACTTCCCCACTTTATACCCGAATTACTGAAACGATCTCCTAATTTAATTTCTTGGTTTCAGTATCTCCCCTCACCAAACCAATCTTCAAATATGTGCCAAAATGCTCTCCCTAGAACATAGCTCACCACAGGACTACCCTGCTCAAGAAACTTCAGAGCCTCCCTATTGCCTCTATGATCAAATGAAAACTACTTAGCTTAGAATTTAAAGCCCTTTACAATGAGAATCCAATTTACCTTTCCAGGATCCATTACATATCCTTCACCTTCATACACTCCATATTCTGGCCAAACTGGAATATGTGCTATTCCCTGAAATTGTCACTCTATCTCCCTGCTCTATGACTTTGCACAGGCAGTCTTTCATGTCTTTCTTTCACTTCTGTGTCTTAGAATTCCTAGCTTCCTTCAAGACTTAGCTCATGTATCATTTCTAGAGAAAACCTTCCCAAATTTCTTATATTTTTAAGGCTCATTCTCCCCTTCTCAAATTACTATGGATGAGCATATGTGTGGATATACATGTGTATATATGTATATCCTCACCTATATAGTATATATTATGCCCCCAAAGCACACTTTCAGCTTCCTGAGAACAGGAAGTATTTATAATTTTATCTTTGATTATACCTAGAACTAATAAATATTTTATATTTAACTAATGCTTCATAAATTGAGTCAATTAATTATCTTCAAATAGGATTGCATAATATGCACACACATATAGATAGATAGATTAGATAGATAGATAGATAGATGATAGATAAATGGATGGATGGATGGATAGATAGATAGATAAGTAGTAGACAGATTTAATCTTGTAAATAATTCTGCCTCATTTTAAGGTCCACATTAGTAGGCATTCTTCCCAATCCTTGGCCAAAAGTAGAAATGAGAAGGAACTTGGGGTGGATAAACAAATGATAATACTCAGGATGTCTGCATTTCTTTTCGGATCATACATTCATCAAATAATAATAATATCCTAACAATGAGTTAGGGACAAATGAAGACCCTTTAAATCTTAAGAAGCAGGTTATAAAGGAAGAGGTTAAGCTGACACAGTTGAAAAAATGAAAGGAATACTGGTAACAGACAGGAACTTCTGTCCCATAATTTAGCCCAAGCTTCTCATTACTTTACCACATTAAAACCTTTGGCTCCAGTCCCAGATGATAATCTGTGGATGACCTGAAGACTTTCAGAGTATTAGACTAAATTTTAAGCTTCTTCAATGCACTCTGGTATCAGTAACTAGCCCAATCTACCCAATACCATTCTTCTTTAACCTGTAGCGCTTAACCTCTGGTAACTTGGACTGGTGACCTTAAAATTGTAAGCTTCAATTCCATTGGTTAACTGACTTAGACAATAAGTAATAAGAAAAGATTTGATTAAGATGAAGGAGTCAATCAAAGGTTAACAAAAGCCAACTTTTTTTTTTTTTTTTGTAGCACAGGGAAAGAGAAAAAGATTAAGAAAGCTACTCTATTCAAATCCTAAAATCCTATGCTGATACAACTTGTGGGTTGGACGTTACCTGAGATCATACAGAAAGGATGTCCAGAAGAATTAATATTTTGGTCATTCATATCAAGAAAAAAATATATATCTGTAATACTTATACTCGTGAGTAAAACTGTGAATGATCCAACCATTTTGGATAATAATCTGGAATTATGCCTAAAGAGTTATTAAACTTCCTTATTCCTTTTGACGCAGCAATATCACTATTATGTGTGTTTCCCAAGGTGATCAGGAAAAGGGGGGGGGGAATCCAACAAGTATGTGTTCTAAAATATTTTTAGCAGCTCTTTTGTGGTGGCTATGAAGTGGAAATTGAAGCGATGTCCATCATTTGTGGGGGTGAGGGGCGTGCCTGAATAAGTTGTGGTATATGACTATTACTGTAAGAAATGGTGAACAGGGTCGCTCCCACCCCCCCCTCCACCTGTTTCGGTCATCTCCCCTGTGCTGCTGCTCCCTGCGCCCCGCGCGGTCACCACCACCCGCACCCTGGGAGGCCTCCTGCGAGGAGGCACCCCCAGTCTCCAGCAGCTGCCCCGCAGCTCACCCGATCTATGCTCGTGAATGCGAGGGGGACTCCTCACCGAGGGAGACGAGGCCTTTGCTGAATTCCTGATGGATGGAATTAAAGAGGAGAGGAGAAACCAGAAAATCCAGAATCCGGGGATTGGCAGGGACAGAAGTCAAGTAAGTCCGGAGATGAGCTGGCTACAGAATCACGGTCACATTCACTATTAACAGGGTTCCACAGACATTTGACGACGAGCCACCAGAGAGACAGAAAACCTAAGAGAAGCAAGAGCCTGAACTTATGTCAACCCTGAACTTGGTGGTGTAGGTTGTGAAGGACGATCCCAAGAAGGCCCTAGTGCTGGACAGCCACCATCCAGAGGACGAGGACTAGGACAGGACCAAGAGGAGGAGAGTGACAAGTTCTCAGTCTGGAAAATTAGCTTTCAGCCCACCACCGAATCCGACTGGACCGATACAAGCCACACGCCCAACGCAAATTCCCTGGACTGGACCCCGTACGGCCACTTGATGGACTTCCTGGCTGACCAAGGGGTGGACGGAACGTTTGCAGACTAACTGATCGAGAGGAGCATGGCCTCGGAGCAGCAGGAGTAAATCAACTTTCTGGAAGATCTGAAAGCGTTTGTCAAATGTCGGTAGGGAGGTCTGAGGTTGGGAGCCTCTGCTGTGCACCCAGAGTCCTTTCTGCCAAGAGAACATGGTTTAAAAAGCTATCGTGGAGAAAGTGCCGTAAAATAACGCCAGGCATAAATTATGTTCCCTAATCCTGTAAAAGAAAAAGAGAACTGATGAACAGGTTGAATATAGAGAAACATGGGAAGCCTTGCAGTCTTTTTGCTGTTACTGTATACAACATGCTGCTACTGTATACAACCTATTGTATACAACTGTGAAATGAGCAGAACTGGGAGAATGTTGTTTACAATAACAGCAATATGTTAGAAGAATAACTATGAATGACTAAGTTATTTTGACTATTATATCTGTCTATCTATGTCAAATGGTGGTCTTCTCTGGTGTGGGGATGAGGAAGAGGGAGAGAGGGAGGGAGACAACTTAAAATGTAACAAACTTAAAAGGAACTTAAATGAAACAACAACAATAACATTTTAAAAAGAAGGAAAAAAACCTGACAGGTTCAAGGATAGGTTCATCTAAAAACCAGACTAGATACATTGGAACAGGTTCATTGCTGGATTAGGAATTATGTAATAGACATTTGGTGAAGGCAATTGAAGAAACTATCTACTAAGGCGTAGAAGGGTAAAATAATTTGTTTTAGAAAAGAGAGCACCCACATCATTAAAATCACAGATTTTCTGAATTATTTAACGAAATAGGACAGAGAGCCAAATTTTCACATACTTAAATCTCTATTCCTCAGTTCCTTTCCTTTTGGAAGTCTGGGACCCAGATGGTAAAAAAGAAGGAAATTATGATTAACCTATAAATCAGATTTATCAAGTCTTAAGTTATTCATTATGGACTAGAAAGAAGAAAGACAACACTAAAGCTGTTGTGTAATTTTTTATTACCTATGGTTAAATTATATTTAGTTGTATTTTGGCAAAATATTGGGGGAAAATTCCTTAAGCCAATTAGAAAAGCTTTTAAGGAGGTTATAAAATCATTCTCCATAGAGATAATCCAGTCTAGACTTGAAATTCACGTATCGAGGCTCATGTGAGAAAAAAAAGACAATCAGATCTGAAGGTAAGATAAGTCTTTATCTATCTCTTCCAGTAAAAGAAAGGTTATCATTTTTATGATTCTACCAACATGAGTTTTGTTTAAATGATGTGATATCTTTGATTATGACGATCTTTGACTGAATGTAATTTAAAAGTTTCAATTAGCTTTTAAATATTATTTAATCTTTTGTCTCATTCTGTCTAGGAATTTTCCTCATAATTTTCCTTATAAGTATATAATTCCAATACTAGCAATTTCTTTTAATTTTGTATATCACTCACTCAAAAATCTTTATTCCCACTCCCTTTGATAGCAGATCATCTTATATCTGTAGCCTGTCTAAAGGTTTTCTAATCTTTTCATTAATCCAGGTTTTTTACTTTTTTTGCATTGTACAGGTTTTGTAAGAATTGCTAAAATTTATTACCCTTATTAAACATATGTTTTTCTGTAGTTCAGTGCTTGGGTCATGAGACTGAATGAAAGGTAACTACCCTCAAAGTCTCTACCTTAGCAGGATTTGGCTTGGTGAGTTTTATTTCTCAGTACTCAGCAGTAAGGAGAAATCATCTGTGCTGATATCACCTGGTATAATTCTGAAAAGGCATAATGAAGTATTCATTGCTTTTGATGGCACATGGCTACAATAGGTATTACCAGCTTAGCTTATATTTTAAAGTGGGAAGCTAGGTGGTGCAGTGGATAGAGTACCAGTGCAGAAGTCAGGAGGACCTGAGTTCAAATCTCACCTCAGACACTTGACACTTACTAGTTGTGTGAACTTGGACAAGTCACTTAACCCCAATTGTCTCATCCTGGGTCATCTCCAGTCATCCTGATGAATATCATCCTGATGGTCACTGGATTCAGGTGGCTCTGGAGGAGAAGGGAGGCTGGTGACCTGCACAGCCCTCCCTCACTCAAAACAAAGTCAAGTGCAAGTCATGTCATTATTTCTCTGATGGCATGGTCTTCTTTGGCAACGAAGGACAAACACACACACATTTAAAGCTTACATTGTATACACTAAATGCAGCAGGGGATCTGAAATAGCATTGTGCATATTTCATCTTGTGATGGGATATTTAAGGAGCTAAAATTTTCGTTTGAATCACTACAGTGAGAGAAACCATGAGTTCAAATCCTACCTCTCACTACACATTTTTTACAAATCCTTACTAGATGTATGAGCTTGGACAGGTCACAACTACTCAGCAACAATTCTGTCATCTGTAAAATGGGGACAATAATAATATTACCTGCCTTACAAGAATGTTATGAGAAGCAAAGGAATATGTAAAGTGCTTTGTAAACCTCAAAACTATATATGTATATATATATATATATGCTCTATTATTATTAATCATCATCATTGTCATTAATTCTCCTCCCTTTTCTGATTCCTATCAAATTTTAAGAGCCTCCTGTATTTCATTTATTTTATGGAGAAGCATTTTTATTTAAAATTATTGTAATTCTCCTCTTCCATACAATATTGGGATATTGTTTAGGATCTTCCATGATCTCATTTCTACACTCCTGTGCATTTTTTGTACATCATGAACACTTACTGAAAGTTTGCATGATTATACCCAATCTTTCTCCTTCAATATAATTTTCTTTTCATTGCAAGCATCAAGGACTCATTAACCTTGGTTTCTGGAGCCATGGGCATCTAACAATTGAGGGAATTGTGACTTTCATTTTTGTGGTTTTTCCCAATTCCTTAAGGCATTAGAACCAAGAATTTCAAATCAAAGAGTGATCCTATATGAGTTTTTAAGTTTGTTTTTTTTTGAAATAATACTAGGTGATTTGTATAGTGTTGTGGTTGACATGGCACTTTCTTTATAAGAATCTTGTAAGATAAACAGTACAAGTATTCTATTCAATCCGATAAATATTTATTAAGCATATACCAGACTCTGTGCTAAAAGTTCAGTCAAAAAAAAGGAAAGCTACTTTGTGAAGTCATGTGATACAGTGTTATATTTGTCCTTTGTTCTCAAAGAGGACATCAAGATGATGACATGACTTGCAGTTGACTTTGATTTGTGTGAGGGAGGGCCATGCAAGGAAACCAACCTCATTCTCTTCTCCTGAGACGTCTGGTTCCAGTGGCCTGATATTCATCATGATGACTAGAGATGGCCCAGGATGCAATGTGACACTCTGGCCCTTTCAGGCTAAGTAAGGTCTTTTCACAATCTCACTTTGAGTGAGATACACCTATTCAATGAATAGGCTTCTTTAAGTTACTCAAGGGATGGCCAATTTAATAAAAAAAAATTAAACTGGGAAGGAAAGACCCCCAGAATTCCTGGGTAAAAGAGAAACTGTAAAGAATCATGAATATAGAGTCAGAAGATCTGGGTTCAAATATTTTGCTTGAGTATATCATTTAACATTCTAAAGAGCCTCAGTTTCCTCATCTGTAAAATGAGAAGATTGGACTAGATTACTTCTAATATCCCTTCCAGCTCTAAATATATGGTCCTATGAGATCTACTTCATGTACCACAGAGGAAATCCTCAAGTATTTGAAGGTATCTTACTTAAATCTTTTTTTCCTCAATCTAAACATCTATACTTCCTTCGACTATAGTTGAATGAGCGTCAATAAATCAATACAAACATCAGAACTAAGTAGTGCAAATGAATGATGAATTGGGTTTAGAACTGAAAATTAGGAAGACAGGAGGCTTTGTGACATTTAGGAAAATGCTCAGTGCCTTTAACTAATCCCAAGATGTTTTCTACATTTAAAAAAATAGTAGTTTTTCCAATGATTGTGCATACATTTCCATAAGTGTAATGAGAATGGGATATGAATGATGAACAGATCACCGTAGCACATTGACTGGATTCTCTTTGGGAGAATTTTGGAAGAATATGGATATGAATCATCTTAACATGTAAAGTGTTGCATTATGGTCTTCCCTGCTGGAGGTACTACATGCATACATGTAACCATAATCCAAAAGAAGTACTTTAGAAATTAACCTGATGAATTAATTAAATTACTCTGATTTGTATATGTGTGATACCATGGAAAGTTTACTACCTGAATCAATCAGGGGAATACCTGTAGAACGGAAGTATGGATAAGCATTACATTCTCCACTTGACTCTGACCTTTGTAACACAAAACCATGTCTTATATAAAGAGTATCTCTCCATTAGAGCACTGTTTTTAAACTAGCAATCTCTTTCGCTTATTGAAACAGAATGAAAATTTGTGAATATTCAAATATAGCATTATGATAGTAAATATCTAATGTAAGTTTTCCTATCTGCATCTCATCAATACTGCCACAAAGATAGTTCAAATCCATGTTCTACTCTGCAGGAATACATTGCAATAAGTTTTTCCATTTTGCCTTTGAGGTAGCTATACCAAGGTCAGTGTGTAAGAACAGTCTATTTACAAAGAGTGTTATCCATTTATAGAGTTGGGGATAGGGTGCTCTAAGTGCTGAGAAAATTGTTTGCTAGGGCTTAGAAAACAATATATTTAGCTTAAAAACCTTATATTGCATTCAAAACCACTGATTTTGCATATGGGTTTCAACACATCTAATACCTGCTGTTTTTATGCAGATGTTTAATGTGTAAAGTAGTGAAATGAATCTCTGCCATATGTTTGTGAGGCTCCCTTGAGAAACCCCTGCTTCATTAGACTAAATTTAAAATTCTAACTAAAACAAGCATTTCTGATTGTATGGTGTTTCCAAGATTGGAAAAAAAAAACCAACTGTGGTGTTTGAAAATTAAATACTTATTGTTTTCTTAAAATTAGCACTGGTTTCATGTAAACACCCATAAGTAAATGTCCCTGAGTGCTTTCACTACCCAACAATAGCATGGTTATTTTAATGTATCTTGTTATCATTATTGGACATTTAGGTTTCTGATATAATTGTGTTAATAGGGAAGTTAGATGGTGTGAGGATATAGTGCCAGACTTAGTTAGGAAGGCTCATCTTTGTGAGCAAAAATCTGACCTCTGACAGCTGTGTGACCCTGGGAAAGTCACTTAACTCTGCCTCAGTTTCTTCACCCAAAAAATGAGCTGGAGAAGAAAATGGCAAACCATTCCAGCATCTTTGCCAAGAAAACCCCAAAAGGATAAGAACTCACTGTTTAACAAAAACTGTTGGGAAAACTTGATAAAAGTATGGTGGAAACTAAGCATAGCCCAATGCCTGACACCATACACAAGATAAAGTCCAAATGGGTACATGATCTTGGTATAAAGAGTGATAGTATAAACAAATTCATGGAGCAAAGAATAGTATATTTATCAGATCTATGGAGAAGGGAAGAAGTTTTGACTAAAGAAGAGATAGAAAGCATTATGAAGTGCAAAATGGATAATTTTGATTACATTAAACAGAAAAGTTTTTGCACAACCAAATACAATGCAACCAAGATTAGGAGGGAAGCAGAAAACTGGGAAAGAATTTTTGCAACTAGTGTTTGTGATAAAGGCCTCATTTCTAAAATATGTAGAGAACCGAGTCAAATGTACAAGAATACAAGTCATTCTCAATTGACAAATGGTCAAAGGATATGAACAGGCAATTTTCAGAGGAAGAAATTATCAATAGTAATATGAAAAAATGTTCTAAATCACTACTGATTAGAGAGATGCAAATCAAAACAACTCTGAGATACCACATCACACCTATCAGATTGACTAACATGACAGAACAGGAAGATGATAAATGTTGGAGAAGATGTGGGAGAGTTGGAACACTAATTCATTGTTGGTGGAGCTGTGAGCTGGAGAGCAATTTGGAACTATGCCCAAAGTATCCTTTGACCCAGCAATACCACTTCTAGGATTGTATACCCAAGAGATCATAAAAATGGGAAAGGATCTCACATGTACAAAAATATTTATAGCAGCACTCTTTGTGGTGACCAAAAACTGGAAATCAAGGGGATGCCCATCAGTTGGGGAATAGCTGAATAAATTATGGTATATGAATGTAATGGAGTACTATTGCACTATAACAAATGATGTATAGGAAGACTTCAGAGAGGCCTGCAAAGACTTATATGATCTGATGCTGAGTGAAAGGAGCAGAACCAGGAAAACTTTGTACACAGCAACAACCCCAGTGTACAAGGACTTTTTCTGGTAGACTTAGAACTTCATTGCAATGCAAGAACTTAAAAAATTCGCAATGGTCTTTTAAGGCAAAATGTCTTCCCCATCCAGAGAAAGAACTAAGGAATTCAATCACAGATTGTAGCAGATCATTTTCTTTTGTATTACATTTTGGTTTATCATATGATTTCTCCTATCCATTTTAATTCTTATATATAACAGGACTATGGCAAAAATGTATTTAGTAAGAATGTATGTGTAGAACCTATATAAAATTGTATACCATGTTGGGGAATGAGGAGGGAGGTAGGAGGGAGGGAAAGAGAGGAAGGGAAAGAAAAAAACTAGATGGTATGTTTGTGGAATACTGGAAATAAATAAACAACCAAATGAATAAGTAAATAAATAGATAAAAGAAAACCCCAAAAGGAGTCACAAGGAATTGGACATGACTGAAGGACAACTGAACAACAATGTTTATGTTAATAAATGTTATGTCAGTAATGCTATTCAAGAGTCAAAGCCCCCATTATTAGTGAAGGTATTGATCACAGAGAAGAATTCTATAAATAATAAAGGATAATTAGTCTGTGTGACAAAATGAAGAAGAATCTTAAAACACAAAATAATCTGTTGGAGGAAATGTGAATATTTATCAATAGCTCAACTGTATTCAACATACTTCTATATTATCTGCCTAATGAAGATGTTTCACATAATAAAATTTTCCCCATCTTCCTTCACTTGTCTTTTACTTGTCCTGAATAGTCTTTTGATAAGTACATTTCTGTATTTTACTGAAAAGTGGAATCAAATTTTACCTTTTAGGAAAAATTCAGATTTCCCATGATCATTAATTAATACTCATGCGCTCATCCTAACACTGGTACTTTCTTCTGTGTACCTCTCAATGATATCCAAAATCTATCTTGAAGGTGAAGGCAAAATAATTTGGATTTGGCTGTCTCAGTTCCACTTTCCCGATGATATTGTAGTTTGAACATATACTTTCATAAGTCATCAAGATATAGCTCAATTTATAAAATAGCAGGTTTTTTCATAAAATGTTTACTTTGATGGACTATTTTAGACAGTGGAAAAACTTGACTTATTGCTGAAATAGCTGTTGATAGCTGCACATTTTCAGATAAAGAGATTAGAATATTATACTACATTAAAAAAAAAAACTTTCCTCAAACAACAGTTGTTTAATTTTAATTTTGAGAAATCTAAAAGGAAGCAATTTGATGTGTATGCTATTCTGTCACCACAAACAAATCTTATCTCTTCTTTCTGCTTCAATTTTATCATCCACAAAATGACAATAATCATGAATTCATTACTTGTTTCAGAGCTGGTTATTAGAACGATGCTTTGTAAACTGTACAGCACCACGTCAATATGATTTGATGTCATACAATATAATATAATGTAAAAATCAATTTAGACTATGATTATGAAAGAGTACTAATAAAAATATTTCCACAAAATACGTGATCTATTAAAAGTATCTTAGTTGCTTGAGTTCAATTGTTTTTTTGTTTACTGCCTCTTCAATAGTAGAAAAAAATACAGACTCTTAGAACTAAAAGAGACCTTAGAGTCCTTTCTATATAGTCCCTTCATATAGTTTATATAATCTTTCCACATAGTCCCTGTATAGTCCCTTCATACAGCGCAGCCCATGCCTGATTAAGAATGTCATATGTCAATATAATAATAACAATATTAATAATTGAAATTTATACAGAGTTTTATGCCTTGCAAAGCACTTTACCCATATTCTCTTAATTGATCATCACAATAATCCCTTGAAAAACGTACTTTATCAGTTTTACCGACGGAAAAACCAAGACAGAGACACTTTATGTGTCTTCCTTAGAGCCACAGAGCCAGTAAATGTCTGAGGCAGGATGCAAACTCAGGTCTTCTTGACACCAAGACCAGCACTCTATCCACTGTGCTGCCTAGCAACATTCCTGACAAGTGGTCATCCAGCTTCTGCTTAAGGATCATCAGACTTGTGAAGAGGAACGAGCTATTATCCAAAAGACAAGTGTACTTTTGAATGGCCTCCTTATCGATTTTTTTCTTACATGCCATTCTAAAACCTCTTCCCAATGGCTCCTCATTCTGTCCTCTAAGACTAAAGAGAATAAAGCTAATTTCAATTCCACATGACAGGTTTCTAGATACTTAAAGACAAGTATGCTGCCTGCTTTAAGTCTTCTCCAGTTAAGCTTCTCCTGTTCTTTCAAGTGATAGTTGTATGAAATTATTCCAATTTCCTCAATATGCTGGCAGATTATGCTTATAGATATCTTCAATCTCCAATGTGAAGAAATAAAAAAAAAAGAAAAAATCTGTAAGTCAAAAGGATGTTCTAGACATGGTGTACCAGAAAAACAGGTCAGCAATATTCAAGACTTCACCACTGATAAACATGAGATCCCAAAGAGATTCATCAGAGAGTTTCAGCCTTGGGATATCAATGGTACTAAAGAGCTTATATTTCCTGGGAGAAAGTCTGTTCTACACATAGAATACTCCATGTGTGTTTCATCCCTCACCATCTTGGGATAAAGTTATGAGGCTTACACTCAGGCAAGTACTGGGTGCAAGAGGAACAGTGAGAGACAAAAACTAGGTCCAGTATTAACTGACACAGATACCCAAATGGAACTCGCTACCACTTACATTGTCAGATTCCTCAAATATGTACTAATATTCCATCAATCGTGGAAGCTGATGACATCAGATTCTGCACTGATATTGTATAGTACCTTGGACAATGGGAACCTTAATCAATTAGATCTTTCTCCATCCTACTGTTATCATTACCCTCAGATGGAAGATACAAGAGGGGGTCACTAGCCTCCAACTGTGTCTGAGGTACCCTCACAGCTTTTGTCGTACCTGAATTCCTGGAGTCATCTTCCGCTTTGGCCAAAGTATACTTATAAAGATGAGTCCTACAAAATAATGCAACTTTATGCTAGAGAAATATGTTAACAGATTATTCAGTGAAGAATATAAGGGAATTCTTAGCTCATTAGTGGCCATTTTGATAAAATGACCCCTATTAAAATGAAAACTATTCTAGACATAATAATCAGCCTATAATTGAAATTGGTCCCTGGTTAATCCCTTATTGTTTCCACGAATGCAGATACTTGGGGGAAGTGCGACATCTCTTTTTCTGATTTCAGGGAACTGAACCTCTCTTCTCTCTCCTTACCAATTCAGAAAGTCCTTAATCTCAGATTACTTCTTTAGTTATTATTAGTTATTACCCACAAAGGCAAATAATCATTCCTACTAAGAGGACTGGCTAATAGGAAGACAGAGAGACAAACCATAGATTCAGGTTAGGGCAGATCCAACACAATAGGCAGTGCTGGACCATGCTCTTATGGAGAGGCTAACAGAAAGGACAGGGAATCAAGCATAGAACTGATAGAAATGACACTCTTCTGGGTCACTGGAAGGGAGACACATTTATATTATCAAAGGAAGAAGGGCGGGAAAAGTAGAAGACCAGCAGATACATTTCTCCCCTCTCATCATCAGTGGAGAGAAGGACAGGAAGTAAATTGAAAGAAGAAATCTATGAAAGCCCTGCATCCTGATTCTAACCAAACCAGGGTTCATTGGCACATTAGATTTAACACTTTCAAAACAGGACTCAAGATATCTCTCTCTACCCATTTATTTCCCATAATATCCCCCCTTTCCCTCCACTGAATCATCCTCTTAAAGAGGTTATTTTTTAAGATGAAAAAATACAACCCAGCAAAATGAACCTTTCTTCATATTTCTTCCATATTCCTGATATGGAAGCCAATATCTTTCCAGTTAACCAGGTTCTCACAAAATTTGTGTCACCTTTGACTCATTCTTACTCATCCCACAAATCTAATCACTTGTCAAATCTCATTGGTTCTATATCCACCATGTCTCTTGTGTTTGTCCCCTTCTCTCTGCTCATGTGGCTACCTACTTCAGAGTCTAATTGCCTCTCTCCTAGATTGTTGCAATATTCTCCTTATTGATCTCCCTCTCTCTAATCCATCCTCCAAAGCAATTCTTCCTAAAGTATAGGTCTGATTATATCATTCTTGTCTTAGTTGAACTCCAGTGGCTTCCTAGGAATCTAGGATAAAACATTTTAACTTGTTCTTATCTTCAGTGAAAATGTCATGTTATACATGGATACATACAAATACATATTTATGCAAATATTTCTAGAACAGTAGTGTATGCATGTGTGTAATTTGTACCTAAGAAAATATTCACAGATTGGGGATTTATGCCTAACTGTTTTTGAGTGAAATCATTCAATTAAAAACATTTGGAGTCTGTTTCTACAGTGGATAGAGCAAGACCTGCATTTGAATTCTGCTTCAGCCTCTTAATAGCTATCTGACTTTAGGTAAGTCATTTGACATCTTACAGCCTCAGTTTACACATATGTCAAATGGGCTTAAGAATATCTATTGCAATTATCTCTCCTGACTTTTGGAGACTCCAAATGAAATAATTAACAAAGTACATTTCATGAATTTTAAATGAAGATCAAAATGTCAGTGATTATTATAATTACAAGAGAATGAAGAATCAAACCCTAACACAATCCCTTAGAAACCTCTTTCCAAACTGACTTCAAACCATTAATCACAAGGTTTTTGGTGCAGTCATTCAAACTTTTCTAAACCATCTAACTAGTATAATCATCTGAAAAATGGTGGAATTGGACTAAATGACTATTCAAATTCTTTTCAGTGTTAGATTTATGATTTTATAACCCATTGACTCTCCAAATTTCAGATCTTCTTTCTATCCAGAAAGTATAACATGAAAGATTTTGTCGAGTAAGCTTTAAATAAACCATATATTTAATATCTCCTTATTTGAAGAATATGGAAAATGTGTTCCCTAAACTCAACTCCTTCCCCTCCCCCATTGAAATGAAATTAATCTTGCAATTTCTGTTCTTGATAAAGTCATTAGGATTCTTTATGATCATTGCTTCCTTTTCTAGATGTTCACAGATCGATCGTCCCTTTGTCTGGTCACAGTATTGAAGCTTGGTTACTGAGGAAAGCTGAACAATGCTCTGTTGAATAAAATAGATTCCTTTTTTTTTAATATTAGATCAGTCTGCTCTATTGCCTTTAATAACTAAGCTGCAGATTTCTGCTAAGTCCTAATGCAAGCAAGGATTGCCTTCATACTGTCAGTGTGAGAGATTGTCAAGCAGAAATCAAATTACTGGCCACTTTGTCTCTGTCCCTAACCTTTTTTCTCTTCTTCCTGTTGACCAACTTGATACACTACTCTCCACTTTGCTACTTCTCTGTTGAAGTGTCCTAAGTCATTCCAGGGCCTACTACACGGCTTTATTTATACAGTGAACTTAACTGAATTTTCTTGGAGTAAATGCTAGCTTTTCCAGAGGCCTTTAATTAGCAATTACCAGGTTCCTACAAAGTAGTGATGTTAGTTAGTAAAATATAACATCAAATATATGATATTTTCTCTCATATTCCTCTTTGTCCTAAGAAGTAAAAGGTCAGTGTGTCTTCATGGTATAGTGACATTTTAATTCTACCATGAATCATCCAAATAGAGTTAATAATCCATTATCATTAGTATTAATAACCATACTCTTAACTATCATATAAAATAGATACCCTAAGCTAATCTTCAGAGGATTTATAACTCATCCATATGGACCAACCCCAAATGGTGCATTTGGCTGCACATACATTTTCCTGACTGATAGGAATCTGAAATTGAAGTGATGAAATGTATTTAACCTTGGAAGTCCCTGTGGAATAGTCTAGATAGGAGGATACCAAATCTCTGTGTCTAAAGAAATGCTTTAAATGCCTCTTCAATCTAGGCATGTATATTCAGACTTGCAGCTAATTTAAGGAAAAGTAACTGTCAAAACCAAAAAGTCTGTTTTTTTATTAAGCTCCTATTATGTATAGAAGATTTGGGGAGTCACTTCATAGATCTATGACTTCATCCAAATGGGTAATCCTTCCAGTGGTGATGATAACAATGCTTTCTCTTTGTTGTCTCTTCACTACTGTGTGCTATGAACCTGTATGGAGACCTCTTTTTAGATTTTCTAACCCTTTGTGAATCATGTAGGGTGCCTGTTTATTAAACAGGTTCTTATTATCTGTTAATAAACCTCTTATTACATTCTATCCCTCCTTTCTATGTCTATATTTCGCTGATATTCACACAATCACAGGATCGCAGAATTTGACAGTTGAAGAGGATTTCAGTGGTCATTTAGTACAACTCATACGTCAAGGAAATTCCCACTGTTACTTGCCCAATAAGTAGTCATCCAGCCTCTATCTGACATTCTTCAAACCATATTTCCTTCCAAATTACCTTTGCTAGCATATTGTATTCTTCTAGAACCCACCACATTCCTCTCACGTACCTATCTGGGGACTCAAGCCTTTAGTTCTTCCCGTACTAATCATTTCATGATTTAGAACAGTGTGGCCTCACTGGAATAACATTTACATTTAAAACAATAGAAACAGCAAGAGGCCATTACATCAAGGAGAATATTAAAATCGTTAAAACAAATATAATCACCCAAAGGCAAACAAGCCCAGTTCCTTCTGTTCAATTCTGAGCCTAGCTTTTTATCAACATGTCATGTTTTTCTAATTTATGTGTACTGATACCACCTTTGAGGGTTGTCTAATAGATTGCTATGTCAAAGCTTGGACCATAGGCTTTCTTCATTCATTCTATTTCTCCTGCATAGACACTTAGGTCAAACTCTTTTGATTGATTATGGACCTTATTTAGAAAGCTCTGTAATGTTCTGGGTCTTCACACAAGCAGTACCATGCCATCCACAAACAGAGTTCCACCATCTATTGGAAATCTCCTTTGAATTCACACTCTCCGTTTGATATTCTCTGACAGTAGCAAATCTCTTAGGGGAGCACATCTCCTTGTTTTATGACTTGCTTGATATTAACCAGAAGGCTATCAAATAAAGTTATCTCTTGTTACAACTCTCAGGAAACATTGTTTGATTTTGATTTACACATGGGAGAAATCTTGTCGGATATGTTAAATGTTTTTAAAGCAAACTTTTCCTCTGCCAAATCCATTTTTTAGAGTCAACAAATAATAATCACAAAAAGATCTTCTTCTATCTATACCCTTCAGTCAATTCTGTATCTATAAATATTTGGTCACCTACAGGATACTGGGAATCCTGCTTGTTTACCTTTCAAACCTTTTGCAGTGATGTTCTTGATGGATTTTTGTGTGCCCTATTTTTACAAAGACTTTGGTGGTAATGGAACTTTAGGCAAATGGGTTACCTTTTGAAGGGAATCAAAAAGAATATAAGCCTTTGAAGAACTTGATATCCTATGTGTGTATGTCTATAGGCATATATGCGTATATATATATATGTTTGTATATACATACAATATATGTACATATACATATATGCACATATGAAAGATATGGGGGGAGAGAGAGAGAGACAGAAAGACAGAGAGAGAGAGAGAGAGAGAGATACAGAGCATTCAGAAAGCTTCTGGAAGGACCCAAGTAAGTCAAACAAACCTGAAGGAATTTAAAGATAAAACTGTAAATCTGAAAACAAGCAATAAAATAATCTAAGATAAGTATAAAGATGCCTACAAGACTCTCTATAATCTGTCAGGGACAGTGGATCACATTTGGTCTCTAATATTTTATTTCCTCATGTTCTGAGTGAGGAAGTATAAACGACATTAAAGAAAACGAAGATGAGGCAAACAATTGGACTGGAAAAAGACAGAGGAATGAATTTGTTCTAGGGGCAACTCAATTTGATGGTGTTGATGGAGTATTAGTTCTCAATATATTCAAAAGATGAAGGATGTCAAAGTCAGAAGGGCAAAGCGATGGAGATTGTTCTGTAAGTTGCATGAAAGATGGATTGAAAGGTAGGTAAATCAGAGGTACAAAAACCTTTTGTGGGGAAGCTATTTTTCAATAGTCCAAGCAAGAAATAATGCAAGTCTTTGCTAAGGTAATGGAAATGACTGCTAATATAGGGACTGATATGAAAAATTCCATGATAGTTCAGTCATTAGATTTGGTAACCAATGGATGCATATAACAAATTAGAGGAGTGCCTAGGTGACTTATTGCATAGGATGCTAGATTTGGAGTCAGAAATATGTCTGAGTTCAAATCCTGTCTCAGGCATTTATTAGTTTTGCGGCTCTCAGCAGGCCAATTAACCTCTTTTAGCTTGTTTCTTTATTCATAAAATAGGGATAATAATAGTACCTAGTCTGCAGAGTTGTCATGAGGATCAAAGATAACCCAGGAAGAGTTTTGTGAGCCGTAAGGTACTACAGAAATGCAAGATTTTACATATGGATTCTCAAAGCTCAAACTAACTCAAAAGACATCTGTATAGTTAAGAGTTTAATTTTGCAGATGCCTTTCCTCAACCCAAGTGCTCCCTTGCAACATGTGCAGCTTGGTGGTTTGACATCAGAATGGCTACCAGATACAAATCTAGGATGTTCTATATTTTATTTGTAATATTGAAAGCTACAATGAATGAAATGTGTGTTCTTTCTCAAACTAACTTGCAATCTCTTCCTGCAAAACAAGTAGAATTCATTAACACTAAAATGACATAGTAGATGTCGATATAGATACATTTGTTCAATATAGACCACCAGGAATACTTGTTTGGGGCTTATTGTATTTCTTTTTTCAATCTACATTCATTCAATATTTTAAATTCAAAGTTATTTTAATATCATTTCATTAAAAAAAATTCTTCCTTCTCTATCTTCTACCCCTCCCCCCACTGAGTTGAAGTTACAGTGTGATCAGATATATCTGATTACTTGTGCATCTTCATGTAATTAAGATAATGAATTATTTGGCATCTTATCTTTTACAATATTTCTAAGTAATTTTACTTCAGTCAGTTGGGATTGCATTTGGTAATGATTGTGATAAATAATGAAGGGGGAAGAAATCAAATATTCGTAGTTATTCAGGTAAATCTAACACAAGGGAAATTCTCTAAAAATTCCAGAATTTATAAACATAATTTGTGGAAATTCAATGGCCTTCATAAAGATATCTTCCTATAACTTTTAATCTGGTGAATATGGCATGTTTCATTCATCAAAAAAAAAAATTGTTCTTTAAAAAAAAAAACCCAAATATGCAAGTTGGTGTATTTATGGCATTTCCTGATCAGGCATCTTTTTTTCTTACTTTTTTCTGGCTTGAATACATATTTATATTTTGTGAATACAATGATAATTCTTGCAAATCCTGTGATATTAGAGGGTGAGATAAGAAACTGCTCACATATACATACCAAGACAGATACCATAAATAGTAGAAGGTATGGCATAACAAGAAAAAATGTCAGTAAATGTACCATTAATTCATAGGAGGAAATATTCAAGAAAAGAAACAATAAAAATAAAGTTCTAAGCACAACACTGAAAAAAATCAGTGATTATGACCAATAAATGCTTAGAGAATATCCAAAAAGAGAACTGCAAAAAATATTGTCCCGAAAATTTCTACATCAAATGGAGAAATATTTAAACAGATAATTTTGGAAGGAGAAAACAACCCATATGCACCTGTCAATTCAGATACTACAGAGGGCAGCAGGTATACTCCAGGAAGGATATTATCATTAGACAAGACTTTCAATTCACAGAAGATTATATTTCAAAGGAGTAGAAATAATAACTTATGACCTTAGATATCCAAGCCAAAATGCACACAGAATAGGTAAGAATAAAGTGAACTGGACATCTTACTGCGAGATGTAAATTTATACTACTAGATATCACTGAGAACTGCCACAAGGTGACTCATGGGTAACATGTAGTTACAAAATGGAATATCATATTCAAAAAGGAAAAAAAATAGATAACATAGGCTAAGAGCTACCATGTCTATCAGAGACTAAATCTATAAACTAAAATGGTAAAGGTTATGGTTTTCATTTGTGTGACAATTAATGGAGAAAGAAACATAAAATATATAGTGGTAGAATATACTACAGATAACCCAGAAAAAAATAGGAAGTATATTTCACTTTAAGAATATTAGAGACTTGAAAAGATAGGTAAGACATGGCAGTATTGCAGACTTTTAAATTTCTATGAATCTATTGAAAATCTTTGACAAAAGCAGAATTGTTAATAAATACTTTACTTGCCATAATGATAAATTTATTATTCAAAAGGTAGAGGTGATAAGAGGCTAATTTTATTCTGGACCACATTTGGGCTAATAAGGAAGTAAAGCTGTTATAACATGATTGTGAAAAAGCTACCACTTTATTTTAGACTTCATAACCAACAAAAAGGGGGAAGCTATAGATAGTTAGATGTTCATCTTTGCTTTTTTAAGAGCAAATTTCAACATGATCAAGGGAAAATAATAATGCATGATCCCATGATGGATAATTCTAAAGAGGAAATAGACTTAAAAGGTGTGGGATTCTCTCAAGAATGAAATTCTAATGAAATCAATGTAAGTTCCATATGAGAAAGAAACAAGGGTCAGATTCTAAAGAGACTGAAGTGTATGCACTTTAACAACAAACTAAAAGTAAGAAAGATGGGAGCAAAAACAGTCATCTAAAATGAAATGTAAAACATTTAAAATATTAGTTCTAAATCTCAGAATAAGTTGAGATGGAAAGACTAAATAAAGAAAAATAATTATTTTTAATATGGTGGATGGTGGGGAAAGACGAAGATAAAGTATTGATGAAATAATTGCTTGGAGTAGGTGGCATGATGATAATGAATGTAGAAGACTTAGGAAGAGTGAACTGCCATTTCGCTTTTATTGTCTCTATCAAAGACAAAAACCCTTCACACTAGAAGAATATAATAAGAATAAGAAAAATTACTAGCAGGAAGCTGGAACTCCAAGTAAGTGAAATGATGGTAAGAGTGCAACTCATTTCCCTCAATGAATTTGTCACCATTCTCCAGCAAATTCCACACTCACTGTATATTTCAGTAGAAGGTAACTGAGAAATGTGATTGATGAATTGTATAGAAGAAAAATTTTAAAAATTGTGAAGGAAAAGGAAAGAACTACAGAACTAGAAAGAAGGAAATAACCCAATTGTAGAGGAAAAAAGGTAGAAAGAAGGTATATCCTATAAACTGCACAATAATTCTAATTCCTGGAAAACTTCCACAAAGTCTTATAAGAAAGATAATTTATGAACATTTAAAATTGAAGTGGTTATTGGTAAGAGCAAAGATTCAGAAAGAATAGGACATTACAGAGTAACTTAATTTCTTTCATTTATGGGATTACATCAGGAAACTGTGGAATAACAGAGTTTTCATGCTTGCATTTGACAGTCAAAAGTGACTTTTGGCAAAGTCTATCATGCCATCTTTTTATATAGGATAGACATGAGTTGGATAATAGTATAATTGAATTGGAAGTATTTGAATGACTGGACCCAATTTTAGTGATTATAGTGTGAACCAGGAGGAGGCCTCTAGTGGAGTGCCCCAGACGTTTTCCCTTGACCATCTTTTGTATGAGATTTTCACCAGTGGCTGGCATGATGGCAAAATGGTGTACTTATTGTTTCCAGATGACAAACAGATGAGGAACAGCTAGCATATTTGACAGCAGCATCAAGATCCAAACATATCTCAAAAATGATAGAAGGATTGGAATAAGATAAAAAATAATTCATACAAATGTGAAATCTTAATTTTAATTTGTTAAAAACTCCAAAGGTGCAACATGAGAGAACAATGACATTTCTTGTGAAAGAGTTCTGGGAATTTAGTATGCTACAAGCTGAAGATGAGTCAAAAGAGAGACCTGGCACTCAAAGACACCACTATTGTCTTATGATGAATTAATAGAGGCATAATGCCCAGTATGTAGTCATAGGTCTAGTGGGCCTTTCCTGTTCAGATCACATCTGGACTGTGGTATTCAGTTTTCAGCCTCATATTTTAGAAGGAACATTAACAAGCTGGAATATCTCCAGAGAAGGAAAAAGAACTGAAGAAAAGGGCTGGAAATCATAATGTATAAAGGTCAGTTAAGTAAGTGGAGGTATTTAACAGGGAAAAAAGACTAAAGAAGGGCATGATAGCAATCTTCAAGAGTTTTAAAGGCAGTTGTAGAGAAAAGGAATCAGACACATTCTAATTAGCACCAAAGGACTGAACTAGAAACAAGGTGGGCAAGATACAAAGGAACTGATGTCCACTCGTAAGGAAAATTACCCTTACAATTGAGTGCTATCCAGAAGTGAACTAGCTTGCCTTAGGAAATTCTCAATTTCTGGAAATCTTCAGTCAAAAGCTACATGATTACTTACTGGCAGTGATGGACAGGTTGGGCAAATTGACCCTTGATATCCTATCCAATACTAATATTCTATATAGTAATGAAAAAAGAGAGTATGCTTTCAGATGAAGCCTATCTCTAATCACTCTTGTTCATTCCCCAAGTCTAGTTCCCTATTGAGTTCTGTATTCAAGCTTCCAGGTGGATTGGCTTCTAGTTCTATCCTGAAACTGTGCATTGACACAATGAAAGACCAACAGAGAGTGAATACTTTATTTTTTACCTTCCTTCCCTAAGGTATTGAGTTATTGGCTTCTCTTGCCCTCCCCCTCAATGCCCTGCCCATCACCATCATGTGAGGGTGTGTTAATTATGCCACATTATGTGTTATTGAGCATGTGTAATTATAGTCTTCCTGCCTCTGAGGCTACCTATACTCATCACATAACTCTAGCTCCAGTCTACAAGAGCTTAAGTAAAAACAACATCAAAACCTGCACTACCATAGTATATGGGAAACCAACAATTCATATGTAAAAGACTTAAAGCTTTTAGTTTATTTTAAACCAAATAGGAGTCACTGCAATATCTGCTATAATATTTGGCTCCTCTGTCATTTCCTCCCTTACAAATGTATCAGTCACAGGGTTGCCAAAATCAACTTCCTACTTCGTAACTCCAAATAACCGCCATGTTCAAAACTTCAGTGGCTTCCTATTGCCTTTAGAATCAAATATAATGTCCTTTACTAAAGATCCTCTAAAATCTGCCACCAACATGAGTTTCCAGGCTCATTTAAGCTCATTCCCTCCATTTACCTTATTTTAAACCAAAAGGGAAGAGCTAGGAGCTCTTTGGACTCCACATGCTATTTGTCTCCCATTTTGGGCAATTACGAAGCTCATTCCTGAAGCCTGGATTATGATTCTTCCTCATCAAAGTCCTATTAACATTCTTCTTTTCCTTCATTTTTTGACTGATTTGTCATCTTATTCACGAACCCTTTGCCAGCCTTTTCAGATCAAAACTTTTTTTACTTCCTCAAATTTTCCAGCACCACTTTCTCTGGATTTCTTTTTTGTCCCCATCATATTCCACCTTGTACTATTTTTATTTGCTTATCTGCTTCCCTCCTTTACTAAAAGTAAGATCTTGAAAACCAACGACTGTTTTCATCCATGTATCCCAAGTGCTTTATATTAGACTTTGCACATAGTTGGCACAGAGTAGGGATTGTTTTATTGGCTATAGCTCCCAAAATTGCTAATGCATTCTTAGCTTCTATTAATACAGGTATGGTGTGGAGATAGAAAAGGAGAAGGAGAAAAAAAGAGGAGAGATTACCCCCTACCTTGGTAGTAGGGATATACACACTGGTAATGAGGTTGACCCATGCGTTGCCAGAACAAACTCAGTGTTTGGGAGGCTCCAAAGGAAAGTGTGGGAGAGAAGAGGTATTATACAGACTACCAGACTGAAGGCCTACAGAGCCATTGTGCTGACCTCATTGTTGTTATGCCTGTGAAACCTGGACACTCTACCAGTGACATGCCAGGAAACTGAATCACTTCTATTTGAATTGCCTTAGGAAGATTCTGAAGACCACCTGGCATTATAAGGTACCAGACACTGAAGTCCTTCTTGAACTAAACTACCAAGCATTCAAACTTTCCTGCAGAGAGCTCAGCTCTAATGAGCTGGGCATATCTGAATGTCAAACATACACTTACCTAAAAGATTATTTTATGGAGAATTTATAGAGGGCAAGCACTCACTTAGTGGTCAGAAGAATCTATACAAGGACACTCTCAAAGTCTCTCTTAAGAACTTTGAAATAGACTGTGTGACATGGGAGACACTGGTACAAAACTGGCCAGGAAGACATGCCTTCATCAGAGATGGTGTGCTGTGCTCTAAGAGCAAAGTAGAATTGAAGAAGTTAAAAAAAATGTGAGATGCACAAATTTAGAGAATCCATCCTAAATGTTTGCTTGGACTATTTGTGCCTGACCTGTGACAGATTCAATGCATTGTAACTTGACTCTGCTATAGTGATGTCATTTTGGTCCTCTTAGAGAATGAAGGACAGCAACCAACTTTGTATGTATCAGATGAATTGAATTACAGTGAATTGATTTGATATTTAATATTTTTGTGATCTTGGGCAACTTTGGACTTCAACGTGGTTAATTGTGAAATAAGATGGGGGGAGATTCTATGATCCCTAAGGTCTGATCTATTTCCAAATCCATGCTCCTAGGAACTATGTCAGAATAAATAAAACTAAACAACTTACAAGCCTTTGCAATTCTCAATCACAACAAAACATGACAAACTGACTTAGGACGTCGAGGATCAGAGAGTTTATTCTGGGAGAAGAGTAGTGAATTAACAAAGCAATTCCTATTAACTTTAAACAAAGGTGATGTCATTCTAAAATGTAATCTGACATAGACTAAGTGATATGTTAGCAAACAGTGAATTCCCAGGGCATACTCCCAGCCAGTACTTATGGTGAGTCAAATATTTAATAAACATGTGGTTTTCTTTCTAGTGACTGAGTTCTATACTTTGATTTGGTGAATCTGATACTGCAGTTAGTCAGGCAAACCATTACTGGGTTTCTAAAAAATTTGAAAAGGTTTATATATCTTTGTATTTGTAAGTCTAATTATGAATTCTTAAGCAAAATTGTTTCAGGATTTAAAAGAAATTAAATCAAACAAATTGTGTAGTCCAACTGATTGTATCTAGATTTGTGTGTTTTTTCCAACACAGTAACACCTGGAATTGCCTGCAGAAATTTTTTCTTGCTCTTATAAATAGTTTGTTTAAAATGAATGATGGTAAGAAATTAAGAGAGAATCGCCCTGTTGACATCTGCCTTTATAACACTGATCTTAAAATATATAAACCAAGAAAGTCCTTTGAACCAAAGCTGTTATGCAGACAGAGCCTAGATGTTAGACTAAGTAGTAAGTACACTATATATTATGGATTTTGGTAACTTAATTAACATACCCTCAAATTCTCTCAGTGTATAAATTACGACTTTCTCCCACTCTTCCCCCAACTAATGTAGCTACATTGGGAAGGATGTTAATTCTTCCAAGCAATGAGGGATAAGTTATTGCTGCTGTGCTTTTAAGGAATAGTTTATACACTGGATCTGGCTGAACATTTAAAACTTTTTGTTTAAAAATGATTTCTCTTTCTCTGAGTTTCACTACATCTGGCCCACATCCAGAAATTCGGTATCCTTGTGCTTTGTAGAATAAATGGTGGATTGGATGAAAGCCACAAATTCAAATATTCCCCTCCACTCGAAGGATTTTTGAAATCCCACCTGTTCCACAAAGTCTTTCCCAGCTAACTCCATGAAGGAGGAATTTGGCTGGCTTTGGCCCTGGATGTCTATGCAACTCCCATGACTCCACTTCCCTTGTTCAAATCAAACACACTTTGGACAATGATTGATAAGTTTCATGGATATTAGTTGGATGTTCTCTTGTCTAAGTAGGGAGAAAATAGCTTTTTCATGTTGGATCCAATGTTATCTTAAATTGTGGACCCCAAGAGAATGAAGACTTTCTCTACCATGGTGAATTGGATTCTTTCAGTACTCCAAGATTAGGGATTTGTGATGGTGGATTTATACTTGGGCCTCACTGGGTTGGAAGCAAAAGTCAGCACTGCTTCCTGTTTGGGTTCTGAAGGAGAGGCAGAGTGATAAGCAAGCACTTATCTTCATTTGGGTCATTTCTTTCAATTACTTAAGAAGTAAACACACCTTCCTTTTGCGCTGTGTTTCCTCAGTTAATGAAGTAGGAGAGCTCTGTTTGCAGGACATTAGTTGTTCCTCAGTGACAACAAAGCAAACTGCAGGAGCTACATCTGTAATTGGTTTTCTGATACTGCCTTAGCAAACACACATGAGAGTGAGGTTCATGGAAGGGATAAATGGATTTAGTTACCTTCACATACGGCCTTCAAAGACTGCTTTAATTAGCTTTCCTTATAGTGGGCCTCCCGCCCCTGAACACAATGTCGCCTGTTGATTTAACGTACAGTAGTTGGAGCATTCCTGCTAAAGCCAGGGCTTTCTTCTGTCAGAAAATGTGGCTCCCTGATAAAACTCAGGAGGAATGAAAGAAGCAGTGGAGAGAGAGAAAGCTAGAGTGGGGACAGAGAGACAGATATAGAAAGAGATAGGCAGAGGGATGCAAGACACACACACACACACACACACACACACACACACAGAAAGACACACAGAAAGACAAACAGAGAGCCAGCCAGAGGTAGAGACAGAGAAAGAAAGAGAACAGAGAGACAAAGAGTGAGAGACACAGAGAGGCAAAGAGAGACTGAGAGAGATAAAGAGATGGAGGCAGGGTAGAAATCTAATGGTTCTGTGATGTCACTAAAGGCAAGATCAAGAAAATCATATATTCTATTAACTATGAAATGGAAATTCTCAATAAATTAACTCATTTGATTTTTAGTTGTGTGTATGTGTGTGTGTGTGTGTATGTGTACATGTGTGTGTGAAAGAGAGAGGCAGAGAGAGGGTGCTACTGAGAGACACTGAAAGGAACTCTTCATAATAACACCATCTTGTTTATGTGATATTCAACACACTGTATGAGTTGTTTAAATTCCAGTCTAGTATAATCATAACAAGCATTTATGCATATCTTTAATGTTTGAGAAGTGAGGTGCAATGGATTGGGTCCTGGGCTTGGAGTCAGAAAGATGGCTTCGAAACCTTCCCCAAACACTGAGTGTCTATGTGAACCTGGGGAAGTCCTTTAACTCTGTAAGTATATTTATACCACTGAAAGTTATTTCCTTTTATAGCTACTGGTATATCAATTCTCCAAATTAGAAGGAACCACAGAAGTCCGTTAATGTTATCCG
Organism: Notamacropus eugenii; assembly: GCF_028372415.1. Taxonomy (NCBI): domain Eukaryota; kingdom Metazoa; phylum Chordata; class Mammalia; order Diprotodontia; family Macropodidae; genus Notamacropus; species Notamacropus eugenii. The sequence goes on from NC_092878.1 coordinate 106,751,491, forward strand.
CATCTGAAAGGGAATTCCTTTCACTCAGTCCTCTAGAAATAGTCACATGTCCTTTTAGCCTAAGAATTCTAATGATATTAACTTTAAGGTTCCTCCTACTTTTAAACCTATGATCTCCATGCTAATTACATTTGATCCTCACAACAACCCTCTTTACTCAGTGATGCACCACTATCACCACTTTATAAATGGACAAATGGATTGAAGATAAAATGAGCTGCTCAGCATTATATAGTTAGTGAATTTCTAAGGCGGCATGTGAATTCATGTCTTTTTGACTCCAAGTTCAGCACTCTACTCAGTGTTATGATAATTTCTTTATAAAAATAATATTTTACTCTCCACAATTACATATAAAAATTATTTTATTGTTCCTTTATTTTCAAATTTTGAATTGCAAATTATTTCCCTTTCTCTATCCTACCTTCCCACCATTGAGAAGGTAAGAAATTTGACATAAGTTATACACGTGGAGTCATACAAAATATATTTCTATGTAAAACATGCAGGGAAAGAAAATATAGACCAACCCCCCCCCCCAAAAAAAGAAAGAAAATAAAGAAAAAGCATTCTATTTTCATCCAGAATCCATCATTTCTTTCTCTGGAGATGGATAGCATTTTTCATCATAAGTCCTTAAAAACTGCATCACTGTATTGCTAGGAATAGCTAAGTTATTCACAGTTGATCATCATGAAATAAATATTGATATTGTATACAATATTCTAGGTCTGCTCATTTCACTTTGTATCAGTTCATGTAAATCTTTTCATGTTTATCTGAGAGCATCCTGAGTATCACTTCTTACAATGCAAAAGTATTCTGTCACAATCATATACAAAAAACTTGTTCAGCCCTTCCCCAGTTGATTCCCCAGTATCCTTGATTTTCAATTCTTTGCCATCACTAAAAGAGCTGCTATAAATATTTTTGTACATATAGGTCCTTTTCATTTATTTTATCTCTTTGAGATACAATGTAGACCTAGTAGTAGTATTGCTTGGTCAAAAGGTATGCATGGTCCTAGAGCCCTTTGGGCATAGTCCCAAATTGCCCTCCAGAATGGTTGAATCAGTATAGAATTTAACCAACAGTGTATTCAGATCTTGATTTTCCCACATCCCCTCCAATATTTGTCATTTTCCTTTTCTGTCATATTAGCCAATCTGATAGGTGCAGGGGGTAGCTCAGAGTTTTTTTTTTAATTTGCACTTCTGTAATCAGTAGTAATTTAAAGCATTTTTAAAAAATATGTCTATAAATAGCTTTAATGACTTCATCTAAAATTGGTTATTTGTATCCTTTGAAGGCTTATCAATTGAGGGATAGCTCTTATTTTTATAAATTTGACTCAGTTCTCTATATATTTGAGAAATGATATCTTTATCAGAGGAATTTTTTTCATGGTAATGGTTACAATACATTTCCCTGTATCCTATTTATTCTTTAATCCTGCTTTCTTTCTCTCACCATTTATCTTGTCCTTTCTCAAAAGTATTCTGCTTCTGATTTTTACCTCCCTCAGTCTTCTCTTCTCAGCTCCCATTTCTCTTGTCCCCTTCCCTTCCTACTTTCCTGTATTTTAAGATAGATGTTTATACCCAACTGAGTATTGTGTTACTCTCTCTCTGAGCCAATTCCAGTGAAAGTAAGGTTCATATGCTCCCCATCCCACTGTAAAATCTTTTTTGTGCCTCTTTTATTTCAGATAATTTACCCTGTTCTACCCCTCCCTTTCTCTTTCTCCCAGAGCATTCTTCTTTCTTACCCCTTAATTATATGTTTTTTAAAGATAATCATCCCGACATATTCAAGTCACACCCATTCCCTCTGTCTGTATATAGTCCTTCTAACTTTCCTAATACTGAGAAAGTTTTTAGGAGTTACAAGTATTGTTTTCCCTGTTAGGAAGGCAAACAGTATAACCTTGTTGAATCTCTTATGATTTATTTTTTCCTTTTTATGCTTCTCTTAAGTTTTATTTTTGGAAGTCAAATTTCCTATTTGGCTCTAGTCTTTTCATTAGGAATTCTTGGAAGTCTTGGTTTCTTTGAATATCCATTTTTCCCCTGAAGGAGTTACTCAGTTTTTCTGGGTAGTTGATTCTTGGTTATAATACTAGCTCTTTTGCCCTTCAGAATATCATATTCAAAGTCTTCCAATCCATTAATGCAGAAACTGATAAATCTTGAGTTATCCTGACTGTGGCTCTATGATACTTGAATTGTTTGTTTTTGACTGCTTGCAATATCTCCTCCTTGACCTGGGAGCTCTGGAATTTGACTATAATATTACTGAGAGTTTTCATTTGGGATTCCCTTTTGGGAAATTATAGGTGGATTTTTCTCTTTCAATTTTACTCTTTGATTCTAGAATATTGGGGCAATTTTTCCGGATGATTTCTTAAAAGTTGGTGTCCTCACTCTTTTTTTTTTTTTCATTTCTTTCAGATACTCCAATAATTTTGAAATTATCTCTCTTGGATCTATTTTCTAGGGCAGTTGCTTTTCCAATGAAGTATTTTACATTTTCTTCTATTTTTTTCATTCATTTGGTATTGTTTCATTGCTTCTTGATATCTTTTAGAATCATTCACTTCCACTTGTTCAATTTTATTTTTTAAGGAATTCTTTTCTTCAGTAAGCTATTGGACCTCTTTTCCCAAATGGCAATTTTACTATTTCAGGATTTCTTTTCTTCAGTGAATTTTTGCATTTCTTTTTCCATTTAATCAATTCCACTTTTCAAGAAATTCTTGAAATATGAAGTTGTTAGATTTTTGTGTCTTTTTTCCCATTTGACCTATTATGTTTTAAAAGTATTTTATTTAGGTTTTTTGTTCCTTCTTTACCAACCTTGACTCTTTTTTCATGATTCTCTCATAGAACTCTCATTTCTCTTCCCAATTTTTCATGTATCTTTCCGACTTGATGTTTGAAACTCTTTTTGAACTACCACATGGTAGTTCATATTTTTTTCTTTGAGGCTAGGATGTAGGGGTTTTGACTTTGTTCCTTTCTTCTGCATTTGTGTTTTGATACTCATTGACACCACAGTAACTTTTTATAGGCAGGATCTTTATCTCTTGTTTGCTCATTTTTCCAGTCTGTTCCTTGACTTTTAACTCTATGACAATGTGGGACTCTTCTGGAGTGGAGCGGACATCCTAAGCTTCAGGCGTTTTGTGTAACTGTTTTCAGAGGTAATTCAGAGGTAATTTTCAGAGGTAATTTCAGAGGTAATTCAGAGGTAATAGGGAGTTATAAGTTTTTGGTTCTTCCAAGGGTATGATATAAGGAAAGATATTTTTATTCCTCTCCTGTTCTGTGCTCTAATCTATAAGTGGCCACAGGCACAATTTTCACCCTGAAACCAGGATACTAGCTCCCCATAAGGACATAAGCTCTGGTGTGCTAGGGCTCCTCCTCACCCCACCCTCACACTTGAGACCCAGGACTGTGACACAGATTAAAGTATAAGCAATGCAACAGAGTCCTGCCAAAGATGATAGGAAAGGGACCCCTGTAATCTCCTTCTGCCCCTCATTCAGTTGCCTCCAAGGCCTACTGCTAGTTTGCTGGGGCATGGCCTGTAGTGGACTGTATTGGACTCCACTCTCAACTGTGGTGCAACAGACTACCTGTCAACTTTGTAAGTTGTGTTAGGCAGGAAAATTGTTTCACTTAATCCTTTTGTGGTTCTGCTGCTTTAGAACTTGTCTTGAGGCATTATTTACAGGTGTTTGGCAGACTTTGGTGAAGAACTCAGGGGAGTCCCTGCCTTTTCTCCATCCTCTCTGCTTCCCCTTTCAATAATTTTCTTTATGAATGCTTAATACATAGTTATTGCTTATGTCAAAGTACTTAAAATCCCTAGTCATAATTAATTTTTACTAAAGAGGTATATTGCTTATATACCCTCTGGAATTCTTTTCTGTTGTTCTTACTCATTGACATTCATTATTACTCAGTAACTAAATTTGTACCTTAATTTAAATATAAAACAGTGTGTTTACTGCCCCCCCCCACACACCCAGAATTTATGCTAATTTTAGTGAAATTAAATTATTTAGAACTACTTACTTTTAGAGCCATTAGTACATTCAGTATCTAAAGAGAATGTAAACAGGTCAAGTCAGAAGAGATCACAGAAATCAGCTGATGTTATCTGCATATGAATGGGAAGGTCTTCCACAACCTGCCATGCAAATGGTTATATGCTTGGGTTCTAAGAATTTCTGTGTTGAGAAATTCTCTGCCTCTTGGCAACTGCTCATTCCCTTTCAGAACTTAAGCCACATTTAAAGAAACTTCTTTCTTCTATCTAGCTGAAATCTACCTTGCTGTAATGTCTTTTTTTAATAATTAATTTATTTGCTTTCAGTTTTCAACAATTGCTTCCATAAGTGTTAAATTTTCTCCCCCTCCCTCCTATCTCCCTATGCACAACAGTATGCAGTCTTATTTGGGTTCAACACATGCATTCTAATTAAACATATTTTCACATTATTCATGCTGCATAGAAGAATTAACATGAATGGGAGAAACCATGAGAAAAACCTAACTAAAACAAAATGTAACAAAAGAGAAAATAGTCTGCTCATTCTGTGTTCTGACTATAGTTCTTTCTCTGGATGTGAATGGAATTTGACATCATGAGTCCTTTGGAAATGTTTTAGGTCCTTGCATTGCTGTGAAGGGCTAAGTTTATTACATACAGTCCTCACATACTGTGATTCTTACTGTACATAATGTTCTCTTCGTTCTGCTCATTTCACTCAGCATCAATTCATATAAATCTTTCCAGGTTTTTCTGAAGTCCATCGGTTTGTCACTTCTTATAGCACAATAGTATTCCATTAAAATCATACACTACAAAATGTTCAGCCATTCCCCAAAAGATGGATAACCCCTTGATTTACAGTTCTTAGTCACTACAAAATGAGCTGGTATAAATATTTTTGTACATGTAGGGCTTTTTCCCATTTTTATGTCTCTTTGGGACACGGCCCTAGAAGTGATATTTCTGGGTAAAAGGGTATGCACATTTTTATAGCCCTTTGGGCATAGTTCCAAATTGCTCTTCAGAATGGTTGGATCAGCTCACAGCTCCACCAACAACAAATTATCTTTCTAACTTTCCCACATTGTCTCTAAAATGCATCATTTTCCTGTTTTGTCATGTTAGCCAATCTGATAGGATTTGCATTTCTCTAATCAATAGTGATTTAGAGTATTTTTCATATGATTATAGATAGCTTTAATTTCTGCCTCTGAAAACAGCCTATTCCTATCCTTTTACCATTTATCAGTTGGGAAATAACTTGTATTCTTGTACATTTGACTCAGTTCTCTTTATATTTTAGAAATAGGACCTTTATCACAAACACTAGTAATAAAGATTCTTTCCCTTCTAATCTTGGTTGCATTGGCTTTTTTATGCAAAAACTTTTTAAGTTAATGTAATCAAAATTATCCATTTTGCATTTCATAATATTCTCTATGTTTTGTTTGGTTATAAATTCCTCCATTCCCCATAAATCTGACAAATAAACATTTCCTTGCTCCACTAATTTGTTTATAGTATCAATCTTTACACCTAGATCATGAACCTATTTGGACTTTATTCCAGTATATGGTGTCAGTCATTGGTCTGTGCCCAGTCTCTGCCAATTACTTTCCAGTTTTCCCAGAAGTTTTTGTCAAAGAGTGAGTTCTTATTCCAGAAGCTGGGATCCTTGGATTTATCAAACAGTAGACTGCTATAATCATTTATTACTGGGTCTTGTGTGCCTAATCCATTCCACTGGTCTACCCCTCTGTTTCTGATCCAGTACCAAGTGGTTTTGATGATTGCTGGTGATAATACAATTTGAGAGCTAGGATGGTTACACAACCTTCCCTAGCATTTCTTTTCATTAATTTCCTTGATATTCTGGACTTTTTGTTCTTCTAGATGAATTTTGATCTTATGTTTGCTAGCTCTAGAAAATAATTATTGGTAGCTTGATTGGCATGGCACTGAATAAGTAAATTAATTTAGGTAGAATGATCATTTTTGTTATACTAGCTCAGACTACTCGTGAGCAACTGATGTTTCTCCAGTTATCTGGATCAGACTTAATTTGTGTGAAAAGTGTTTCATTATTGTTTTCACGTAGTCCCTGGGTTTGTTTTAACAAGTAAATTCCCAAATATTTTATAGTGTCTACAATAACTTTAAATGTGATTTCTCTTTCTATTTCCTGCTGTTGGGCTTTTTTTAGTAATATATAGAAATGCAGAAAATTTACGTGGCTTTATTTTGTATTCCCGCAACTTTGCCAAAGTTGTTTATCATTTCAAGTAGTTTTTTTAACTTGATTCTCTAAATATATTAAATATGGCCTGCAAAGAGTGATAACTTAGTTCTTTTCTTTGCCTATTTAAATTCCTTCAATTTCTTTTTCTTCTCTTATTGCTAAAGCTAACATTTCTAGTACCATATTGAACAACAGAGGTGATAATGGACATCCTTGTTTCATCCTTGTTTTACTGAGAATGTATCTAGTTTATCCCCATTAAATATAATGCTTGCTGATGGTTTTAGGTAGAAATGACTTATTATTTTAAGGAAGGCTTCATTTATTCCTGTGATCTCCAGTGTTTTCAGTAAGAATGAGTGTTGTATTTTGTCAAAAGTCTTTTCTGTATCTATGGAGATAATCATATAGCTTCTGTTAGTTTTGTTATTGATGTGACCAATTGTGTTGATAGTTTTCCTAATATTGAACGAGCCCTGAATTCTTGATATACGTCCTACCTGATTAAAGTGTATTATTCTCTTGATAATTTGCTGTAATCTTTCTGCTAATATCTTATTTAAAATGTTTGCTTCTATATTTATTAGTGAAATTAGTCTATGATTTTCTTTCTGTTTTGATTCTTCCCACTTTAGGTATCAGCACCATATTTGTATCATAAGAAGAATTTGGTAGGACTCCACAAATTTTTCTGAATAATTTATATCGTATTGAAATTAACTGTTCTTTAAATGTTTGATAGAATTCACTTGTATGTCTATGTGGCCCTGGAGATTTTTTCCTGGGGAGTTCATTGATGACTGGTGCAATTTCTTTTTCTGAGATGGGGTTATTTAAGCCTTTTACTTCCTCTTCTGTCAATCTGGGCAATTCATATTTTTTTGGAAAAATTCATCAATTTCACCAAGATTGTCAAATTTATGGACATACAGTTGGCCAAAATAATTTCTAATTTTTATTTTAATTTCCTCTTCATTGGAGGTGAGTTCACCCTTCTCATTTTTGATACTGGCAATTTGGTTTTCTCCTTTCTAATCAAATTGGCCAAAGGTTTATCAATTTTATTGTTTTTTTAATAAAACCAGCTCTTATTTTTATTTATCCATTTGATAGTTTTCTTAATTTCAATTTTATTAATCTCTCTTTTGGTTTTCAGTTTTTCTAAATTGGTATTTAATTGGGGATTTCTAATTCGTTCTTTTTCTAGCTTTTTCAATTGTGTGCCTAATTCATTTATTTCATCTTTCTCTATTTTATTCATGTAACCATTCAGAGATATAAAATTTCCTCTAAGAACTACTTTCACTGCATCCCATAAGTTTTGGTAGTTTGTCTCATTATTGTAATTCTTTTGAGTGAAATTATTGATAGTTTCTATGATGTATTGTTTGACTCACACATTCTTCAGGATTAGATTTTTTAGTTTCTAATTAATTTTTGGTCTACTTTTCCATGACACTTTAATATATATAATTTTTATTGCATCATGATATGAAAAGGATACATTGACTCTCTCTGCCTTTCTGCACTGGATTGTGAGGTTTTTATGCCCTAGCACATGGTCAGTTATTTTTATAGATGCCATGTATCACTGAGAAAAAGGTGTATTCCCTTCTAACCCCATTCAGTGTTCTCCAGAAGTCTATCATATCTACCTTTTCCAGAATGCTATTCACCTCCTTAACTTTCTTCTTGTTTATTTTGAGGTTAGATTTATCAAGTTCAGAGAGGGGGAGGTTGAGGTACCCCATTAATATGGGGGACTAATATCTTCCTGTAACTCCCTTAACCTCTCCTCTAAGAGCTTGGATGCTATAAAACTTGGGGCATATATGTTTAATAATGATTTTTTTTTCATTTTTGATGGTGCCTTTCAGCAGGATATAGTTTTCTTCCTTATCTCTTTTGATTAAATCTATTTTTGCTTTCTTTGACATTAGGATTGTTACTGCTGCTTTTTTTTTACATCAGCTGAAGCATTATATATTATACTCCAGCCTTTTATCTTTATCCTGTGTGCATCCCCATTTCAAATGTATTCCTTGTAAACAATATATTATAAGATTATGGTTTTTAATCCATTCTGCTATCTGCCTCTGTTTTATGGGAGAATTCATTCCATTCATATTCAAAGTTATGATTACTATCTGTTTCTTTCTATTCATCCTATTTCCCATCTTATATATGCTTTTTTTCTCCCTTCTGCCTTCCCCTCCTCAAGAGTTTTACTTTCAACCATCACCTCCCTCAGTCTTCCCCTCCCTTCTATCCACCCCTGTCCCTTTTGCCTTACTACTTCTTTCCTACTTTCTAATCACTCCCTCCCTTTTCTTTCCCCTTTCTCTTGCCTGTAGGGCAAGTTAAATTTCTATACTTAACTGAATATGTCAGTCCCTCCTTGAAGTAAATCCTATGAGAGTAAAGCTTAAACAATGTTCATCCTTCTCCTTTCTTTTCCTCTACTACAATATATTTTGTGCCTCTTCATGTGATGTAGTTTGTCCTTTTCTGCTTTTTCCTTTTCTCTCTTCCCATTACAATCCCATCACATCCTTGAATTGTTTTTTATCTTCATATCATTTAATTTATACCCACTTTCTCTATCTATGGATATCCCTATCAAATGTCATAATAAATATACAATTCTCAAGATTAACAAGTATCATCCTCCCATATAGGGATATAAACAGTTTGCCTACAACAAAAAACAATTTTTCTCCTGTTTACCTTTTGAGGCTTCTTTTGAGTATTGTATTTGAAGATCAAATTTTCTGTTGAGCTCTGGCCTTTTCATTAGAAAGGGTTTAGAAATTCCTTATTTCATTGAATGTCCATTAAAAGATTATGCTCAGTTTTGCTGGGTAATTGATGCTTGATTGTAGTCCAAGCTCCTTTGCCTTATGGAATATCATATTTCAATCCTTTTGATCTTTATTGAAGAAGCTGCAGGGTCCTATGGAATTCTAAGTGTAATTCCTCAATATATGAATTGTTTCTTTCTGGCTGCTTGCAGTATTTTTCCCTTCACCTGATAGTTCTGGAATTTGGCAACAATATTCCTAGTGTTTTCAATTTGGGATCTCTTTCAGGAGGTGATTAGTGGATTCTTTCGATGACTCTTTTGCCCTCTAGCTCTAGGACCTCAGGGTAGTTTTCCTTGGTGATTCCTTGGAAGATATTGTCCAGGCTCTTTTTTTCATCATGACTTTCCCATAGACCGATAATTCTTAGATTTTCTCTCCTGGATCTATTTTCCAGGTTCATTGTTTTCCCAATGAGATATGTTACATTTTCTTTTATTTTTTCATTCTTTAGATTCTATTTGACTGATTCTTGATCTCTCATAGAGTCATTAGCTTCTACTTGTCCAATTTTAATTTTTAACGAATTGTTTTATTCATTTAGCTTTTGTATTTCCTTTATAATTTGTCCAATTTTCCCAGTTAAGTTTTGTGCCTCCATTTAGCCAATTTTACTTTCTAAGGAGCTGTTCTCTCCAGAGAATTCTTTTTTCATTTTGTCAATTGTACGTTAAAAAATCATTGGACAATTTTTCTTCTACCTCTGTTATTTGAATGATTTTAAAATCATTCTTGAGCTCTTCCAAGACTGCTTTTTGGGCTTGAAACTAGTTTATATTCCCTTTTGAGGTTTCAGATATGGTACATTGTCAGTGTTGTCCTATTCTGAATTAATATTTTGATCTTCCCTGTCCCTGTAGTAAGATTATATGGTCTTTATTTTTCTGGTTTGCTTCTTGCTCATTGTGATCACCTTTTTCTCAGCTTTTAAAGTGGATCTATGCTTCTGTGGTATAGGGGGTTCTGGCCCACATTTCTTATACTGGGAGTTTGGGGCCTTGTTTCTAACTTTGTGTGCTGTGGTCTCTGGTCCTTTCAGCTAGGAGTTATATAATACTGAAGCTTACCTGGTGCTGAGCTGACTGGTGAGTACCAGGGCCCAGACCAGGTGAAGTCTTTCTGAATTTCCTGGGGTTATATTAATGCTCATGGCATGAGGTATTAGGGAAGGGTTATCTGACCACAGGTAGTCTCCTCCTACCCTAGGGCTGAGCTAGAACACAGGCAGGTTCAGGTGCTGTTGAACCCTGTCTGTGCTGGTATCTTCCCAATTCCCCTGTTTATGTTAAGGCATGTCTGAGTTCCTTGTGTTGGTGTTTACCATCTTCAACCCCCTGGGGCTCAGGTTCTTCTGCTGGTCCACTGAGGTGGTGCTTGCTGGAATGCTTCAGCCACAGCAAGAGGAACCCTTCCTGTTGATCTCTCTAGCTTCCAGAGCTGAAAGATTTCTGTAACTCTTCTGCTGTATCTAGTATTCCAGCATTTTTCCTGGGGCAATGTTCTCTGGATTTTTCAAGGTCAACAAGGTGAGGGTGGGAGCATTTACATTTTACTCTGCTATCTTGGCTCCTGGAAAGTTCAAGTAGGTGACTTTCAACATTTTGTCTGTGTGCTGATTGCCCCAGTATTGGCTGCAACTGCTGCCATGGGCCAGCACTTCTCTCTCACTCAGTTTTGATGGACTCATGTTTCATGCCGAGAGGCTTGGGAATCTGTACTATCACATCTGATTCAGTCCACCCTGGCCATTCCTGCTCCGCTGTGAGTGAGGCCAAGTCTGTGCTGGTGCAGCCTGAATGCTTTGTGTTTCCCTAGCTCCATGCAACAGAGTCTTTGCATCATCTTTCTGTGCTGTTCTAAGCTGTATATCTGCCACATATTGTTTTCTAGTGAATTCTAGCAATCTAAAATTTGTTCAGATTCACTTTTGAGAAGTATCTAAAGGAGTTTGTGGAGGAACTCAGGTGAGTTCCTGCTTTTGCTCCACCATTTTGGTTGTGCCCCTCCCCCCTTGCTGCAACTTCTAACAATTCTTCCTGTATCTGCCCTTAAGAACTTAGTAAACCAAATATAATCCTTTTCCATATGGCAATTCTTCAAATAACCTGAAATAAATCATTTCTTCACTAAATCTCCTATCCAAATCAGTATAAGGAATATATGTCATTTCTACAGTTTGTGAACACCTTTAAGCTGGCAATTCTTTCTCAGGTTATAGGGATTTGCTCGGATTCTGTGGCTGTCATTGGGGAAATCTTATTTCTCTCTTCCCTCTACTGATGTACACAGGGTAATCCAAATGTGACTCTCATCTGAACTGTATTTTACTCTATTTCTTGCCTTAAAAACATCATTAAAGCAGAGAATATAGAATGAAATTCTATGAGACAGAAGAGGATTTTGAGTTTCCTTATCTGTAAAATAAGGAGGCTTGAATAAAATATTTTTAAGGAGCCATTCATTCTGAATCCTATGATCTTAGGATGGGTACCAAATGTAACAAGTACAGTTGGGCACAACCACACTCCAGCTGGCTAATCTCCTTATTCACTCCTTTTCTAGGTTCAATGATATTTTAGCACAGCAGAGTCAAACTCAAACAGAAATGAGATTCACTAAAATTCATAAAGATCTCCATGGGCCACATATTGAAAATTTAAAACATAGTGTTATCTATGCTTTATTATATTTACTATTTCTCACTTATATTTCAATAGAAGTAAAGTCACATGAGGGAATGATTGACACATCTGTTCATATTTTGGAATACACTAAAAAAATGCAGAATTCTTTCTTCATTTAGTCCTTGTTTCCTCATTTCCTTGCTCAAATTTTAATCTTTGAAAGTCTTAAAATTTGACAATTTGATATTAATGGTGATAAGTTATTAATATAGAAAACATAGATAGGCATAAAAAGAAACAATGCTTACAATAACTTCATAATTCAAGGTGATTTTTGCTTTTCTTTCCCCATTCCATACTGTCATATGGACAAGAGTTTGAGATTTTAAATCTGGGAGGAAATAATTCCCAGATATCATTTATTTAAGAATAGGAAGAAATTATTTAGTGTTCTTTACTGGCATTGCCAGATGACAACTCATTCTGATTTTGTCTCAATTATGGATCTGGCCATGTCCCAGAACCTCTGGTTAGGTTGCCCCCATATCAGTCAACATTTCATACCATATTCTTGTCTCTGCTTTCTTTTGCTTAAAACCAAAACCAGAGAAGGAAAATCTACTTACTCCACTTGTTGCCACATAGCAAGAGAGCATTAAATCCTTGAGTAAGTACTATTTCTTTCTGACTCTCTTTGTTTATCAAAAATGATAGAAGTAACATTTTTCAAGGTCAAAGTTTCTGGAAATCCAGTGACTGTGGGTCACCGCACACATTCTAATTTACCAAGTCTGTATGACTTTTAGTCCTCCAAAGTCTCTATGGTTACCTGGCAGGTATTAGCTAGTTTTCAACTGTAACTGAAAATTTAAGGATACATCTTTTAGGGCTATCATTATTTAGGCCTAAATAAATGTTTATTCTAACACTCAATCTTTTTGAGGCCAGCAACTGTACTTTATACATTATGTTTCTTCCAGTTGTTAGAACTCCTCTATCCTTGAAAGTATCCTCCTTTATATTACTGCTTAGTTATGATGACTGTGAGAACATTGAAAATTCAGCCTATCTAATCTCAAATGTATCCTCACTGCCAAAATAATTTTATTTACATCAGATTCCCTATAATACTTCCCATGGTGGGTCTTCTAAATTTTATTTTTTGAAGGCCCCAACTCCACCCTATTTCCTTCTTTTGACAATTAATATTTCTCCTACTTTAATGAAAAGTGGATATCCCTGTGGATAGTATATTAGACCTGGAGTCAAGAAACCTTGGGTTCAAATCCAGTCTGAGACACTTACTTAGCTATGTGACCCTGGATGAGTCACCTAACCTCTGTCAGCCTCAGCTTCCTCAACTGTAAAATGGGGATAATAATAGCATTTAGATGCTAGGTTTGTTATTATTAAATGACACAATATCTGTAAAGTGCTTTATAAACCTTAAAGTGAGTATAAATGCTAACTATTGTTTTAGGAGGCAGTCAGGTAGTGCAGTTAATAAAGTACTGGCCTGGAGTCGGGAAGACTTGAGTTCAAATTTGACTTCAGGCACATTATTACTAACTATGTGACCCTGGGGCAAGTCATTTAACCTCATTTGGCCTCAGTTTCCTCAACTGCAAAATAGAGATAATAATAGTACCTCCCTCCAAGGAATGTCATGATATAAAAATGAGATAATATTTGTGCTTAGAGTCAGTGTCTTTCACAGAAGAATCACTTAATGATTTTTCCTCCTTACCTCCTTCCCTTCTCCTTTCCCTCCTTCCTTCTTTCATGCCTCCCCTATATACAGGATAATTTAGATAACAGTAAAAAGAGGGAAGGCTCTGTATGCCAGAGAAATCAGGAAAGGCCTCTTGTGAGCTCGCTAAAAGGTAAGCCGCTTACCAGCAGAGACTGTCTTTTGCCTTTCTTTGTATGTCCAGTGCTTAACAGAAGTCTGGCACTGTGTTAATAAATGATTAGTAAACAATATATAAGTGCTTAATAAATGATTGTTGATGGACTTTTGTAAGAAGTAGTATTTGACCCGAGCTTTGAAGGAAACTAGGAATTCCATTTATCAGAGAGAGTAGAAAAGATATCTCTCTGTTTGTATATAGGCTGGACTCGACCTCTGAGGTTCCTTCCAACTCTAAGAATTCATGTATCTCTGCTGCTTTGGGGCTATATCATCCACATACTCCAGGGCCCAAGGCACCCTCAGCCTTGGCAGGGAATATTTTCTTCCTCATCTTGACCACTGTTCCCCTCTCCTTCCTCCCTTCCTTCCTTCCTTCCTTCCTTCCTTCCTTCCTTCCTTCCTTCCTTCCTTCCTTCCTTCCTTCCTTCCTACATATTTTCTATTGGCCAGAAATTTAAAATACTCTTCTTTGGCTATTATTTCCTTTTTTCAGTTGGTAGTTACAATAATTGATGAGTCACATCAGTTAGCTGTTATTGTTTTTTATTAAAATATCTATCTGTATTCAAAGGATGTACAAAGAAAACTTTGAGATAGTACTCTGATCCTGTGAGTCTAGCTTCTTTGCCATTCTTGGTATAAGACACTCCATTCCTAGACCCAAGACTTTCCCCATGCCTAGAATTCTCTCCCTTATCTTCTCTACCTCTTTCCCCATTTTACTTCAAGTTCCAGCTAAAATCTTACCTTCCACAAGAAGAATGTCCTGGTCCCCCTTAATGTTAATGTCTTCCCTTTGTTCATTATATTGTAATTTACACGTATATATCTACCTACCTACTTACACACCTGCGTGTTGTTTTCGTGTTGTCTCCCCCATTAGACTGTATACCCCTTGAGAACAGGCACTTTTTTGCCTTTGGTTGTATTTCTTGCACTTCTGGCAAAGAGCCTAGTGCAGAGTATACACCAAAATAGATGTTTATTTACTGAACTAATGGAGAATTAACTGACTCAGGATCATGACCACCGTTTTTAAAAAAGGAGACAGAAACTGCTAATAATCTTTTGAAAAAGTTCAAACTCACAAATAATCAGAGATATAAATTAGGATAGCTTTAACAAACAGTAATTTGTTAACCTACTATGTGCCAGATACTATGTTTTAAGGTCATCAGATTAACTAAAATACCAATTGCTGGTGTGGTTGTGGAAAAGCGATTAAATTATTGCCTATGTAAATACGGAGGAAAAATTATAAATGTAATCAAACTCTTTGGTCTCACAATTTCATTTGAGAGAATAGACTTTGAAAATCTTATAAAACAACAACAGGAAAAGTGAAAGCTATCATTTTAAAGATTTCATAGTAGCACTGAATGTAGTCATAAAAAAGTGATGAAACAAAAAAGTGATCTAAATTTCCATCAATCAGGTTATGCTGGTAAATATTTAATAACAGGCTTTCTGAAAACAATGTACTGTTAAGATACATGAGCAGCCCTGAAAAGTGATCAGCAAGCCCTCACAGCAGAGGTCCTTGTCCTCCTGAACACTCTATGCACCCCAAGATTGACATCAATGTATTATAATGCAAAGAAGTATACATGCACTTATGAAATAATGCAAAATTTATAAAATAAAGTAGACAACACAGCACTGAATAAGCAGCAAATGTGACCACAGAGAAATAAAAATAAATGAAAAAAAATTGTAATGAAGACTTAGGAATGATGATTATTTTTACAGTACTTTATGCATTGAAATTAATTTGTATAAATTAAGTAAGTTTACTTAGTAGTTTTGATGTTCAATGTTAAGGTGTTAAGAAAACATTTATTCATTTGTGCATGTGTTTATATATTGTAAGAGAGATAGTTGAAGATATAAAACCTATCAAGCTAGCCTCAAGCATTAAATTACTTCCTAGGTATAAAGTACCTGTGGTATCTATGGAAATTTCAATCAATAACTCTTTTAGGTCATTAAGTGGACATTTAGTGTTATTGAAGAAACGAATGGTATACTAAAGAATATGTCTAGAAAACACAAATGGGTTATGGGTTGTTAAATTGTTCCATTAGTAAATAAACGGTTTACAATGAGCTCAATTTCTTCCATAAATGGCCTAAAAGGTCAGCTCTGGCAGGTTATTATTTCAATGGAGGATGGTGACTATTTGCAGGTTTAGCATGTCAATTTAATCCGTAAAGCCATCTAGCTAATCATCAACACTTTTTTCAACAATCAGAGAAGTACACTTAGCATGTAATTTTCACTAATTCCAATGATGACCCTGTCTTCCCTAAGAGTAGCAATGAAATGTAGTATAAATAGGAAAAAGCTAATGTGATCTTGGGCAAAAGACATAGAAGCACAAGCATGCTTAGGGAGGAAGATAATAGTCTCACTTCCATCCTGTCCCTGGTCTGAGCACATTTGAAAGGTTCCATTCTGTTTTCTAGTTTGTTATTGTATTCAGGAAGGACAAACTAGAGCATATTCAAAGGACAGCAACCAAGATGAAAAAGGAACATAAAGCAATTTTATGTAGACACAAGTCAAAGCAACTATAAAGGGGAATATATAATGGGAGCAAATGTTTTGGACCATGATCTGTTGAAGAATATAATAATAGGTTGTACTAATATTACAATTGAAGTTTTGAAAATTGCTCTTCTCAAGTTCTGTTAATTTGGTATTGGCATAGGTATTCCTAGTCTTACTTTATGATTGAGGACAGGAAGGCTCTTAGTTGTCAAGTGACTCATCCATCATCACACCGTTTGTGTGTATGGTAGGATTCAAATCCAGGACTCCTAATTCTTAAGGTAGCACTCTTTCACTTATTCCAAATTGCCTCTCAAGAAGACTGATTATCTTTGTTCACCTTTTTTCAGAGTCTACAACTAACAGCAATACCTTAAAATTTCTGAGTCAGATTTTAAGTTTATATAAGACAAAATTTCCTAATATTTGGAGGTATCTCAAAACAGAATGTTTTGTCTGGGGAGGTATTAGGTTACTCATCTTTGGAGATCTTTAAGAGGAGAACAGAGTCACTTATCAAGAACTTTATTGAGGAATTGTTATTCTATTACATGTTGAGTGAGATGACCACTAAGATCCATTTCAAGTACAATTTGGTGATATTTTATATCTCATATATTTCAATTTCATTAGAGCTGTTATATTTTTCTCACTGACTCTTGTTGTATCAGTCAAGTAGGTTGAGTCAGTGTATATTAACAAAAACCAGAAAATGTACCCAGACTTTATTAGGATAAATACAATTATTGAAATTTACAGTTTTAGCAATTTTTTAAATAAAATGAAAAAACTTAAGAATTGGAAGGGACCTCATACGTCAACTAGTTCAACCACCTGCTCAAGCTATAGAATGAGTCAACTTGTTGCTACATGTTTTCATTTCACAATCAATATTATACCAGAAAAATAAAGACTATTAGAAGGAACACTTTTGAGAAGGGACAGGATGAAGAGAGAGAGAACAGAATATCGGAATGGGGTGGAGAATAGGATGGAGGGAAACATAGCAATATTAATTGTGAAAAAAAGGAAAGCAATCTGATCTGATAAAGGCCTCATTTCTCAAGCATATAGAGAACTGAGTCAAATTTATGAAAATAAGCCATTCACTCATTGATGAGTGATCAAAAGACATGATCAATTTTCAGATGAAGGTATCAAAGCTATCTATAGTCACATTGAAAAAATGCTAAATCAATTTTTATTGGAGAAATGCAAATGAAAACAATTCTGAAGTATTATCTCATAGCACAGGAAAGAAAAAAAGTCAAATGGAGGGAATGTGAGAAAAAAGAGACATTAATGCATTGTTGATGGAGTTATGAATTGATTCAACCATTCTGTAGAAAAATTTGGAATTATGCCCAAAAGACTATAAAACCATGCACACTTTTGACCTAGCAGTACAGCTACTAGGTCTATATCCTATAAAGAGATAAAAAGAAAAAGAAAAAGAAAAAGGAGCTATCTGTACAAAAATATTTATTGCAGCTCTTTTCTGAGGGTAAAGAATTGGAACTTGAGGGGATGCTCATCAATTGGGGAATGGCTGAACAAGTTGTGGTAAGTGGTTATGATGGAATATTATTATAGTATACAAAATGATGAGCAGGATATCCAAAACTGGAAAGACTTGCATGAGCTGATGAAAAGTGAAATACACTGTGTACACTGTTACAGCAATATTGTACGATGATCAGCTGTGAATGACTTACATACTATTGGAAATACAATGATCCAAGACAACTCTGAAGGACTCACGAGGAACAAAGCTATCCATCCTCAGAGAAAGAACTGATCGTGTCTGAATATAGATAGAAGTAAACTTTTTTTACTTTATTTTTCTTGAGTTTTTTTGTCTGTTTTCTTTCACAACATAACTATTATGAAGATGTTTTACATGACTACACAGGGATAACCTATACTGAATTTCATACCTGATGTTCAATGGGGTTTGTGTGCAGAAGGAGGATGAGAGAATTTGAAACTCAGAGTTCTAAAAAACTAATGTTAAAATTACTTTTTTACATGTAAATGGGAAAAATAAAATACTAAATAAAAAATAAATTAAAGAAAAATAAAAACTATAAAAATGAAAACTGGAGGAAATGTTCCATCATTCTTGAGCAAACACTTGTAATAATTATGTAGAACAGGAGATACATTTAAGTACACTTAAGCTTGCCAAGAGGCTCATTGATCAGGGTTAGTGCACTGTCCCATAAACTTTGAAAGTTTGAAATGACTTATGGTGCAAACATTCCATTGAATAGGAAAGATAAAAGTGATAGGTACAATCACTATGTCAATAATTAATTTAAAATTGGAATTCCGGTTCTACACAAAGCAAACTTTTACTTTGAAGTCTTTATACTGTACCTTGTAAGTCAGTTAGAAGTAAG
This sequence comes from Notamacropus eugenii, assembly GCF_028372415.1. Taxonomy (NCBI): domain Eukaryota; kingdom Metazoa; phylum Chordata; class Mammalia; order Diprotodontia; family Macropodidae; genus Notamacropus; species Notamacropus eugenii. Next base: position 106,770,141 of record NC_092878.1, read on the forward strand.
CCAGATTCATAAAAGTACATTGTGTGCTCTAGAAATCTTTTTCTCTACCTATTCCTCTGTCAGTATCAGAGTTCATAAGCTTTTCTTTTTTTCTGTTTAAAACCAAAGTGCCACTAACATCCTCCCTCACTGCGCCAATGTGGTGCAAAGGTCATCTTGTATTCTTGAAGCTCATGCTCATATGAAACCAGAAAAGGCTTGAAGAATGGACCCAGAAATGTTCAAATGTGGTCATCATCCAAGTGGCAGTGAAGTTAATTAGGTTCAGAGATAGTCTTGACCAAAAGAATGGCCTCCACATAATTATTAGCTGCTCATCAAAATGGTCAAGAAAGGAAGTGCAAGGCCAGAATGGGGTGTCAATAATAATAAAATCACAGATCCCTGAAACTGAGGTATTGACATAATTTTAAAATCAAGAAAAGTTGCCCCTTTTTTGAATTAAAGTTGATATGATAATAGCTACATATCTTGACATGAAAGATTTGGCACAATGAAATGGAGACAAAATAGTGATTTCGACTTCTGTATCAGAAATTTAAACTTTTTATTTTTTGCTGGAGAAAAATAAACAATAGAGAAAATCATTAAGATAGGCCATGGTTCTTTTATCTAAAGGACTTTAAAAACGAAAGGACCCTGAACATGGTGAGGGCAAGTCATTCTCCCACTCTCCCCCTGATGCTGAAGTGCTTGTAGACCTGGGTTTAATCACCATCACAGCTGATCTTCATTGATCTGTGTTTGGGGGACAGGATTTTGGTTACCAAAGACTACTCAGCACACACACATTTGAAACTGAGCTTCTAAGTGCTTTATTGAGAAAAAGACAACTTTGGTTTGGAGAAGAATGTTTGGGAGTCATCCCAACATTTCAATGGACGTTTTTCAGAAGAATTGCTAAGTATCATGACCAGTTGAAGACATAATCCAAATTTCTAATAATAAGAGAAATATGCATTAATAGAATCCTGAGGTTTTGTCTCAAACTTTGCAAGTTGTAGAAAGTCAACTGAGTGATTTGAAAAGTAAAACTCTGAACTTGTGAAAGTCAATTTGACCCCCACTGCACTCCCCAGGATTTATGTTTATAAAAGTAAATCAACCCAGAGTTCAAGCTTTATTTCTATCCCCAGAAGCCTTTTGCTAGATGGCACAAAATCAAGTTTTACCCTCAATTCTTGTCTTTCATTCTTCATTCCTTATTAGGCAGTTTAGGAAATTACTCTTATGTCATTGCTTTCAATTATCTATGTCTGTAGAACTAGGCAGCTCTTTGTCTAAAACTTCATAAAGGTTTAAGCTCAGAGGGATTACGGGTTGGCAGCTGTTGCCTATATCTGGATGCCACTCTATTGTGTGCTGCCCTCACACAACCACAGTTATGGCCTGAACTGAACCTGTTCACTGCTGGCATCTATTTTCCTCCACCCCTCTTGCTTCTGAACAAAAGAGCCTGAGTAGCCATCTCCCCAGTGTACCATAGTGCTGGTATGGAGTCCAAGGGAACCTCTGGCAGCACCAGATTAATTTGAGTAAACCCAGATAGCTTTTTCTGAAGATGATTATAGGGAATTGAAAAGGTGATTAAAGAAATATTTGGAAATATTGAGAAAATTTAAGGAAATCATACCCACTTTGCATCTGCCACTTTCCCTGGTTTCCACTCCACAGAACAAGATGCTCCTCCCAGGAATAAGCTCACCACACACCATGCTGCTAACTACACCCTGGGTGGACACCACTTCTCTGAGCCTCCTCTCCCCTCTGTTTGGAGAGCTTAAGGGTGGAGTGCCAAAATCCTCTCAATGCCTTTGCATCTTCTCATCTGCCTGGTTTCCAAGATACTTTCCAACAAGATGCTTCTGTGACGGGTACCCCCTAGTGTCCTGTTTCTTCCCCACTCCCTACTTTCCTGCCTCCTTTTGTGTGTGTGTTGTTTTCCCCTTTGGATGGTAACCTTCTTGATGTCAAGGACTGTTTGCTAAATGTATCCCCAGCACATGGTAGGTACTTAATAAATGTGTAATGAATTGTATTGGACTGAGTACTTTCTTAAGTCATAGAGATCTGTGGGAAATGTTCATCCAAGCAGGAGGTAAAGCATACTCTGAGTAAGAAAGGACTTCAAATTGTGCTATGATTTTTAGCTAATGCAGTTCAGGTAGAAGCTAGATAAAACTTCAGTACATACATATTCTTGTATCACTGCCTTGTTGTGATGTAGGGCCTTGTTTGTCTCACTGAAAATATAAACTATGCCGTGCAGGGTTACCCAAGACAAATAGGTCATGGTAGAGAGTTCTGACAGAGGATGATCTACTGGAGAAGGGAAAGGCAAACCACTCTAATACCTTTGCCAAGAAAACCTGATGGACCAGAAGGGTCTGGTGTGCTGTGGTCCATGGGGTCATGAAGGGTTGGACACTGCTGGGTGACTAAACAACAATAATATGGCAGATTATTAGAAAGGCAATCTCCTGACCATAAAAGAGCTGATATTTGACGATAGCACATAAAATAGACCCAAAGTGGTGAGGGCTAGGGGCCGAGGAAAGACCATTGCATAAGTCATGTGCAAAAATAGATGGACCTGGAGTTGAATGTTTGAGCTTTAATGAAGATGAACAGATTCTATAGATAAGTTGGTTCCCAAGAAAGGAAAAACCAACAACTGTAGCAGACTGGGTAAAGCTGCAGGAGGCATGAGCTACTAGCCTATTGAAAAAAGGTAGTGGAAGGAATCACAGTGGGGAATAGTGAGAGGAAAGAACTCTGCTGAAAGCTTCTGAAAACCTGAGATGCAGGGATAATGACACTCTGTAGACAGCATGAGGATCCATGGTGTACTAATCCCAGAATACCCTCTCCTGGAGCACTATTATACCCATATTTCCAGAGAATAAGTGGGTTACAGATGTTTATAATCTTCAATAACGTGTAGCCACAAGTTACCAAGCAGCAGCCTGTTGTCCATGTGAAAGGTCAGAAGCCTTTAACTGCTTATTTGTTGACTTCTGCTCCTTCTCAAGGGCAAAAGCAGATGTTGAGGAAAACAGCTGTTTCCACTTATCTCAGCCATGCACCCTACTCTGGTTGGTCAAATCATTGACATGTGCTAAAGGTTGACAATTCTGAACTTATGCATGTGCTTAAGTCTCTTTTTCCAAGTTTGATGAGTCTGTCACAAGAGCCTAACAAGTTAAGAATGAGATTAGTGAAAACAATTAGTATAATGGCATTTCAATTTTTAAAAAGAAAATTTAAAAAATGGATCATCTGCCTCATTCTAGAAGGAATTTAACTCTCAAAAAACTAAAATGTGAAAATGCATGGCAAAATAGAATGTTAAAATAGGAAACTTTTACTCCAATACAACTAATAAACATCCAAGTTAGCAAGTATAGTAATTTTAGATGACTGATTGATTTGAAAAGAAAGAAAAAAAAGGGGAAAAAAAAAGGAAATTAAAATTAAATTAGTGAAATAAATTAATCTTTTATAGACCCTGAGGTAAAATTATTTTAACACAATACAGAAAAAAGCATCCTTTTCTTTAATATTCTTTATTGTGGGAAAGCTTAAAGCATTATCAATATAACATAATTAATAGCTGTGCACAAACTCATAATTTATACCATAAAAATTCTTGCCTTAATAACATATTTCTTAAAATGTAAAAAGAAAACAATGTGTTTCCCTAAAGAGTCATCTTTGAATATGTGCACTTGTAAAGAAATTTGGTCACTGTCCCTGGAGAGGGCTGTCAGCTATGAAAAATTCCCAGATGAAGTGGGGAGGAACAAAGATCCAGAGAAGTGATATATTCCCAGAACAAACGCAGTCTCTTTCTCATGAACAGCTTCTGACCTGCGGATTAGATAGAGGTGGACATGCCCTAAGATGTACATGAGCATGCTACAGGAAGCAACTTTATGCATTCTTTTTATACATTTCCTATTAGCTAGTAAAAGCTGGTAGAGAGGATCAAGAGTTGAAAACAAACTGGGATAAAGTGCTTTTTTATAATAAGGTATTCTCATCCCCCAAGTCATAGAACAGGAAGCAAAGCAAAACAATACTGCTAATTCCAAGACAAGATTCAGGGTAAATTTTGTCAACTTAACATGTTCTTCATCCATCTGGGAATTTCCTCAAAAATCTACTTACTTAGCATGGAGTTCCATGCCTTCTAAACAATTTTTACTCTATCCTCACTAATCCAAAGGTTTCTTTTTGTCTTTCTTTTTCACCTAGGTAGAAAAAAAATAATTCTTTGAGATTAGTGAAATGCATTTCAAAGATGGTTAATGTTTAACTAATCGGAATGTCTACATTCTGACTTGATTCTACCCTTTGATACTAGCTTTTTTTAATCATATTTTTCAATAAGTTGGCAATTTAAATTCTTAAAGTTGTGAAGATTTCTAGTTCACGCAAGCAGTTTGGAATGTCCTTAATGTGAAAAGAAAATATTTTCAAAAACACTTCTGGCGCATATCCTGAGGGGAATTGACTGTTCTTTAGGGAGATTTGGAATGGCTAGGCAAACAATAAAGCACTTTGAAAATATTCTAATATAGACCTGTACCTTTGGTTTGAACAAGTCTACTGCATTTGTTACTGTGGCTTTGGTCACAATACAAAGAAAACATAAGAGTATGAAAAGATGAGGAGTGGTTACAATCTTCAACATTAAAATGTAACTTTAATGTGTTTAAGAATAACATTAGAATTAGAACATTAGAATAACATTTTCCCCTAATCCTCAGAAACAGCCAAGTTCAAATATAAACAAAAAACTGCAGACAGAATAGTTTCACAAAACTCAAACTACCATAAATTCTGCCTGAAAACCTAAACTTGTATACGTTCCTTTCACTGGCACATTTATAAAAACATGTAAGCAGTTGAATAGTTTGCATTTTTAACATCTATTTGTAAAAATATTTTGATCCAGATCTATTTAATTCAACAGTGTTAGAAGTGAAGAAATGCCCTTTACTAAGGCATGCCAACTTGTTTCTACAGCTTCTGGACTTTGAGAGTTACCCGAGGAAACTGAGAGGTTAAGTTACAAGTCCATGGACACACGGTTAGTAGATATCAGATGTAAAATTTGAATCTAGGTACTGCTGATGCTATGCATGGTACTCTAGCCCTGTGCTACCTTACTTCTTTCTTAAGTTTTATATTTGTTGATTGATGTGGTGATGGCTCATGGACCACCTGTGTTTTCTTGGTGTTAATAATTAGGCCAAAATTAGTACAGGCAGCAGAGAACTGATCCATACTGTGTTGCATCTCAGCTTCAGAGGCTGCATTGAGGGCACAAGCATCTGCAAACAGAAAATCATGCACCAACACTCCCTCCACTTTGATCTTGACTTGTAGCCTTTTCAAATTGAAGAACTTACCATCAGTACAGTAGTTGACCTTGATTCTGTGTTCATCCTCATTGAAAGCATTTGACAACATGACAGAAAACATCATGGTAAAAAGCATGGGAGCAAGCATACAGTCCTGTTTCACTCCATTGGTGACTGGAAAGGTATGAGAGCATTGGCCACTATTCAGAACCCGGGCAAACATGCTATCATGAAATTGATGTACAATATTGATTAACTTCTCTGGGCAACAAATTTTGACATAATTTTCCATAAGCCCCCATGACTAACAGTGTCAAAGGCCTTGGTCAGATCTACAAATGTTGTGTACACACGTCTGTTCTGCTCCTGGAATTTCTCCTGGGGTTGTTGATCAGCAAACACTCGGCCCGTTTTGAAGCTACACTGGCTCTCAGGTATATAACCATCTTCTAGATGAAGGATCAGCCTACTAAAGGGGACTCTAGCAAGAATTTTGCCAGCAAAGACTAAGAGAGAGACCCCTATGTGATGGCCACAGAACAATCTATTCCCTTTATCTTTATAGAGATGGACAACGGAGGCATCCTTGAACTCCTGGAGGATAACCTGGGGGAGAGTGAAGGATGTTTTCAATATTTTGCCATGTAACCTGGAACCATCCATATGTAGAACAATCTGTTACAACAAATGTAGAAGTTTTGAATGCTGTGAATAAGTTCACTTACCTTGACAATGAGGTTGATGTACACATTGCCAGAGCTAACTCATTGTTTGGGAGGCTCTGAAGAAAGATTTGGGAGAGAAAAGGTATTAGACTGTCTACCAAACTGAAGGTCTACAGAGCTGTTGTGCTGACCTCAGTGTTGCATACCTATAATACACGGACAGTTTACCAGTGCCATGCCAGGGAACTGAATTGATTCCATTTGAACTGTCTTAGGAAGATTCTGAGGATCACCTGGCAGGTACCAGACACTGAAGTCCTTGCTAGAGCTGAACTGCCAAGCATTTAATGTATGCTTGCAACTCCATGGCTAACCATGTTGTTTGAATGCAAAATGTATGCTTGCCAAAAAGACTATTTTACAGAGACTATTTTATGGAGAACTCACACGGGGCAGGTGATCACATGGAGGTTAGAAGAGGTAATACAAGAACACTCTCAAGGTCTCTCTCAAGAACTTTGGATTTAACTGTGCAACATGGAAGACACTGGCACAGCACTGCTCAGCACGGCATGCCCAAATCAGAAAAGGTGCTGTGATCTATGAGCAAAGGAGAATTGAGACAGCACAAAGTAAATGTAGGATGTGTAAACTTGGGGTATCCACCCCAAATATTCAAATGGACTATCTGTAACCAACCTGTGGGAGGGTATTCTGAACTCATATTGGTCTGATTAGCCACAGTTCAACATAGTGAAATTTCACTTTATCATGGTGATGTCATTTTGGTCCTCTTCAAGAATGAAGGACAACAACCAACCAACTAACCAATTTTTTGATTACTTTTTTAATTAAAAAGTGTCATAGAGAGAAACATCATGGTGTAGGAAATAGATCTTTCGGAATGAGGGAAATTTAGATTCCAGTCTCATCTCTTCCACATATTAGCTGTATGACATTGAACAACAACAACAACAAAAATACCTTTCAGTGATCCAGGAGAGGGATTCTCCAAAGCTCTTGGATGCAAAAGAGGGGTCAATAAGCATTAGAGGGAGATTCTTCATCTGGATATTTCCTATGTTGATGAAAATCACAGATCTAGTGCTTATTCTTATTTAAAAAATGACAAATTCCAAGTTACTTGCAAATTTTTTTAAAATGTACATATTGAAAACAAGAATAAATTTATTTCCTTTCTACTCCTCCCACCCTAAGTTTCTTCTGTTTAATCTTTGAGAATTTTTTTATGGTATGGTGTTTAAATGTGTGTGTGTGTGTGTGTGTGTTTGTGTGAAACCAAATTGTACTAAATACACATATTGTTTATTTGAATCTGATTTCTCTCTCTAAATTAACTTGTATAATTATTTTATTTATTTGTAATTTTTATATTTAGCATTTCTTAATACACCACAATATCCCATTTTGTTCCTATCCCATGATGTTTAAATACTCAACAATCATTGGATGTAAAAGTTATTTTCAGAATTTTTTAATACTATGGCTATTTTACAAAGATAGTGTTCTCAGATATCATCCCTGGGAGAAAAATCTTATATCCTAGAAGACTCTGGGTCAAAGGGGAGATGCTGCTTGTAATTTTCATATTTATTGCCATATTGCTTTTCTAAAATATTTCATAGCTCTTCCAGGAGTAGAATAGTATACCTATTTCTTTCAAACTGCCATCAATATTGAATTTCTAAAAATCATTTTGGGCTGACTTTTGTAAGGGAGAAAGTGAAATGTAGTAGGTAGAGTACTGAATTTAGAGTCTATATAAAGAGTTTGAATCCTCCTTTTTCTATTTGTTACCTCTGTGACCTTGGTCAGGCTATATTATTTTTTTGAGTTTCAGTTTGTTTTTTTTTTTCTGCTGCAAAATGTGGTGGTCGTTGAACTCAAAAGACCTTTCAGGATTCAAATCTTACAGTATCCATGTTGAGAAATCTGGGTGGTTTGAATGTGCATTTCTGTGTTTACTAGATCATTTATGTGACTTTCCAAATGGCTAATGGCAACATTTTGTTGCTTCCTTTGGGAATTTCCTGTTATCAAATTTGAAAAATTCGGGGCTAGGTCAATCAAACTACTAAAGGATTACTAAAAAAAAAAAAGTAGAAAAAATAACAGTATTTGAGAAACAAGACGTTTAGAATCTCAAACAAAATACTGAAAACAGACATATGAACAGCCTCCAGGAAAAATAGAAATGAAGAAGGAAATACTTTCACACCTCAAACTGTACTATACTAGAAAGCATTTTGATACTTCTTTTAAAATAGAAAAGAGATCAGTTGAACAAAGTTGATGAGCAGGATCCTAAATATTTGATCTCAGGAGCACAGAGTTGAACCTAGAGTTTTAAAGACTGAAAAACATAAAACTTCATGGAAAAGAACATTTGGTGAATTAAGAAATTCTGAGGAAAATGGAAAATCATTTGGAAAAAGATGTGTTTAGACTGGCTTACACCATAAATTTTGCTACCTATATAACTTTGGGCAAGGTAGCAATAATTTTTAAAGAGATTTACCTTATGACTACTTAAGATTATATAATAAAAAAGAGGGAAAGGGATGGAGGTATCTTTAATTATTGTTCCCAGTTTATTTATTTATTTTTAGTTTTCCACATTCATTTCCACAAGACTTTGAGTTTCAAATTTTCTCCCCATCTCTCCCTCCCCCCACCCCAAAACACCATGCCTTCTGATTGCCCCTTCCCCCAATCTACCCTCTCTTCTATCACACCCCTCCCTTCCTTTATCTACATCTTCTCTCTTTTTTTGTAGGGTAAGATAGATATTTATACCCCTTACCTGTATTTCTTATTTCCCAGTTACAGGCAAAAACAATTCTCAACATTTGTTTCTAAAACTTTGAGTTCCAACTTCGTTCCTTTTCTCCCTCCCCACCCATCCCCACTGAGAAGGCAAACAATTCAATATAGGCTATATATATGTAGTTTTGCAAAAGACTTCCATAAAGTCATATTGTAAAAGACTACCTATATTTCCCTCCATCCTATCCTGCCCCCTCATTTACTCTATTCTCTCTTTTGACCTTATCTCTCTGCAAAAATGTTTACTTCTAATTACCCCCTCCTCTAATTTGCATTCCCTTCTATCATCCCCCCCCACACCCTACTTATCCCTTTTTCGCCTACTTTTCTGTAGTGTAAGATAGATTTTCATACCAAACTGAGTGTGCATATTATTTCCTCCTTAAGCCAAATGTGATGAGAGTAATCTCCACTTTTTCCCTCTCCCCTTCCCTTTTTCCCCTTCATTGCAAAAGCTTTTTCTTGCCTTTTTTATGAGAGATAACTTGCTACATTCCATTTCTTCCTTTTTCCTCCCAATATTTTCCTCTCTCACACCTTAATTTTATTTATTTAGATATCATACCTTCCTATTCAACTCATCCCATGACCTCTCTCCGTAAGTATGAGTATAATCCCTCCAACTACCCAAATTCTGAGAAAAGTTTCAATAGTTGCAAATATTATCTTTCCATGTAGGAATGTAAACAGTTTAGCTTTAGTAAATCCCTTATGATTTCTCTTTCTGGCTTACCTTTTCATGCTTCTCTTGATTCTTGTGTTTGAAAGTCAGATTTTCTATTCAGCTCTGGTCTTTTCATCAAGAATGCTTGAAAGTCCTCTATTTCATTGAATGACCATTTTTTCCGTGAAGTATTATACTTAGTTTTGCTGGGTAGGTGATTCTTGGCTTTAGTCCTAGTTCCTTTGAATTCTGGAATATCATATTCCAAGGTCTTTGATTCCCAAGGTAGAAGCTGCCAGATCCTGTGTTACTCTGGTTGTATTTCCACAATGTTTGAATTGTTTCTTTCTGGCTGCTTGCAATATTTTCTCCTTGGCCTGGGAACTCTGGAATTTGGCTACAATATTTCTAGGAGTTTGTCTTTTTGGATCTCTTTCAGGAGGTGATTGGTGAATTCTTTCAATATTTATTTTGCTCTCTGGTTGCAGAATATCAGGGCAGTTTTCCTTGATTATTGCATGAAAAATGATGTCTAGGCTCTCTCTTTTTTTTTAATCTTCATTTATTTATTTATTTATCTTAATTTATTGATTTATTTAACTTTTAACATTCATTTTCACAAAATTTTGGGTTCCAAATTTTCTCCCCTTTTGTCCCCTCCCCTCACCCCAAAACACTGAGCATTCTAATTGCCCCTGTCTGCCAATCTGCCCTCCCTCCCTCCTGACCCCTTCCCTTTGGAAGGCAAGCAATTCAATATAGGCCAAATCTGTGTAGTTTTGCAAATGACTTCCATAATAGTAGTGTTGTGTAAGAACTAATTATATTTCCCTCCATCCTATCCTGCCCTCATTACTTCTGTTCTCTATTTTGATCCTATCCCTCCCCAAGAGTGTTGACCTCAGATTGCTCCCTCCTCCCCCTGCCCTCCCTTCCATCATCCCCCCCACCCTGCTTATCCCCTTATCCCCTACTTTCCTGTATTGTAAGATAGGATTTCATACCAAAATGAGTATGCATTTTATTCCTTCCTTTAGTGGAAGGTGATGAGAGTAAACTTCATGTTTTTCTCTCACCTCCCCTCTTTATCCCTCCACTAATAAGTCTTTTGCTTGCCTCCTTTATGAGAGATAATTTTCCCCATTCCATTTCTCCCTTTCTCCTCCCAATATATTTCTCTTTCACTGCTTGATTTCATTATTTTAAGATATGATCCCATCCTCTTTAATTCACTCTGTGCACTCTGTCTCTATGTGTGTATGCATGTGCATGTGCATGTGTGGGTGTGTTATCCCACTCTGTACCCAGATACTGAATAGTTTCCAGAGTTACAAATATTGTCTTTCCATGCAGGAATGTAAACAGTTCAACTTTAGTAAGTCTCTTATGACTTCTCTTTGCTATTTACTTTTTCATGCTTCTCTTCATTCTTTTGTTTGAAAGTCAAATTTTCTTTTCAGCTCTGGTCTTTTCATCAAGAATGCTTGAAAGTCCTCTATTTCATTGAAAGACCAATTTTTCCCCTGAAGTATTATACTCAGTTTTGCTGGGTAGGTGATTCTTAGTTTTAGTCCTAGTTCCTTTGACTTCTGGAATATCCTATTCCACACCCTTTGATCCCTTAATGTAGAAGCTGCTAGACCTTGCGTTATCCTGATTGTATTTCCACAATACTTGAATTGTTTCTTTCTAGCTGCTTGCAATATTTTCTCCTTGACCTGGGAACTCTGTAATTTGGCCACAATGTTCCTAGGAGTTTCTTTTTTTGGATCTCTTTCAGGCGGTGATCTGTGGATTACTTGAATACTTATTTTGCCCTCTGGTTCTAGAATCTCAGGGCAGTTTTCCTTGATAATTTCATGAAAGATGATGTCTAAGATCTTTTTTTGATCATGGCTTTCAGGTAGGCCCATAATTTTTAAATTGTCTCTCCTGGATCTCATTTCCAGGTCAGTTGTTTTTCCAATGAGATATTTCACATTGTCTTCCATTTTTTCATTCTTTTGGTTTTGTTCTGTGATTTCTTATTTTCTCATAAAGTCATTAGCCTCCATCTGTTCCATTCTAATTTTGAAAGAACTATTTTCTTCAGTGAGCTTTTGAACCTCCTTTTCCATTTGGCTAATTCTGCTTTTGAAAGCATTCTTCTCCTCATTGGCTTTTTGAACCTCTTTTGCCAATTGAATTAGCCTATTTTTCAAGGTGTTATTTTCTTCAGCATTTTTTTGGGTCTCCTTTATCAGGGTGTTTACTTGTTTTTCATGCTTTGCTTGCATGTCACTCATTTCTCTTCCCAGTTTTTCCTTCACCTCTCTAACTTCATTTTCAAAATCCTTTTTGAGCTCTTCCATGGCCTGAGCCCATTGGGTGGGCTGAGATACAGAAGCCTTGACTTCTGCGTTTTTTCCTGATGATAAGCATTGTTCTTCCTCATCAGAAAGGAAGGGAGGAAATGCCTGTTCACCAAGAAAGTAACCTTCTATAGTCTTATTTTTTTCCCCTTTTCTGGGCATTTTCCCAGCCAGTGACTTGACTTCTGAGTGTCCTCTCCACCCCCACCTCACCTCCAGATCTGCCCAGCCAGCACTTGGGGTCTGAGATTCAAATGCTGCTTCCCAGCCTCAGGGCTTTGGGGGGGGGGCAAGGCTGCTGTTCAGTGTGAGATTAAGTTCAGGTGCTCAAGTCAGGGCAGGGCCACCTCACGGGCTCTGTTCCCTCAGGGGGTTTATTCAGAGACCTTCAACAATGGATCCAGGGTCCTGCCTGCTTGGGGAGCCCTGGTCTGCTCCTGTCTCCGCTTCTGCCTGCCGAGGGGGCCTGAGTTATGGGGGCACCCCACTCCCCTCTCGACCCGCCAAAGACCCTCTCACCTACCCTTGTCACCTGTTGGTGGAGGGACCTGCGCGGCTGCTGGAGATTCCATCCCTGAAGCCTGCTCGTATCTGCTCCTTTTGGCGCTGCACCGCTGAGGCAGGGTTGGGCTCTGCTCTGAGTCCGGGGTGGGAGGGACCTTTTGTGAGAGGTTTTCAGGCTCTCTGGAGCAGAAATCTCATCCACTCAGTTCTGTGGTTTCTCCTGCTCCAGAATTCACCGGTGGTTCTTTTTTTTTACAAGTATTTTATGGGCAGTGGGTTTGGAGGTAGCATATGTGGGTCTTTCTACTCCACCATCTTGGCTCCACCCCCTCTCTTTTTTTTTAATCACGACTTCATCCAGTTCCATAAGTTTTAAATTCTCTCTCCTGGATCTGTTTTCCAGGTCAGTTGTTTTTCCAGTGAGATATTTCACATTGTCTTCCATTTTTTCATTCTTTTGGTTTTGTTTTGTAATTTCTTGGTTTCTCATAAAGTCATTAGCTTCCATCTGCTCCATTCTAATTTTTAAAGACCTATTTTCTTCAATCAACTTTTGAACCTCTTTTTGCATTTGGCTAATTCTGCTTTTTAAAGCACTCTTTTCCTCATGGGCCTCTTTTGACATTTGAGTTAATCTATTTTTAAGGTGTTAATTTTTTCAGATTTTTTGTGTCTCTTTTAGCAAGTTGTTGACTTGTTTTTCATGTTTTTCTTGCATCACTCTCATTTTTCTTTTGCAATTTTTCCTCCAGCTGTCTTCCTTGGTTTTCAAAATCCTTTTTGAGATCTTTCATGGCCTGAGACCATTGAATACTTATTTTGGAGGTTTTGGATGCAGATGCCTTTACTTTTGCATGTTCCTCAGATGATATGCATTGTTCCTCCTCATCTGAAAGGATGGAAGAAAATACCTACTCACCAGGAAAGTAACCTTTTATTGTCTTATTCTTTTTCCCTTTTTTGAGTATTTTCTCAGTCAGTTACTTGACCTCTGAGTTCTTTGTCATGGGCAAGGTATATTCTGGGGACCTGTATGTTCTCAGTTCCTCCAAGGTAGCACAGTCTAGAGAGAGGAGTTTATTCCTCTCCTGGCCTGTGCTCTGGTCTGTGAGCAGGATTCCCTCTTCAGAGCCTCAACAGGCTCCACCAGGCCAGCACTCCTCCTCACCCTAGGGCAAACACTCAGGGCTGAAATTCTGATCAGCTATTAAATTCCGCCAGGGGCTTTAGGTCAGGTCTCCAACAATGGAAGTTGTGGCTTCCTGGAGGCTGGACTAGACCACTGAGTTCCCTTCTCACCCAAGTGAAAAAGCTTTCTCACTGACCTTTGGAGCTGTATTTTGCATTTGTGATTTGAGGAATCTGGGACTCACAGCTACTGCTGGTGGCATGGAGTCTTGAAGCCTGCTCCAGTGCAGGAGCATTGTGCAGCCCATGCACTCCTGGAGGTATATTTTGTTACAGTGGTAGAGAGGAATCTTCCCCCTCCACCTGAAAATAATAGATGTTATCATAGGTGATACAATGGATAATTCATAGTATATGTAACTGAGAAGTTTTACATGAACAAAATTGATCAGCTAGGATAATAATAATAATAATAATAATCTCCTTTTCCATATATATTTAGATCAATTTTCTCTAAAATTGTTCTGGTATTCAAAATTTAATATATGTGTTGTGATATATTATACAATACATATGTATACATATACTTATATATCACAGTGTGTATACATAGACACATGTATGTAAACATATATAAACATATATGTGAATACATAAACATGTATACACAAACATGCTATGTGTATATAAATAGGCATGCATGCATGTATATGGAGAGCCATTCCACAAGAGATAGGTAATGAAGAGACATAAACAAGTAGTTCTCAAAAGAATTTCAAACTTTTGACAGCCAGAGTGTAATTATTCCAGATTTCTATTAATAAGACACATGAGAATAAATTCTAATGAGATAGATGAAAGTGAGAAAAACTTGGATGTTTCACTTCATATTCAGAAAATTGGCAAAGATGCTATAGGATGGTAATGACTATCAAGAGGCTAAAGGCAGGCAGACGGACACATGAACAGATATTTTTGGTGAATTTGTGGTTTCATTCGAACATTCTGGATAACAATTTGAATTATTATTTTTTAAAGTACCTAAGTTTTTCATGTCTTTCAAAAGATTCCATTAGTGTTCGTATACCCTGAGGAGGTGAAAGGCAACAAACAAACGAGAGAGATAGAGAGAGAGAGAGACAGACAGACACACAGACACACAGACAGACACACAGACAGACCAAAAGACAGAGACAGAGATAGAGAGAGACATACACTCAAAAATACAGAGACAGAGAGAGAAATAGAGAGACAGAGAAAGAGAGACAGAAACAGACAGAGAAATGGTGAGTGTGAGAGGAGACAAGCAAGAAAGGTTTTGTGTATACCTAAGTATGCATAACATCTCTTTTTTGTGGTAGTGATGAAATGGAAGAAAAGCAGGTATCCCATCATGAGGCAAGGATTCATGGATTATATTTGCACCATAAGATCCCATGAATACAAGGAATTTAGAGAAACTTGGAAGGACTGGTCCAAGGCAAACTCTTTATCATGTATGTATTAGCATAGATAACTTGTAAGATGTCTCCCCAAATCTGCTATAATCTATTTTTTATTTTAAAAAATTCAGTAATATCAATTTGATAATTGTTATTTTACAGTAAAATTTGAAATCTGACAGCACATGTCTGGCAGCATTGTTCTCCACCCCCTCTTCTTAGTTAATTTTCTTATTCTTGTCTGTTTTTTCCCTTCCATATAAATTTTGTAGATAGATAAACTTATGTATAGATGGAATGTTTGTTGTCTGAAGATCAGCCTCTGTTAAGAGAGCTTCACCACCAGTGTGATTGCCATGTATTGAATTTTGTAGCTATAGCAATTTTCAGTGACCATCTACCAAGTCACAGAGTTTCAATCTGTATGATTCGAATGGTTGCTCACAAAACCATCAATTAATTAGCATTTGTTAAATGCCTTACTGTGTTCCCAGACTGAACTAAACTACATATTATTGATGTATTTTAGTGCACATATTTTGTTCTCACCTTACCTGAGACTGTGATATACCTCATTGGTATTTTGACTAGAACACATTCAGTATTCTGAAGATAAAGTTATTAGATAAAATCCAAGGATAATAAAGAATAAAACAGATTATTTAGAGATTAAACTGCAATTTTCAGTGTTAATAGAAATCATAACAAACTCCCCTCTACTGTATAAAGTATTCATCCCATCAAAAAGCAAAGCTCTTTTTTCTAAATATTGCTAATATTCCAGTGGCATAATTTCCCTTCCTTTGCACATTGCATAACCATTAGAGAAATCCGATTTTGGTGTCTTCAAAGACAGCAGAAATGATCCTCAGCTACTTTTCTGTGGAACAATACAAAATAAATTCAATAAAAAAACCAAAAAAACAAAACAATCCTTTGTCATGAGTTCTAACATACTCACTGAGGCTAAATTAATTATCCTCATATGGTCTTTTTTTTTTCAAGTACCACAGTATTCTGAAATTTTTCCTCTGTTTGTATCAATAATGTTAAAATTTCATAGATTTGTAATTTCATTGGTAGGGTTATTCAGTTTGCCACCTACTAAGAAAAATCACAATCCTGCTAGATCTTGGGGGATTGTTTTCCTGAGTTTATATGACATTCTCCTTCCCCAAGGAAAATGACTTGTTATATTAGAAGTGTTGAGACATTATAGAAATACCAGACTGTAATGTGATGGTGAGGGTAAGTAGGACAAAGTTCATTACCCTTTAAACTATCTTTAGAAAGCAGCATCATGCTTTTTGTAGAGAACAGATAGGGGAATGAGGTGAGGTTAAAGCACTTTACCACAGAGTTACTCAATTTCTTTTTCATTTCAGGAAGTCGAGACTTGGGAAGATTTACCTTAGCCAATGGTTATGATAAGACTTGAGAAGTAAATTGGGTTTCTGCCCATAAGTTAGGTGACAGCTGAACTGTGAGACTCAGTGAAGACAGTTGAGGACAAGGCAGTTCCGAGAATTCAAAATTCAGCAGTTAATTGAAAACTTCAGAAGAGAAACAGCTGCAAAAAAAGTTATATGAAGAGATTAAAGCAAAATCCTGATCTTAGCCCATGCCTGTTTACTTTTTCATGCAGCTTAGCTGAGGGAAGAGATTCGTAACCATTGACTCATAGAATTTCTTGGGAAAGCTGCCTACCGCTCTATAGCTACTTGCTGAGGAGGTTGAAAGAAATGAGAGAACAACACAAAATGGTTATTGAAAGAGAATCCTAAGTGAGGGTAGCTATTGTCCTCACTATAAGGAAAGGCTTACTAATCACAGTATCTCCACTAGAAGTGGGACTAAGTTCTAGGTGGCTATGAATATGGCATCTCACTTGAGAACTACAACTGAAGTTTGGAGTTGTCTGAAAGAAAGATTAGAAAGAGCTGAGGTTTTTTGGGGATGACTCCACCCAGTGGATGGTGGAGATTACTGAAAATGCTGTTGAATAGATCAGTTGGATGAAAGATGTGAAATAGTAGTACTGAATAGCAAAGAACAATCCTTGAAGGGGAACAGGTCTAACAAATTTCAATGTAATGACACCATTAGAAGACATTGGTAGACCTAGCAGTATGGTAGAGAGTAATGTTTGCTAGAGAGCAGTGCTTGGTCAGGAACTGTTCTGGCAGAGAGCAGTGTGGTGATATCAGTAGAAGATAATGGGACTTGTGCAATATGGAAGGCATGAATTGCCCCTTCTTGTCATGTGCCCTAGTCATATGTGTTTACTCCACTTACATTCATTCACACAGCTTACCCACTGTGTCCTTCCTATGTGCAGATATCTTCTATGTAATTCCTATGGTGCTATAATATTCCCTGTTGGGATTGGAAGTTCAAATCCGTGTGGACGGTCTCGGGCGGGTAAAAGTGGGACTTCTAAATCTTAGAGTCTTACGAGGCCCTCCATGAAGAGCGGGGATTCGAGAAGGTCAGACTGAGCTAGCTCGGCTAGCTCGGGTATTTCCGCCTCTCCCCGGGAGATACGTGATGGGTGGAGTCTCCCTGCCCTCGAGGTCGTCCCGGATCTGGGCACACTATTGTTATCTAACAGCACGGTATTCAGATGCAAACTGTGTGGCTGAAGGTTAAGTAGGATTGAGGAAGCCTGAAAGCGCTCTTAGCACGTGAGGAGCCAAGAGGACAGTAGGCTCCGCTCCTCTTCTTTCCTCTCTCCCCTCCCCCTCTCTCCCCTCTTGTACTTCTACTTCCAGTCCCTTAAGATCTTAGCCTCCTTAGGAAATCTCCCCCTCTTCCTCCTAAGGAAGACCCCCCTGCACTTGTAACCGAGACCCTGAAATAAAGCTCAACCCTTGTTCGACTCTGGAACGTCCTTTCTCTCATGTGAGCATCCGGTTTTGGCCAACCGAAGACCTTGGAGGTGAGGTAAGAAGACTCGGGTAGCCCACACAGGCCTCTAGGCCTGGCAATTCCCCATTAAGTACAAAGGTATTTGTGAGAGAGTAGGCTAAAGATTTGGGAGGTTAGTGTCCTGTTTCAGTTTTTACATCACTATTTTTAATAGCTTTGTAATAAATTGAGTATATCTTATGTCTAACTGGAAAAAGCAAAACACTTCAACGGGGGTGTGAGAGGTCTGGTTGGGAAAGGATTCTAACTGAGAAAGTATTTAGAACTTTGAATCGTAATTGTAGATCTCAACTACAGAGGACCTTTGGCCTACAGAATCAATTAATTTTTAAAATCATTTAATTTAACACACATTTATTAAGGATATTCACTCTGCTAGTCTCTAAGGATTCAAAGGAAAGAAAAAGAAAAAGAAATAAAGAAATCTATCCTTGTCTTCAAGGAGAGTAGATATACTGGAGAGATACAACATGTATAAAGACATGTACATGTAGGATAATTTGGAAAGGAGAAAGTGCCAACTTCATGTAGAAAAAGCACCCAAGTTAAGCCTTGAAGGAAGATATGAATTTTGAGAAGCAATGTGATTGAGAAGTCAGGGCATTAAAGAATGAGGAATGACCTATGCAAATACATAGAAGAAGGAAATAGCATGTTGTATTTGGGATCCAGCCATGAGTCCTGATTGTCTAGCACAAAAAGATCATGAAGAATATGATGAAACAAAGCTTGAAAAGGAGTCTAACACTCCTATAGGGTGTTAAATATCAGGCTTATGAGAGTATCATTCCTCCTAGATATAATAGGAAACGGCTAGAGATTTTTGTGCAGTGGAATAAGATGGTCAGACTCCTGTCATAGGAAGATTACTTTGACAGCTTTCTGGAGGATAGGGATTGGAGTCAGAGGGTTGAATTAGAAGATTATCATAATAATCCATACTAGCAATGATGAGGGCCTGAGTTCAGGTGGAGACAGAATCAACACAATTTTGCAACTACTCATATATAGGGGTAAGATCAGGGAGAGGGGAGAGTGAAGGATGTTTTCAATACTTTGCTCCAAGATAATTGGCTGAAGGATTGTACTTACTATAGAAACAGAGAATGTTGCAGGGGGTAGATGTGAATGGAGAGTTAGGTAGGCACATCATTGTCTTCCTCCAATGTCACAGCCCAATGGCAAGGCTGAATGTTATACTAGTATAAATCAACAGAATGAGTTATTAAGTTCAGAGTTTGGGTTGGAACTTTAATAAGTCCTTAAAGCATACTACCTTACCTAATTTATTTATTGATGTTTTGATTGGAGTCCTCATTTAAACTTGATTTTCCAGCCCTGACTTAATCTTAAGCATCTTGTCTCATAGTACTTTTGCTGAGTTTAGATTTCAAATCACGAGCAGTAGCAATTTCTTTATGAAAAAGAGACAGCTTGGTGTCTCAGAAGAAAGAGAGCTAGAACCAGAATCAGAAATAAATTTTGCCTAAGATATTATTTAGAGAACCCTGGGCAAGACACATAAACATTTCTTGCCTCAGTTTCCCCATCAGTAAAATGGAGATTGGAATTGCATCTACTGCCCAGAGTTGTTGTGAAATGAGGTAATATTTATAAGAACTTTTAGACTGTAAAGCACTCTGTAAATACTGGTTATCATCATCATCATCTAAAGAGGCTGGCATAAAAGACTTAAGAGGCAGACAGGAAGTTCTAAAGGCTCTTCCTTTTAATAATAATAACTAACCCATACTAAGCACTTTACAATTATTACCTTCTTTGATCCTCACAATAACCCTGGAAGGTAGGTGCTATTATTAGCCCTTTTGTTACAGATGAGGAAATTAAGGCAAACAATGGTTAAATAACTTGCCCAGTAATGCAGCTAGTAAATCTCTGAGGGCTGGTCTACTCGGTTCCATATACAGCACTTTATCTACTGGACTACCAATCTTTGAATGTTTGTTTATGAACTCAGAATATGGTATAGTGATTCCTTTTAAGTCAGTTGAAGCTCAAATGAATTTTCAAACAAGGAAAGCATCATAGATTGAGACATATAAAAGAACTATAAAAAAGGTCATCTTGTCCAACTCCTTCATTTACTGATGAAAAAACTGGGATCCAAAGAATTCTACATTTTAAGAAGAAGGATTATGATTTACGTGCTCATTCTGCTGCATCAGGTTACATTTTAAATAGTCAAAATAGATCATTTTAGAGGAGGAAACTTTGGAAGGAAAATTGGTATTCCCAACATCTGCCTTGGTTTTCACCAGAATGCACATAATCTATTTCCTCAACTACATCCTGCTTGAGAAGTGAGAATCCAGTAAAATATTTCATCTCAACTTCTCCTGTGGTTTATTGCTCTGTTGTTTATGTACAAGGAAATGTGAGAGCAGGAACAATGACTCCTAATGTACTCTTTTGTCAATGAATTAAAAAAAGATTTAATGAAATCCTGGTTACCATTTATGTACCTGTCATGTTAAGCCCTTGTAATATTTTCTCTTTATGATTACAAAACTGAGAATTATGGACTATGGCATTTGGCTTGGTCATTTTTAAACCAAAAAGTTGTCCAGTAGCTTATTTCATGGATGAAGCACTTAAAAGTAATGGACTGGAATCTGAGTCACCAGAAAGTTGTCCTTTGCAGGGTGGGTAACCAAGGACATCGAGAGAGTTTTTGAAATTATATTTTGTCAAGGAAGCTTTATCAACAATCAGAATGTTATATAAGTACAATTTAGGATTTGGGGGAGATTGGAGATTATTTCTCCCAATCACCAACTCCACCAAAATTTCTTTTAGATATAAACTTATCATTTTCACATCTTTCTTCGACTGCTTTCCCATGTTAGAAATTGTTTCCTTTGGTTTCTTTTTCCTCTCTATGCCTTTCTCTAGAATTATAAAGGGTGGACATGGAAAAGGATCTTGGAAACTATCTAACTCAATTCCTTCATTTTATGAGGGAAAGGAAGTGACTATTCACATAGAGAATATTATGATCAAGACTGAATCCATCTTCTTATTTTCCATCCATTGGTCCCCTTTCCCCATCATACTATATAGTATACCTGTTTGTATCTTAATTTAGTTCAAGATACATTATTTCCTCTGAAATCATTCTCTCCAATTTTAAATCACTTTTCATGTTAATATATTAAATATTGCTGAGACATAGTAGGTTTTCTTTTACCAATCAGAAATTTCTCTTCATTTTGAGAATTAATATTGCAGACTACTGTACAAATAACAGCTCATTCGACCCACACAGCTCTATGATGTAGATTCTGTTATTACCTGATTTTATGCATAAACTGTGGCTAAGGGAGGTTAGGTGACTTTTCCAGAATCACACAGCTATTAAGTACCTGGCTGGCTTTTAGAATTGATGAGTCCAAAACAATTCAGCTCCTCATGGCCAGCTTTGGAATAAACCTCTCTTAACTTCACTAAGATGAACTTTGAACAAAATACATGTGACCCATCACAGGATTTTCTTGGTAAGACCTACCTTAGCTTGAACTACAGTGCCATAGACTTTGAGAATTTATATTGATTTTTCAAATAAAACTCTTGGATCTAAGAACTGTGTTTTGCTCTAAAATATCCCTTTATACTATCATTATTTTAATTTATTATCAATTCCAAGAAAGATTTTATGTTTCCTTTAACATCTTCATATTCTAAATAGTATTATATCTGCAGTCACATGCTTGGAGTAGCCTTCCCCTTAACTTACCTACTGGCTTGAGGATTGTCAACCACAACGTGGTTTCTCCCATCACCAGTCATCCTGACTTTTATCTTGCCACTGAACTTAGATGATTCCGGAAGAGAGTGTGAAGCTGATGACTTTGTGTAACTGCCTCACTTAATCCAACTCACATGCAAGACATTATCCTCTGATATCATTTGTCCTCTGTGAAAACAAAAGACAAACAACAGCATTTATATTTAAAAAAATAACAACTTATTTCTCTAAGTAGGCTATATACTGAGGACTCCCAAATACTTCATTTCTTTCTGTGTTTTCCACAGTTCTTAATACAGTATCTTTCATTGTTGATAGTCTGGACATTTGAAATCATTAGTATAGGGATAAGCTCATGAGGAAACTCCCTCTACCGAGAAAATCAGTGAATACTCTATCCTATAGCTTTAGAAAGTTGTCTGGGGGAATTGAGAAGTTAAGTGACTTGAGTTCCAAGTCCATTTTAAGAAGAACAAGGGTGTGAACTTTAGTACATCCCTCTAGCAGTGAAGTTGGTTATGTGCTCCACTAGCTAGTTGATAAAGCAAAAATGCCATTAAAATTTAACAGGATATCATTCAGGTCATGTTCCTAACAGTATGGCAAATAATGTATTCCATCTTCCATAACTATAAAAAAGAACCTCCAAAAAAAAGAATTTTGTGCCAAGTTTAAATAAAGAGAGCTGGGGCAAAACACTTTTAAGGCAGACGTGAATAAATACCATCATTGGTTCATTTCAAGGTGGTCCCTCAGCACTCTTTCCATTGTTTGTATCCATTTTTCTAGCAGGGAGGCACAAAACATCCAACAGTCTTATGCCAAGGAAGTCTCCAGCTCCTAGCAGTATACCTGGAACAAAGTATATGTTTAATAAATGTTTATTGATTTGGAAGTTAAATTCAGTGCAAAAGCACAATTTCATATGAAATAATTCATTGTAAAGGGAGAAGGAATGCTTTCAAAATAAAATTTTAAAGACTGGAAAATATTTTTTTATTTCAAAACTATATTAAGATTCTTCCCTACCCTACCCCTAAAAGTCTTACCTATTTATGTGATTTTGAAACCAAACCTGACAATTTTGTCCATAAAGTGAAAAACTGCGAAAGCCAAACATTTAACCATCTACCCCTGTTGGAGGGAAGGTTGTAGAGAATGTAAACCTTTCAGCCAACACAGTGGTCACGTTTTACCATAAAGTGGGTTGTAGAGAAAAGGAGGATAAAAAGAGTGAGGACAGAGAAACTACACAGCATTCTGACCCTTGATGAGTTAAATCTTTATAGGGTGGCATTTCTCAATTCATATATTTCACAACAAGAAAGAAATAAAGTACCCAAAGAGATTTACTTGTGCATCTGGAAATAATTTTCTTCTTTAGGAAGATTACTATATTGAAAAAACAATGTTTTTTCTTCTCCTGATTGCTTCATCTAATGAAAAGCAATCCTTTTATTCTACCTACCCTCCATCACTCCAACTATATACATATATATGTGTATATGAATCTATGTGTGTGTATATATATATATATATATATATATATATAATTATATACAGTTCATATATACAAGATTCATTAGTACTTAAATCTCAATTTCAACAATATGGTCATGAGATTAGAATGGTATTGAAGCGAAAAGGGAATATATTTGCTATAAGAGGATCTCGGTTCAAATCTGGCCTTACTTGTGTGAATATAGGCAATCTAAACTCTCTGGACCTCAGTTAGTTTCCTTATCTATAAAATTAATAGAGTAGACTAGATGGCCTCTAAGCTTTCTTATGATGCTGCATCTATGATCTTGTCACTGAATCTCTTTGCACTTCAGTTTTCTTATCTGTAAAATGAGGTAAGAGGGCTAGACTACATCTCTCTAAATTCTTAATCTCAGATTCTTTGATTTACGCAATATCTATTCAATAGCAATCTAGGGTTATATAAAAGGAGCCAACAATGCATTTTCATTTCCTGTTGGTTTTTAATTCTCTTCAAATTATTTTGCTAATTGTTCAGAATCACTAAGATTGCTTTTCAAAGCATTTGAGGGTGAATTAAAAAGCACTGTTTTGCACAGTATTTAGATGGATTTTAAAATGAAGCTAAGAACCTTAGAAATATGTTATATCTTTTGATCATATCTTCCTTCAGTGTAAACTTCATAACAATCCTTCTTTGAGAACATGGACCAAAAGTTGATTGTAAAAATTTAGTAATCATTTTTCGGTAGCCAGGGATGCAGCTTACATATGCCTTTAAAAATGTATAACAATATAGCTACTGGTTAATTAATTTCACATTTTGTGACTCTTCAAATCTTCAGTCTAAAGAAAATCTCAGCAACAATAAAAAACTACTCACCAATCCTCATAGCATGGAGATCACTTGAATGACATTAAAACAAATATTTTGTTGATATCCTTTGTTCTTATATCACCTACATTCTCTAATGAATCTGCCCCCATGCTTTCTCCCAGAAGGTCATCCTTGAAGACAAATAATAAAGAAGTGGGAAAAAACTTCATTAAAAGAACCTAACAAATCAAAAAAGTCTCATATTTTACGTAAAGTAAAAGATATTCATAATCTCTAATCTCTGCAAAGAGAAGTACCATGCTATAGGGAGTAGAGAGTAGAAGGAAGCTTTCTCCTGTTTCTCAGTATTTTGTTCAGATTGTTTTATTATTGTTCTTTCCATTTGTATTGCTGTAGTAATCATGTATATTGTTTCTTTTTCTGATTTTACTTCCATGACTTTGCATTAATTCATTTTTCTTTGTATTCATTTTTCGTACAAAGTAATAGTATACCATTACACAATTTACTTAGTCATGTCCCAATCAATGTACATTTATTTTGTTTCTAGTTGTGCAATATTATAAAAAAGAGCTGCTGTAACTATATTTTTCTACACTGGGTCTTTATGTCATTGACTTCTTTTATGTCATTTACCTTGTTGGGCTGTATGCCTAGTAGTGGAATCTCTTGGGTTGAAAGATCTGGACATTTTATTTATTTAATTCATAAAATTCTAAACTATTTTCCAGAGGGGTTGGACCAATTTGTAGTTCCACTTGTAGTTCACTGAGTGACATTTTGATATAGTCAAAGTCTGCTATAAATATACATAATTTGCACACAACGTTCTTCAGAGTGAGACTAACTCAATTTCTTGCTATGTTATGTTTTGTGTCAGTACAATTTGACTTTGGATAACAGATACTCTTTACCCTCTTGTAAATATCTTTTAATGTTTCATTGGAATAGTTGCAGATCAGTGGTTGGTCTTCTCTGATGCATTAATGAGGAACATTTTTTTTTTTTTTTGCAGCTGTATTTCATTATGTTATATAATAAAGGGAAACTTCTGGATGTACCTCAGCCAAAGGCACCTTCAAAGCTGAGAACAAGTTATGTATAGAATGTATGGATCTTTCTGATGTAGAGATCAAAAGCTGTTACTGTCACATTACTGAGAAAAAATGCATACCAGCCGTTGAGAGAATATATTCTTTTTTGCAAAGAGTTATAATGCATCTAAAATTGTCTTTCCTCTCCAACTACACACACAGCTTTACATGATCATATAAATGGAGGCAATATTTTCACAAATTGATTCGAGATGAATCAGGATCTCTTGACTGATCACATATTCTTCCCTTTATCCTATGAGCATAATGGTTATGTAATTTGGTAAACAAACATGTAAAGGGAAAATATTATATTTATGCCAATATTTAATGAAAAGGTGGGTATTGGGTTTCCCATGCATAGCAATGCAAAAGTTTCATTGGAAAATTGTCCCCTATCCCAATAAAATGTGCAAATCTTTTGGAAGAAAAATATATTAAGAGATAACACAGGATGAGTAAGTAGGCATCTTGAACTCAACATGTATAAAACTGACTTCATTAAGCCCCTCCCCTTTTCATAATTTCCTATTTTGGGCAAGGGTAGCACAATCCTCCCAGTTGCCCAGGGTTGAAACCCACAAATTATCCCCAACTCTTCACTCTTTTGCCTCCAATATCTAATCAGTTTTCAGGTCTTGTTCTTTCTACCTTCAGAATATCTATCAAATATACCTCCTTCTCTCCCCTGACAGTGCCATTTTCTCCTGCCCAGACTACTGTAGTTGTCTGGAGGTTCATCTCCCTGCTTAGCAGTTGGTCTCCCTGACTCAAGTTTCTCCCCACTCCAGTTAATTTTCTATGTAGTTATCAAATTAATCTTCCTAAAGTATGTCTATGTCAGGCCCTCATTCATTCGACTCCGATATCTCCATATTGCCTTCAGGATCAACTAGAAAATCTACTACTGGCTTTTCAAAAGTCCTTCATAATTGCATCTTCCTACCTTCCAATTTGTCTTATCTCTGTAAGTAGGGACTCAAAGTCCATTGATGTGAGTCTCTCATTTTTTGAAATGAATTATTCAGTGCTCCTAGACTTCACTAGAGCAGGATTGGCTAGAATGTGGATGAAGAGAGATCTCCACACCAGAAATCTTGTCTGATATATTCTCAACTGTATAACTTCTCTGATTTCTATTTGCTATCATCTTAGATAATTAGGTTTATTCAGTATTCACTATATGTGGCTTTTGTTCAACTGGCATTTGGAGCAAACATTGGATATATAACTTGGGATATACTTTTTCCCATAATGATAATGATCAGAAGTTCAGCTGGAAAATTATTTACATATATATGTATGTGTGTATATGTACACATAGACATATATACATATACACACATACACATAAATATATGCACACATACACATATATACATACATACATACACACACACATAAATTTCCCCATAGACTAAAAATGTTAAGGGGAAGGGAAGATAGATAGAGGTTGGTTTTGTGATACTTTTTTCCTGTTCCCTTCCTGGAAAGGATCAAAGTTTCTGTTTGGGAAAACTGGATAAGCCACATCTAAACAAACCCATATGAACACACATTACTTACGTGGGCAAAACAGACACATGAATACACACACACACACCGCACAGACTTTGTAGCTTTGTGACACTGACCCTTACTATTCTCCACATAAAATATTTCATTTCCTACTCCAGCCATTTTCATTGGCTATCTCTCCCTCCTCATCTCTACCTAGTGGCTTCTTTTAAGTCTCAGGTAAAATCACACTTTATTTTAAAAATACTATTTTTTTTCTAATTACTTGTTCAAACAATTTTGACATTTTTTTAAAGATTTGAATACCAAATTCTCTCCCTCCTTCCCTGCCTGCCCTCACTCCTCCCTGAGATAGTAAACAATCAGATATAGGTTATACACGTACAAACATGTAAAACATTGTCATATTATTTATTTGTACAAAAAAAGAACAGTGAAAAACTGTGTGCTTCCATTTGTATTCAGACAATATCATTTCTTTCTATGTGCACAGTATGTTTCATCATGAGTCCTTTGGGATTGCCTTGGATAGATGTACTGCTGAGAATAGCTAAGTCATTCACAGTTCTTCATCATACAATATTGCTGTTACAATGTGTTCCCGGTCCTGGTCACTTTACTTTGTATCAGTTCATGTAAGTCTTTCTAGTTTTTCTTTTCTGAAATCATCCTGCTTGTCATTTCTTATAGCATGATAATATTCCATCACACTCATATGCCACAGCTTCTTCCACCACTCTCCAATCGATGGGATCCCCTGAATTTCCATTTCTTAGCAATGACCAAAAGACCTGCTATAAATAAAATTCTACTATCTATAATAAACTTTTCTGGGTCTTCCTTAAATATAATGCTTTTTTTCTGTTGATTATCCAATTTATCATCTATATAATTTATTTCTGTGTCATGTCTTTGATTAGACTGTGAGCTCTTTGAGAATAGGGACTGTCTTTTACCTTTCTAGATGCAGGATGCTGTTTGGCACAATGGATAGAGCTTTGGACCTGAAGTAAGGGAGATTTGAGTTTAAATCCAGCCTCAGATACTTAAGATTGTGTGACCGTGGGCAAGTCACTTAATATCTGCTTGCCTCAGTTTCCTTATCTACAAAATAGAAATAATAGTAGCGTCTACCTCACATGGTAGTTGTGAAGTTCAAATGAGATATTGTTTTAAAAAAAACAAACACCGAGCATAGTGCTTGGCATATGGCAGGTAGCTTATAAATGTTTAGGACTGATTTGTTATAGCTGTTTGCTTATTAATTCCCCATTAGATTTTCATGTTTTTGAATATAGGATTGCTTTTTCCCTTTTCCTTTCTTTGTATCCCCAGCGCTTAGAGAAATTCCTGCCACATATTAGGCAATCATTAAAAGCTTGCTAATTTGATTATGGGTGTGTTTGTTCAATGTTAAAATATTTGAAGGCATGCTAGGTAGTATGTGCCTTTAGCCTGACAAGATAATGGTCCCATGCTAAATATTAAAATCACTTATTACTTGCATTTATATTGTAATGAGTTTTGATAATTTAAAATTTCTGGTGATTAGTTTTCCTTATTCAAGGCTCAGTTACTCCTTCTGCAGCTTTCAGGAAACTCAAAACCAATATTCTATTGATAATAACTTCAAATGACTAAAACCTGTCCCATTGAATGTGAAAATTTACTTAAAGCCTTAAATTTTCCTTAGATGAGAAGCCAGAAGAAACTCAACTGTCCCTTACTCTTTGACAACATGGAAATCTTCCTCCTCATTTAGACTATTTGTGAACCTTCTAAATGTGGTTCATCTGTAACCTGAATTAGTTTACCTATAGAATTTGTTCAATGATTTTTTTTCTTTTGAGTATGGATGAGATCATAATTGTTTAACTGAGTTTGTTTGACTTTTATAGCATTGAAGGAAGTGTGGAATTATGAGTCCATCTTCTCTTTAATGTTTACAGCCCAAAAGAGATAAACAAGATTGAAACATGTAAAATAATTAGTTCT
This sequence comes from Notamacropus eugenii, assembly GCF_028372415.1. Classification (NCBI taxonomy): domain Eukaryota; kingdom Metazoa; phylum Chordata; class Mammalia; order Diprotodontia; family Macropodidae; genus Notamacropus; species Notamacropus eugenii. Next base: position 106,798,732 of record NC_092878.1, read on the forward strand.
TTGTTACTGTGATGCAATTTTGCTTCTAAGAGGACTTGTTAGAATCCTAATGATGATTAAGAGGTCTGAACCTATGCTTGAACATAATAATAAAACCTGGATTTTTACTTTTATAATTTTTGCATTGTGGTAAATATATTCTGGCTGCAAATACATACCACATGAACTTAGAGAAGAGATATTTTTCACATAACAATGTTGTGGAAAAATAGTGGGGAAAATGCATAGTGCCCTCATTATAGTGTGTTGTTAGATAGATGGTACTTTGAACTTGGGAAAGATCTAAATGGGCAAGAATAGAGCTAGAAGGAAACTAATAGGTTATTTATGTCATCTTCCTCATTAGTTTAGAAATGTACATAGATAAATTGCACACTTCACACTCAGTATGGATGGAGAATAAGCTGGGCCTGGAATTTGGTCCATGATTTTCATGATCCTAAGGAACTGACTAATAGAAAGCCTTCTCTCTCTGTGTCTCTCTCTGTCTCTGCCTTTCTGTCTCTGTCTCTGTCTCTGTCTCTCTCTTTTTCCTTTTCTTCCATAAATATTATCCCAGTGAATTATGCCTTCAAATCACTGGATACCATGATCTGAAAAATAAAATGGCAGGTCACTTAAAGAGCAATAGAAAGATATATGGTGGTCATTTTAATTAAGAGAATTCTTCAGTTGATTTGTGATCTTCTCAATGCTTCTGGTGGTGTATGGTGATCATGGAGGACTAGAACCTCTAGCATGAGGACATTCTGAGTCCTTTCCAGGGCTGCTTCTCTACCTTTGGTGTCCACTTTCACCCAATTCTTATCTGTGGCTCCAAGAAGCTATAGCATGTACATTGGCCACATCCAGGTAATACCATTTCAGTAAACAGGCTAAATCAGGTTGAGGGTAACCTACAGGCTTCAAACTTGTGGGTGAGTTAGGGGGATGTCTATACCAACCATGTGAAGACTTCTCCCAGAAGAATGGGTGAGTTGGAAGCATTTGTTCTAAAAACCATGAAGGCAGCAGAAACAGGTGCTATGGAGTGCTTAGAGCTTGGTCAGATATTGAAAATACCAAGGGTATCCAGTGTATTGTGGGCCATCGCCAGCTGTCCTGACTTTTGACTTGCCACCAGATTTCAATGATTCTGGAAGAGAGAGGCTAATGACTTTATCCAACTCTTCTTCACTGAAATCCAGTTCATGCACAAGTTATCATCCCGTGATGGTCTTTTTTGAAATTGAAAAGCCAGCAAAAACAACCACTACATTCATATCTTCTTGTGCTGTGTGACTTTTAATCTCCCGCAAATTCTCCATCAGTTTCCCACTGTTCTGTTCTGGGTACCTTCCTCTAGATCTCATCACATTTCAGTGGAGCATTGGGCTGTCAATCTGCTAACTCTCACACTGTGACAGGCCCATTTCTATCTGCAATTATATGGTGCTTTGATTTCTTCTATACTTCTTGTACACAGATCTGTATTGACAATATGCTGTCAAGATCTTTTGAGATCTTGGTTATTTCATCTAAAAATATGAGCTATACCTTCCAGCTTGCTGTCATCTGCTTTTTAGGTATGTATGGCATCAACAAAATTCATTGATAAAAATGCTAAAAAGAACAGAACCCCTTAGCTGTTAAACATCACTTGATTAGAGACCACCTTCCAAGTTGGCATCAACTTTTCAATAACTACTGCTTGGACCTGGGATTTTCAGCAAATTTGAATCTATCTGAATCTCCTGGTTTAAGTGAACCAGTCAATTAACTCAAATTTATTAAAGACAAGTGCACAGCACTCTGGTAAGCATTTAAAATGAATTGCTCAAGGTCATATAGGCAAAGCCTGTCAGAGGCAGGGGTTTGGACCTAGGTTATCTGACTCCAGAGACAACATTCTTTCAACATATATCCTTCTGATTGAGTGGCCATTCTGACTAACTTGGAGGTAAGGGTGAATGTGCTTAAATTGACCACCTCTGTAGCTTTGCTCTACATCTTTTCCATACTGTTGTTTCATAGGTTTCTTTTTGTTAAAGGCTGTAGAATCTAGAGCACAAATTCTTAACCATGTATGTATGTGTGTATGTGATGGACTTCCACAGTAAAGTGTCTGAAACTTAAGCACTACTAATATTATTTAGAATAATTCAAGGAAATGCTCAATTTTAGTAATGGATTAGTAAAAATAAAGATATAATTTGTTTCCCATCTGAGTTCATGGATCCACTGAAATATGTTCATGAATCCTTTGCATTCCTGTAGACACTAGGTTAAAAATCTTTATTCCATGGTCCATTATTTTGTTCTACATTGAAGCCTAAACCAGACAGGCTTAAATTAAGCCCACAATAGGAAGTATTATTTCCTAGTATTCTTTCATTTTTTTAATTCTATTATTTCTTCCTATTAAAATTAATATTAATATCAATACAAGGTGACCAACACCCAAATTGTTCAGAATCTCCATCCCCTCTCCAGAAACAGACAACCAAATGAAGGAAAAACATGAAAGTGAAGACCAATTTTTCTCAGTAATTTAATTAAAATTTTAAAAGTGGACTTTTAGGACAAGACAGATCATTGTTAAGAAGTGTTTTGTTCATACTTGCCAAGGTAATATGATAGAGAGGATATGGATTCACTTACGGGATTTGAGGCTTCAAAATGAGGAATTAGAGTTGGTGTTGTGGAGGGAATAGAGAGAAGGAGTGAAGGAGGAAAAGAAATACAGATTTGGAAAGTTTGAAAAGCGGGCTGTCTAGAAAAATTCAGCCTTTGAAAAAAAAGATTAGAACCATCAACCAATTAACGAACAAGTATTAATTACTCAACTAAGCACCTATAATGCTCCAGGTACTATGTTAAGCACTAGAACCAAAAACTGCAAAGAATTAAAGAATCCATCTTTACAAGGAGTTTATGATTTAATGAGGGAAACACTAAATATGTATGTGTGCATTTACATACATACTTAATAAATATAAAAATATATGTAAACAAAACTGATATCTTAATCACATCTGGAACATACTGGTGGTGTGGTTTGGGGTGTAGAGACTTTCAATGTCCCCAGGTAACTCTCTGCTCTTTTTGAGGAAACAAACTACCAAAGTGCCTTGGGAGAAGGCTTCTCCTCATCTGAGAGTTTCCTATAATAATGAAATTCCAGGTCCATCCCATATCCCTAACGTGTTAAGTCTTCCCATTCCTGTTGTATTTGCATATGAAAAGGATGCTACGGAAAGAGAGATTATTTTGAAATCCTGTCCTCTGTCACAATTCAGTGTAAGAGATATTTGGTGGTTGGTGGACCGCACAGTCTTACTTTGCAGTTGAAAGCTCATTGTATAAGGATGTAATTCCACTTATAGTACAATGGAACACAGGTCAACTCTAGAGTTTAGCCTCAAAACTGAACCATATACTAATCATGACTAGAAGACACCACAAAGGAAAAACAGTTGAGAGAATGAAAGAATAAAAATTTGTTGAAGACAACATGACTAATATCATGTTTGATATGATTGTACATGTGCAGCCTATATCAGATTATCTGCCATCTTGGGGAGGGAGGAGGGAAGGGAAGGAGAAAAAAAATTGGAACTCAAAATCTTACAAGAGTGAATGTTGAAAACTATCTTTACATGTAATTGGAAAAAAATAAAATACAATTAAATGGGGGGAAATATTGAAGAACATGACCTTATTTGTACCTTCATTTTCTATCTGTCAGAACTCTTGGCAATATTTCCCAGCAGTTGAGAGTTGTCTTTGGGCTGGCAGCTTTTCAGCCCTCAGCATCAGCCACATCCTCCTTTTATTTCAGGGACTCAGAGGTCTCCTGTGTCTTCTTCATCCTTACTCTTCCAACCACCTTGATTTTGCCTATTAAACTCTGCTTTTTACATCATTCATTACCAATACTTGATAACAGTTTAATGTGTCATAAGTCTCAGAACTATATGCATTTAACAGGAAACAAGGTGTTAAGCTCAAATCAAACTCTGATAGCAAGCAGTCAGATGATGATGGAGGATTTATTTGGGCTTATTGAAATAGTCATTTAACAAAAATGTGTTGGGTGTGCAGTACTTTTCATGAGGCCTCCATCTCACATGTAGGGTGTGTGTGTGTGTGTGTGTATGTGTGTGTGTTTGTGTGTGTATAGAAATTGAGGATGAAGGCAATGGACTGCTCTGCTTATGTGTATAGCCAGCTTTACCACCTTAGGCAAATCCTTCTATCCATCTATCCTTCTATCCATTCATCTATTCACAGATTCAGTCATTCTTTCCTTTCTTATGTTGCCAATTCTTTAGTCCTTACATATACTTTATTTGTGGAGAGTAGCTGTAAAATCTTTCATTTAACTCTTCAAGTTCATTACCAAGATTTACATAGCATTGAGCAATTCATATCATAGGTAAGATTAATGGATTCAAACTTATCTGGCATGAAGGAAACAATTCATTCACATACTTCAATGTACTTAAAATTACCCGTACTGGGGACATAACCTAAGTACTGACACACCTCTCAGTTACTGCTTGCTCTTCAGGATTCAGGTTCAGGAGTATAAACAAGCAGTAATTGGAGGTAGAGGGAAATATTCCCTAAATCATATAATTAGGGATGAGGTAGGGGTGTGTGTGTGTGTGTGTGTGTGTGTGTGTGTGTGTGTATGTGTGTGTGTGTGTGTGTGTGTGTGTAAAGGGGTGGGACATACTCTACTCAGATACATGAATACTGAGATCAGTAGAGTCTTTGTTTCTGTTCTAGGGTCCTCTGACCATTGGGGCAGCACAACATAAGTGGAAACTTTCCAGTCTATGACATAGGATGCCAGACCAAAAATTGAAATCTAATTCAGGGACCATCTACTCCAATCCCTTTTATAGATAAAGAAACTGTGGCTCATGGAAGTGAAGTATTTGTCCAAGTCCCACAAGTAATAATTATGGAAGGTAGAATTACAACCCAGATCCCCTGACTCAAGAACCAATCCTCTTTTCACTGCATCAAATTAATTCTAAGGAGGAACTGAGGGGGAAAAATAAGTTGACTAAGCATGAAGCAGAGATTTCCATTCTAAGGGCAGATGCCCTTAGAGGAATGATGATAAGAGCAACAGAGAAAGCCACAGTTTGGTCTCTTGATTACCCTCGGTGGTGATATGACTCAGAGCTCTAACTCAGGTTAAAATGGAGAGGTTTTAGAGATGAAGCATTCAGGAGATTCAGATGACTATATATATATTTTTAATTTATTTATTTAACTTTTAACATTCGTTTTCACAAAATTTTGGGTTCCAAATTTTCTCCCCATTTGTCCCCTCCCCCCACCCCAAAACAGCAAGCATTCTAATTGCCCCTATCATCAATCTTCCCTCTCTTCCAATATCCCTTCCTTCCCTTGTCCCTATAGGGCCAGATAACTTTCTATACCCCCTTACCTGTATTTCTTATTTCCTAGTAGCAAGAACAATACTTGACAGTTGTTCCTAAAACTTTGACTTCCAGCTTCTCTTCATCTCTCCCTCCCCACCCATTCCCTTTGAGAAAGCAAGCAATTCAATATAGGCCATATCTGTGTAGGTTTGCAAATGGCTTCCATAATAGTCATGTTGTGAAAGACTGACTATATTTCCCTCCATCCTATCCTGCCCCACATTGCTTCTATTCTCTCTTTTTGATCCTGTCCCTCCCCAAGAGTGTTGACTTCAAATTGTTCCCTCCTCCCACTGCCCGCCCTTCCATCATCCCCCTACCCTGCTTATCCCCTTCTCCCCCACTTTCCTGTATTGTAAGATAGGTTTTCATACCAAAATGAGTGTGCATTTTATTCCTTCCTTTAGTGGAAGGTGATGAGAGTAAGCTTCATGTTTTTCTCTCACCTACCCTCTTTTTCCCTCCACTGAAAAGTCTTTTGCTTGCCTCTTTTATGAGAGATAATTTGCCTCATTCCATTTCTCCCTTTCTCCTCCCAGTATAGTTCTCTCTCACCACTCAATTTCATTTTTTTAAGATATGATTCCATCCTATTCAATTCACAATGTACTATCTGTCTCTGTGTGTGTGTGTGTGTGTGTGTGTGTGTGTAATCACACCAACTACCCAGATACTGAAAAGTTTCAAGAGTTACAAATATTGTCTTTCCATGTAGGAATATAAACAGTTCAACTTTAGTAAGTCCCTTATGACTTCTCTTTGCTGTTTACCTTTTCATGCTTCTCTTCATTCTTGTGTTTGAAAGTCAAATTTTCTTTTCAGCTCTGGTCTTTTCATCAAGAATGCTTGAAAGTCCTCAATTTCATTGAAAGACCATTTTTTCCCCTAAAGTATTATACTCACTTTTGCTGAGTAGGTGATTCTTGGTTTTAGTCCTAGTTCCTTTGACTTCTGGAATATCCTATTCCATGCCCTTCGATCCCTTAACGTAGAAGCTACTAGATCTTGTGTTATCCTGATTGTATTTCCACAGTACTTGAATTGTTTCTTTCTAGCTGCTTGCAATATTTTCTCCTTGACCTGGGAACTCTGGAATTTGGCCACAATGTTCCTAGGAGTTTATCTTTTTGGATCTCTTTCAGGTGGTGTTCTGTGGATTCTTTCAATATTTATTTTGCCCCCTGGTTCTAGAATCTCAGGGCAGTTTTCCTTGATAATTTCATGAAAGATGATGTCTAGGCTCTTTTTTTGATCATGGCTTTCAGGTAGTCCCATAATTTTTAAATTGTCTCTCCTGGATCTCATTTCCAGGTCAGTTGTTTTTCCAATGAGATATTTCACATTATCTTCTATTTTTTTCATTCTTTTGGTTTTGCTTCGTGATTTCTTGATTTCTCATAAAGTCGTTAGCCTCCATCTGTTCCATTTTCTTCAGTGAGCTTTTGAACCTCGTTTTCCATTTGGCTAATTCTGCCTTTGAAAGCATTCTTCTCCTCATTGGCTTTTTGAACCTCTTTTGCCAATTGAGTTAGCCTACTTTTCAAGGTGTTATTTTCTTTAGTATTTTTTTAGGTCTCCTTTAGCAAGGTGTTGACCTGCTTTTCATGCTTTTCTTGCATCTCTCTCATTTTTCTTCCTAGTTTTTCCTCTACCTCTCTAACTTGATTTTCAAAATCCTATTTGAGCTCTTCCATGGCCTGAACCCATTGAATATTTATTTTGGATGTTTGGGATACAGAAGCCTTGACTTTTATGTCTTTCACTGATGGTAAGTATTTTTCTTCCTCATCAGAAAGGATGGGAAGAGATATCTGTTCACCAAGAAAGTAACCTTCTATGGTCTTATTTTTTTTTCCCTTTTTTGGGCTTTTTCCCAACCAGTTACTTGACTTTTGGGTCCTTTGTCAAGAGTAGGGTATACTTTGAGAATCTGTGAGATCTCAGTTCCTGGTACTGTCTGGACACACAGAGAGATTTTTATGCCCAGAATCTTAGCAGTTTCCTCTCCATAGCCAACTATCCTCCAGTTCTATGAAGTCAGCACTAGGGGCTGATTTTCAGATAAGCTGGATGGGCAGGGCCGCCATTCAGTGTGAGACAAAGACCAGCTCACCCAGGGCCTCCACCCAGGGCTGAGGTAAGACTCAGCTCTTCAGTGCCCCCAGGGGTTTTTATGCTCCAACAATGGGGTGGTCTATGGGCTGCTGTGAAGACTCTGTAGCTGCTGCCTGCTGCCAGAGCTATGCGAAGGCCCTTCTCCCTTCCTGGCCAGCTGATAAACCCCCCTCACTGATCTTTGGCACCTGTGGGTTGAGGGATCTGAGGATCTGCTGCTGCGACTGGAGATTCCACCCCTGAGGTGTCCTCATCCCAGAGTGTCATCAAGCTGTGCCACATAACCAAGGCTGGCCTGGGCTCTGCTCCACATCTGGCACAACCAGAATTTCCGTGGGCCTTTCAGGTCCCTGTGGGCTGGAAATCTCCACTCTGTTGTTCTTCACTTCTGCTGCTCTAGAATTTGTTGAGAGTTCCTCTCTACAGGTACTTTGTGGGCTGTGTGGGGTGACCCTGCATAAGTGTGTCTTTCTAGTCTTCCATCTTGGCTCCACCCCCCCCAAATGACTATATTTTTAAGAAGTAGTCCAGGAAATAAGAAGTGTTCTCTTTAACATAAGCCCTATCTGAGACCATTCACCCTCTGGTAGGGAGTCTGCTAAAGAATAAGACAATAAAACGGTCTTGTGAAATTGCCAAATGATTAGGGTCCCAAAACAATGTTTGGAGTGGTAGTGTCTGAGTTCAGATAGTATAATCCCAATATCAATTAGAGCTCAAGTCACTGAGTTGCCTACCCTGAGACTGGCTAGGAGGGACTCCCATTTTTTCTGCCTGGTATCTTGTCTATTAATGGACATACTGAACGACAGAGTGGATGGATGAAGGAATGAATGAAAACAAACTTACTAAGAACTTGCCTAGTGACTGGCGATATAATTTCAAAAGTGAGATAGTCTCTCACCTCCAAATATTTGTATTCTAATACAGAGAAACAATATTATTATAGTTTAGTTTAACCATAATCAGTTGTGGCCAGGGAAGAAAGTTTTGAACTGGGAGGTCATAGAAATGTTAAATGAAGACAGAAGAATTGGTTGTAATGCTTCTTTTCCTAGATGTGATGGTAGCCTATTCCAAGAGTAAGAGGTAAAACATGGGCTGCAGAGGTAAAATGGGTGCATTGTATCAAGTCAGAATGCAAAATGTTGAGAAGGGATGGATTCAAAACATGGTTTGCAATTAGATAGATTTATTTACTTGCTAGGACAAGTTAGCCACTAGGAGAAGTATATGGCTTAGAGGTCTTTTTTAGAGGGTGTTCATTCAGGTATGAAGCTGGAAAAGAACAGTAAAGATGGGAACATGTGTAGGATGGATGAATGAGGGGGGAGTATTCTTACCATCTTCTAAGATCTGAGAGAGGTCTTTTGAGAGAATCAGTCCAGATAGGTGCCATCACATTATAACTATGACTGTTCACTCCACCAACTTCTTATGAAGTATGTCTTTTCTGCATAGACAACTCAAGTCAATAAAAGAGAGAGACACAGGTCTTGAGATACGTATACACGAAGAACTATCAAAAAGGAGTTGATTTGATATCTGTTTGCCCAAAGGAGTGCAGATTTTATTTCCAAAACAGGAGGCCAGTTGCTCCACTGAATTAACTACTGAAGTCTTAAAAGAGATTATCATCTGAAAGAGTTTGCCTCCTTCTGTTGGCTGGGAATCAAAAATGATGGATCTACACAAAGCTGGACTTGCAGGAAGCATGTAATATCCTTAGAATTTTGGCAGAGATGAGTGGGAGTCAGTCTTTTAGACATGGCTCAGACATTGTAATTAAATGATTTTGCCTGTTCACTTGTTTTACACACCTGTAACCTTCCAACATTTAATTAAAGAAGTGTTGGCAAATATTTTTAACCAAAATTTGTTGACTGCTTATATGACATTATGTCTCCCTCCCCTCTTCAAGGAAAAGTAAATCTTGCTGATTCCTTGAGTCCTCACCTACTCCATCATGATTTTCCATGTAAGACTGAGAAGTCATTTCCACCAGAGTCCAGGAACCATAATGAGATTTGCACAGGGGATAAAGAGGTTTGGAATGGATCCAACATATATAGCCAACCCTACAGACCTACCTTATGTAAGAAGTTGAGGCCTGTAGTATTTCTAGATAGTCACAAGAAGTTTTACCTGATGGATATTTGTGTTATGCTATTGGTTTGGGTTGATGATTTACTTGGGTTCAGGTTGTGAAACCAGTAGCTTATGAAACTATTGGTCTGGAACTTTCCTTTTTTGCAGATCAACAAATAAACTATAATTTTCAGTTTTAGTTGCCTGGGGGCTGTGAGGGACTAAATGTCTTGTCCTTTCTACAGTCGTACAAATCTTAGAGACAGGAGTTGAAATTAAGTCATACTGACTCCAAGTGAACTGACCTTTTATTGACCAGGCCTGGACAGCTCATGTTTATTATTACTTTCATGTTTGTTCCTCTAAATCACCTTTGTGCTTATGTTGAGAAGAATATGCTTGCATTTGTTTATTTATCCATCCATCCGTTTATTTCTTTATTCATTAATTTGCTTATTTGTTTACTTATTCATCCATTTATTTATTGTTCCATTTATTTAATTATTCACTTACTTATAAATGTCATTTGACTGGAAGTGTGTTTTCATTGACGTGGGGACCTCCAGTGGCAGAACTTTTATCCATGCAGATAAACATCTATGATTCAATTTAAGTGTGAGAAAGGTGCCTGAGTGGGAGGTAAGAGGGACTTTAGGAGTTAAGTGCATTGCTTAAAATCACCCAAGTAATTTAAGTCAGAGTTGGATTTTTCTGGCTCCAATAATAGCTTCCTGTCTAACAAGTCACTCATTCAGTCTATAGCATGTATTAAACTTTTATGTTGCAGATACTGATTACTAGACCTCAAATTCTGCCCCCCCTCTCCTCTGCCACTGTCTCTACCCTGGTCCTAACTTCTATTACCTCACCTCTAGATCACTGCAGTAACCTGTTAGTAAGTCTTCCTTTCTCAAACAAAGTCCCTCTACAATCCACTCACCATTCCACAGTCAAATGAATTTTCATAATGTGCAGGTCTGACCATGTCAGACAATAAATATTTATTAATTGCCAATTATGTGCTGGTAATTGTGTTAAGGACTGGGCATATAAATGGGAAAAGAAAGAAATATATTTCTATCCCTCAAGGAACTTTTAATTTAATGAGGGAAAGACAATAGACAAAAGAAAAATGGTGTGGGAGGAGGAAGACACCTGACTGGGGGTCATGCTTCCCAGTAGTGCAGCCAGGTGGAAAATGAAATATTTCAACTGAGCTCCCTCTTTCTAAGGATGTTTGGGAGTTCATGGATTCATTCTTCTATCAGAGGGGCAGGAGGGTAAAGGGGAGGAATATCTTGCATTGCTAACACAAATTAGGACAAAAGCATTACCAAATCAGATGGAACAGGTAGGCCCCAGTAGTTAATCAGCTATGATAACCGCTTCCCTCTTTAGGAAGTTTCGTCCAGGACATTAAAGAGACCTCTTCACCTTTTGGGCTGAGGTGGGTGGTAGAGGAAAAGACATTATGAATTTATGCAGTGACAGCTGAATGACTTAAGGAGGGAGAACTATAGACTCCACTTCTAGAAGCTGTAGACTGTCACAGTCATGACTTAGCATTTTAGGGAACAGGATCAAGCTTCTTCCTAAATCATAATCGCGTGCTAGTAGCATGAAATGCTTTCACCCTCAAGTCAATTTTTCAAAAAGATAAATTCATTTAAGGGACTGGGTAATACAAACGCTCAGAGACCTATCACTCTTGGGTGAAGACTCACAAGAGAGAGTATGGCTCCTTGATTCAGTTAATGATTAGAGGAGAGCTACCTCGGGCAAAGGACATCTGTTAGCTTAAAACCTAATTACTCTTCCTAACTGAGTAGAAAAGTTGAAATGTTTCTACACTGTTAGAAGAGTGCAAGTTCTGTAAATATAAATTTTGCCCCTCTGGCACAGTCTCCTTCACTCTACTTTGGTTATAGCAGTGCTACTCTTGAGTTTAGTAGCTGTTTTCGTTATAGGCTTCGATAAGTCCCTGAGACTTGGGGTTACATTGCCCTGGGGTTACATTGTTGGGATCTCTTGGAGACTTTGTACATGTGGTATTATCCCCGTGTATCCCTCCCAGTGAACATTGACCCTCAGGAAGGAAGGAAGGAAACCACAGGTGGATGTGGGTTCCTTGTGTTCTGTATCTCTGCTTGGTATCTGCCAAAAGAATGATGGTCAGGTCCTAGTAGTAAGAAAGTCTAAGATAAAAAGATGACTTTGGGGTTTTATTTTGTGATACCTGTCTGAGTTTTTCCATTCTCAATCTCAAGTGGAAATTGTGTATTCCAAATGTCATAGATAGAAGGTTGTCATTTTTTTCCCTAAAAGAATAGGTTCCACTATTTCATTTTTCTATTCCATAACAATACAGTGTGTGTGTATGTGTGTGTGTATATACATACATATTTTTCATTCTAAACCTGTCAGTTCATCAAGGTGGGAGAACTCTTGGTATGGAAACTTTTCACTGATGAAGAACCGCACCTACTCTCTAACAATCCTAGTGAGGTGCCTAAAGCAATGAGAGGACAAATGACTTGTCGATGGTCACATAGCTAAATAGATGCCTGATGCAGGTCTTGTACCAAACATTTCTGATGCCAAGACCTACTCTAAGTACTATGCAATACTCCTCATTTTGGAGACATCACCAAAACACAATCCACAACCAAAATATCTCAATATTAAGAATCCAGTCTCTGGGGAAGAGATAGTAAAATTTTATATCTTCTTAATAGCTAACTATTTTCATAGCAACAGCTGTTTTTTAATAGATTTTATTCTTTTTTAAGAACTCAAACACTTGCTTTCTGGATACCCCAAAGACTGAGTTTCTTTTCTTTAATTATGAGATTGTCCAGCCCCCTTCATGAAGGTTCAAAATTGGAGCGATTCTGGAACAATGAGAGCCAGGGGGGACTCTCAGGGAGATGTGTCATGTTTACTACAAAAGTGATTGCAAGTATAACAAAATCTTCTTACACTTCTCAGTTTTATTATATTCCCATAAAAATTGTAGCAGAACGTAAACATGAGTTAGAAGAGTACTTGTACTAAGTGGAATAAGAGATTGGGGGAAGTAAAATAAATGCTTTCCAGGTTTTTTAGTAGAGAACTGGAAGATATCTACACTGACCCATACTTTACCAAGCATCAGGGACAATGAACTGTTCCATAATAATTTTTAGTGAAGTTTAACTGAGTAAGTGACAATACTTTAAAAATAATTATGGTGGATGTGTTTCTAAATAGATTGTTCACTTCCCTGACTTCTTAGCAAGAGCATGATTTAATATTTTTTTGATATCTTAGGAAAGGAAAGGGGGAGCAAGAACTGGTCTGGCACCTGGGAAGAGGTGGGTTCAAGTCCCACCAATGAGGCATACTGGCTAGGAGACTCAAGAATATATTAGATCTCATGTTGAACTTCTTAGTTCTCTAAGTAACTCTCCAAGGGACGTTTTTGACTTGAATTGGTACAGATAGTTATCCCATGTTGGAATTCCTGATGTCAATGAAATGAAAGTTCATGTACCTATTCCCCTTCAGTGTCGTAATTCTATCCTTGTCACTCTCTTCAATCTATGCAATCTTTGTGGGCTTTCACCCATTCCTATTCCTTCAACTAGAACCCCTTTGTAAATATTTTATATTTATGCATCGATATTTTACTCCTATTCTGCACCCACATCTAAAACTGCCTACATATCATTTCCATCTAAATCTCCAATCAGTTACATTAGTCCTTCTCATACTTACATTTTCGCTTTAAACCTTAAGCCTTTAGCTGCTACTTCCCACCATTGTACCACCAATTTACTTTATCTCTCATGCTTGAGACCTTGAATCTTTCTTCTTTCCTCCAGTCAGTCACCAAGTTCTTTTGATAGTCCAGAAACATTTTATGCAACCCTTCTTCTTTGTAGCCACCTGTCCACAATAGCATCTGTCGGAACTACAGCTTCTTAGGTGTCCTCCTGTATTCTCTTCTCTCTCCAATCCACCCATTGCATTGCTACTAGACCTCTTTCTTATGTGAAATGCCTGGCAAGCTCAATTTACCCAACATAGAGAATATGGATATAATACATAGGCCATCATTTGGCCATATAATTTCACCCTTCTTTATATCTTAAATGTCTTGCTTACCAAGTAAACTTCAAAATGCTTAACAGGCATTCAATTCAAGTTTCTCCAAAATCCTGTTGAATTTTACCTTTCCATTTTTTTTATTATATTATTCTTCTCAATGCCATTAATTGCAACCAAACTGTATGCTGACCATGCTAGCACTTTCTTCTCTCTGTGCGTCTGCCCATGACATTCCCTATTGAAATGTCCTCCCTTCCCTATTCATCTGCAAGTTTCCTAACCATTCTTCAAAACCCAGATCTAACACCCTCACCTCTTCCATGATACTTTCTTTGATATAGACTCCTAGTAATGTTTTCCCTCTTTGTCTCTCAAGTGCCACATTCACAGAATCATGAGGTTGATAGCTGGAAGGGACTGTAGGGATTTGCTGAAACCTCATTTATTTTATAGACAAGTTAAGTGACTTGCCAACCAATCACCCAATGGCAGAGCCAGGATTTAAACCATTGACTCAAAAATCAATGTTTGTTTGTTTGTTTTCCACTAAATGAAGCTGCTACTTCTCCATTTATTTATATTACATTTCTTGGATGAATTACATAATGTTCAAAACAGTACCTTGTATCTCATGCAGTTTTATGTTGGAAGACCCATGAGTACAGGAGCAGCAAAAACTTCACATAGCTTCTAGCACTTAGCTCAGACAGGAACCTGCATGTAATAGGAACGCAATAAAGCCTTATTGAACTGAGTTCAATTCAGTTGAAACGTTCAATTATCATCATGCATCGAACAATGAAGAAATATAGCCCTCAAGGGTAAGGACTGAGTGAGACATGGGATCATTTGTACTAAATGGTCCCCCACAGACTAGGCATTTTGAGTACTTGTGTCACTTTTAGAGATTGATTTTCCTCTGTACTATGTCTATCATTTCTTTTTTTTGTAGGGTTTCTCCAGCAGTCTGCTCCCTCTCTTGAATCTTGTCCTCCAAATGCCTGTTCTTTTTTCTTTTACTTTTTCTTTCATTTCTTTACTTCAGTCCTTTATCATTCCTTCCTTGCCTTCTTTCCCTTCCCTCACCTTTTCCTCTCCCATCCTTTCTCTTTCCCTCCCCTTCTTTCTTCTTCCTTTCCTTTCCCTTGACTTCCTTTTCCCCTTTCTCCCATTTCTTTAAAACTGTGATCAATGAGTAACAGAAATTGTAAGAATTGTGCATAAAATAATAGAAAGCAGGTCCTGAGTGAGGATATCTTTTACAGAGTCACATAGTGTTTTCCCCAGTCTTTTCCAGTTCTCATCTGTATTCTAGGTAGTTGAGTTTGCTGGAAATTTGACCTCCAGATAAGAGGAGCCTTATGGTATGTGTGAAAAATTAGATATTCTTGCTAAAAATATTTAAAGTTTGAAAAATATTTTACATATGGATCACATGTAAAATAAGATTTACAAACTTTGTCATAAAAAAATTTGCACACCAAAATCCAAAGACAAATATCATAAAATATTAATTAAAATAATTTAGGTCTACCTTCTTTTTTCCTGTCAGTAGCATTATAAATATGTAAATAATATAATTATGATGAAGCATCAACCCCCTTGGCAAGTCTTAGAAATAAATTATCTGTAAACACAGCTCAAGACAGAAGGTAATAACAGAATGTTCTGATGGATTTTAGCTGAACTGCTTAGAGCTAGTCCTTAATTCAAGAAGAAAACCTAGAATATTCTTTAACTAACTATCCAAACTAACAAAGAGAAGAGCTGAAAGGAAGACCATCACAAGCCAGTACCCTGGAATTCCCCCAAAGAGTTGACTAGCATAACAACAATAACAACTACCACTACTACCACTATTACTACCACTGCTACTACTATTACTAGTACTACTACTATTATTACTACCACTACTACTGCTTCTATTGCTACTACTATTACTACTACCATTACTGCCACTACTACTACTACTACTACTACTGCTGCTACTACTACTGCCACTACTACTACTGCTGCTACTACTACTAACTACAAGAAAGCAAAGGACAAGTTCAAGTCTTTTATTTTTAAAAGGGAAATTTATAAAGAATAAAAATTACATGCAAGTATAATGGAAAATCTTTAGGAAACAATCCTAAGCTGATATTTTGCCCAAATGGTTTAATTTGGTCAGTCAACAAGCACTTGTTAACCACTTTCTATATTCCATGCATTGTGCTAGATAATGGAAAAACAAAAAAAAAATGCAGTCTCTGATGTCAAGGAGATTACATGCTAATTATAACATGTATAAATGTATACCTCCAAGAAGATAAGATTCACTCTTTAGTCATTTCAGACTCTCCACGGTTCTATTTGGGGTTTTCTTGGCACCGATACTGGAGTGGTTTGCCATTTCCTTTTCCAGCTCATTTTACAAGTGAGAAACTAAGGCAAACAAGGTTAAGTGACTTATAAAAGGTCAGGAAGCTAAAAAGTATCTGACATGTGAACCAAGACCTCCTTGATTCCAGGTCCAGTACTTTATCCACTGTACCATCTAGCTGCCCTTTTGTCTCACAAGATACAAAATATACTATAGTAAATAGAAAACATAAGGCAATTTGCCCAGTGGTAGCACTAGTAGATGAAAAGACAACATAAGAAAAACCCTCAAATAGAAGATAGATGATGAATTGACCTTTGAGGGAATGTAGAGATTCTAAAGTCTAAAAGACTGACCGGGTCATTCAGTGGCTACAGCACCAGGCCTGCAGTAAAAACAACTTAACTTCCTAAGCTAATATCCAGTCTCAGATATTTACTAGCTGTGTGACTCTGGGGAAGTTACTAAACCCCGTTTGCCTAAGTTTTCTTATCTGTAAAATGAGCTGGAGAAGTGAATAACAAGTCATTCCAGTATCTTTGTCAAGAACACTCTAAATGCTATCTTGTAGAGTTAAACATGACTGAAAAGTGACTGAACAACAACAAAAGGATTCTAAGAGATGGTGAGAAGAGAAGTTGCACTTCAGGGCTGGGGGACAGGCTGTGCAAGGACAGAGATGGAATATAGTGCATCATGGGTATTCTGGTAATAAATAAAGACTTCACACTCCATTCCATTAGTGTATGGGTAAATTTGCTTTTCTTGGAGAATAAATTTCTATTTTAAGTAATACCAGCAAATTAAATAAATTTGGTCTTGGAAAAAAGAATACATAGTTAATATGAATAAATGGGAAGAATACTGATTCTAGAGTCAAAGGATCTGAGTTAATATCTGCCTTTGAATGTTTGCTGCCCATGTGACCTTGGGCAAGAAAATTAATAATCCTCAGCCTTATTTTCCTCTCCAAAAAATGTGATGGGTCTCTGAGGCACCTTCTAGGTCTATGATGCCATCATCTGATCACCAGAACTATATATAGTTATGGAATAAGCTTGTCTTGAGAGGTAGCATAATGCAGTAGATAAAGTACTGGTCCTTCAATCAGGAACACGTGTTTGAATCATCTTTCCCATATTTCTCGACAAAGATTTCCTAGTTATGTGACCCTAGGAAAGCCACTGCAGTCCTTCTCTATACCATCATCCCCTTATATGTAAAATGAAAAGACTGAACTCGGTGACCCATAATGTATCTTCTAGTTCTAAATCTATAATCTTATGAAACTCCCAGGATCTAAGTTAATTCATTTGTAAAATGAAGTAGATTAAACAGGATGTCACCAGACATCACTTTCAAGTCCAGATTCTTTGATCCTACATTTTTATCAACTAATTTATTAATAATTAGTGGAATAAAAGTTTCTTGAGAGGTAGCATGAGGCAGTGGATTGAATGGAACTTGGTTTCAGAGACCCCAGGTTTTATGGAATCTGACAATACTTACACCCCTTTTATGATAGAGAAATGATTGAGCTTACTATCCAATTAGCAAAATTTATTGGCTACACAGCTGGCCAAGGAGTCAGGAAAAATATGTAAAAACATCTGCCTCTGACAAATATTGACTGAGTGATCCTGGAAAAGCCATTGTCCCTCGGTATTCATGACAACTTTCTAGCCTAGTTATAAATAGTTGGGTAGGTGCTAATCTGACTGGGTAGAGAAAGAGGGAGGTCATTGTTGAGAGGTCTTTAAACCAATTAGTTTATATGTCCTTCCCCGCCTTCAATTTTATTAAAAATAGTATATATTAATTTTAAGTAGATGGTTCAGAATAAGTGATCTAACATTTAACAAAAATATTAAGTATTAAAGAGTTAAGGTTTAAATGATTGATTCTAGGATAGCAGAGTCTGCAATATAAGAGTTAGAAGAAAAATCATTTAGTCCAGCTCAAAACACCTCCTCCTCTCTGTCAAGTGGTTCCCCAGATTCTTTTTCCAGACTAGTGATGGGAATCTCACAAACCATTCCAATGGGCAGTAGAGTTGAGATCATCACAGGTAACTTCCTTTCAGCAT
Organism: Notamacropus eugenii; assembly: GCF_028372415.1. NCBI lineage: Eukaryota > Metazoa > Chordata > Mammalia > Diprotodontia > Macropodidae > Notamacropus > Notamacropus eugenii. The sequence goes on from NC_092878.1 coordinate 106,816,916, forward strand.
CTCAGTAACAGAGAAACTCATCAATCTTTTGTTTTGCCCATTAGTCACAATTTTAGGATTTTGGTGATATAGTGGATAGAGTTCTGGGTCTAGAGGCATGAAAATTCATCTTTGTGAATTCACAACATGGCCTCTGACATTCATTAGGTATGTGACCCTGGGCAAGTCATTTAACCTTCTTTGCCTCAGAGCTGGAGAAGGAGATAGCAAACTACTCCAGTGTCTTTGCCAAGAAAATTCCAAGTGGGACCACAAAGGGTTGAATGTGTCTGCAAAATGACTGAACAACATTAAAACTTTAGTTTACTCAAAGAGAAGAATGGTTTTTCATGATATTGAATTCAATGTCAGCTAACACTGGCAAGGATGGCAGAAAAACTCTATAAAATAATAAGAACAGAGGCTAAGGGAGAGAGAAAATTTCATTTCCTCCAGGTAATATGCTGTTACTGAATTTGATATTTCTAAACCCACAGATTTGTTTCCATAACCATTTTCAGCAACTGAAAATTTGGAGAGCTCTCTTTATAACATTAAGTACAAAAAACACTGAAGCTTGGAAATTAAGTGGACTTAAATAGGCCATAACATGCCTTTAGTTGATTAGCTAATTATAACTATTATGGCTAAACTTAACTTGAATATTTAGGGACTCAGAGCTAGTAAGCAATTCATTTATTCCTTATGCATGAATATTTTTCCTTCCAAAGGTATGTGTTTCTTCAGGCAATAGCATTGGTGATATTAATAAGTTTTAGGATATTAGTATCATTTAGCGCTCAAAGGGACTTTAGAGGACATCTAGTCCAAGGTTCCATAACCTGAGGTTCATTAACTTAAAAAAAATACAATTGTATTTCAATAAAACATTTCTTTTAATTCTACGTGTTTCATTTATACTCTTAAAAGCATTATCTGTAGAAGGACAACCAAGACAACCCAAGAGCTCCATGAAAACAAAAAGATCAAGCTCCACTGCTCTAAATCTATGATATATGATCCTCTGCAGTCCAAAATAGGGGGAAAAAATGGAGAGTAATACTAAAGGCAAGTGACTAGATATGGGACCCAGGACACTGAAAACAAGGAGAAAGGAAGGACATAGGGTAGAGTGTGAGAGGTTCAAGGAGAAACAACAAAACCAGATATAAGAAACTGATAATTAAATATATTCCAAAATATTCCTACGTATGCACATATTTGTGTGTGTGTGTGTGTGTGTGTGTGTGTGTGTGTGTGCGTGTGTGTGAGTGTATGTGTATTAACTACAAAGGACACTTGGAGGGAGATGCTATCTGCATCCAGACAAAGAACTGATAAATAGACATATGTATAGAATGAGGAGATGAAGATAACATCTTGGTTGCAAATTTAGATAAATGGAAAGATATTGGCATCCTCTACATTAATTGATGTGAAAGACAGAAGGAGAGCATGGCTTCAGGGTGGTGGAGATAATGTGATATGGAAGCAAGATGAGCAGTTTCCTCTCTGGGAAGTTCCCACACTGGTAAAACCACAGGAGTTGCTTTCATGATACCTCACCCAAACAAGAAGAAGATATGATGTTACTGGGATAAGAAAAATGCATTGGAATTGTACTATCATTGCCCACAAGGCATTTATGGTCTATGAGGGGAAGATAAGAGAACAAAGGGAAAAGCCAAAGAGTGCTATAGCAAAGCTTGAGGAGGAAGAGATTGCTTAAAGTTTAAGATGGCGAGTAAGGTCAAGATGGACCTTCAAATTTATGAAGAGAGTATCCCAAAATAAGCTTGAATTAGTCAGTTGGAACCATATCTGTAGAGTTTACATGACTATTTAAGCAGACTATATTTTATATGGCACATAGTAGCTAGTAGTAAATACATCCTTGTTAATTGACTGATTGATTAATTAATAGGCAACTGGATCTTGTAAAAGGTTGTGAACAAAAATGCAACATACCTATACATTAGAGGAAAATAAAAGAAAACATTTTGGCATGTGTACAAAGGAGGGGTTATAGATGAATGAATTAGAAAGAAACATAATTAGCAGGCTATTACAATAGTCCAGGGAGATATAGATTGGAAAGTGGTGGTGGATGTTCACTTAAACAGTCTCATAATTAATTAGCTACAAAGGTGATTTGAGAGGAAAAGGTCAGCTGTATCCTATAAGCTAGGATAACCTGAAAAATTGTTTTTTCTCATCAAAATAAATAAGAAAGCTTCAAAGAAGGGCAGGTTTGAGGGGAGATGATCTGTACAGGATGCTGATTTGGTAGGGCTGTGGATGATCAGTAGCGAGCAGCCTAAAATGCAGAATCTGAGAGTAAGGACGAGAGTTAAGGCTGGTCATGAAGACTTGAAAATCACCTGCATGGAGGTGATCAATTAAGTCATGGGAATAGATAGAATTGACAAACGAGATTAGATAGAAGATGGCAGAACCCTGGGGAAGGGTTGCCCACAATGAGAGTGCTTGAGGAGAAGCAGAAAGATTGAACAAATTACTCAATGAGTAGAAGTAAGCAGGTGACAGGAGAACCAGTGGAGAGAACAGACAAATAATGGAGACAAAGGCAGAAGAGAGTATTGAGCAGGACATGTTTTTACAATAGGCACAAATAATAAAGAATTTCAAGGAAGATGAGGATAAAGAAAACCATTGGATTTGGCACTTAAGAGTAATGGTGACCTTTGCTTCCATTCAATTCAATAAGCCCTTTTCAAGAATCTGGTACTTATCAAGTACTGTCCTGGAGGCTCAACATGCAAAGGTAAAAATTACAAAGTTCCCTTCTTTTCAAAAGAGGGAGGATCTGGATTGAGAGGGATGGGAAAGGAAAGAACAAAAGAGAAGGGGAGTGAAGGGAGAGAGGGTCTTAGAGAGGGAAAGGAAGGAGATAGTTGCCTTTGGAGGTTATTGGAACAAATGGAGGGTTTGAGTTTAGCCTTAGTGAGGACAAGACCCTCATCTGTTACTCTGATAATGGATTAAAAGAGGATAAGATGGATGAAGATACAGATGCTTTTAAGGTAGAGAAGAATAAAAGATGAGTAGATTCTTAATAGTTGCGTCTATATGTTTAGTAAATGATGGTAGGAGGTAGTAAGGGGCAATATCTTCAGAGAGAGAAGAATGTGTGAATGTATGTGTGTGTGTGAATTAGGAATTTGAGGATGAAGGTGAATATTTTTGAGATTTACTGTGAGTAGTTTCATAGAGAGCCAATCAATGATGAATACACTGCCATGCCATAGTGAGAGTCTGATAGATGTATGATTACATCACTTTTTAGTGGTTCTAGTTAGTGCCATTTTGTCACTTTCATTAGCTGTTGACTCAGTAGTCACAGACAGTGGAGTCTGAGGATTAGCAGGGCAGGAACAGCAGAAAGAAAAGAGGAGCAAGGAACTGACAGGTAGAAAATACTATCCTTTTGAAATGACAAATGATCAGGTCAAAACTTGGCAGGAGATGATGAAAAGCCAGACAAAGAGTGATGATAGGACCTCTGGGATAATTGCGTCTAACTATCTCATTTTACAGATGAAGAAACTAAAGACTAAATGACTTAGTCAATGTTACATAGCTAATACATAGTGGAACTGGACTAAAATCCAGATTTTCTAACTTTTATTTGACCCTTTTCCATTTCTCTCTTATGGCTCAGCACACCTAGCACCATTTCTTACACACAGGAGTTGCTCAATAAATGTTTGTTGGATTGAATTAGTTTCCTCTCCATAAGGCAGACAGCCTCCATTTACAGACATTTTGTTGTGTATCAGTGGTGATAATAATATAACAATAAACTTCTTCTGATTGCTGAACTTGGAAAAGAAAAAATAAATTTTGTTGCAAGTATTAATGACTGGAAGAAGCTACGAGAAGGAATTTGGCTGTGTTATACATGAAAGTAATGGAGGTTCAAGAACTGAAAGTTCAATATGACTCTCATGGAAGAGACTGACCATGGGTGTCATGGAGTAACAACTAGAAGAGATCATGGAAAATATAGGAGAGGTCTTTGGTGCTTTTGTTTAAACTAGAATAAAGATCACTAGAAGGCATTCAAAACTAACAAGACAAATTACATCACCATTGCCAAGAAAGCCTGATAAATTCAGAACTATGAATTAAAATAATCAAATATAGAAAACCTTATACAATTTCAGTACAAAAATAAACTCAAACTACATCCCTGTCTATAAAACATTTTAAACCAATGCAGTGAATTACTTTTTCCTTGGAAACTATCATGATGAAAGCATGGATCCCAAATTGCATGTCTTTTAGAGATGCTCCACATTAGCATGCTTCTGGAAATAAACATAGGAAACAACAATAATGCAAGCACTTAACAGAAAATTCCTTGGGATACAATTTGTCTGTGATTGGGTAAAAAGCCCAGAGAATCTACAAATAAATAAGGAGTAACATAGACACGTATTAGACAAGGGAGCGTGAAGAGTCAGACAAAGAAACAAATAAGACAAACAACTAGCAATTGACATACCCTTCCATGTCTGAAATGCCAAAATCTCAGTTTGTGGACCTCAAATGGGATTGGAGAAGAAAGCTCCAAACTGAGGCTATCGAAAACTGTTTATGATAAGAAGTGTTTTGTTTTACAGATGATCTGTTGAGCAAAAACATCCCAGGAATAATTTGTTGTATCTTCTTCCTGACCTGTGACATTTTAAACTAACAAAAAATGAATCTGACAAAAACATTACAGAACCTCATATTATAACCCACTAGATGAGTGTAACTTGCATCTTTCAAGTGCTATAAAAAATATCTTTACAATAACCCAGATATTTGCTGCCAATGGATAAATAAATGATTTACATTACAGGTAACAAAGACAAACCAGGAATGCCCATTATAGCATCACTCCAAGGCATATAGAAATTATGTCTTTTGTATTTCGTAAAATAAATTTTATTAAGTGGATTGGGAAATTAGATTCCAGGGCATTCTATATTGATTTATTATCTTCCAGAACCAGCTTATGCAGTGCATACAAAGCTTCAGAAGATTAAAATTGATAACAACTGCAGTTAAGAACCAGCTATGAAGTTCAAGTATTAAATGGATTTTTAGATAAATGGAAATGGTGTGAAACTGAAAATTTATGAGGCTTGCCCGTTAAACTTCTGCATGCCCTTTATCACTGCTTTTCACACCAAAAAAAAAAAAAAAAACCTCAACTAAATAAAATAATAGTAAAGTTCTTTCCCTCACATTTCTAAAATGAGTTCTTTTCAGTTCTAGTGCCATGTTGATGCCTTTGTTAACAAAGGCATGTAAATCTGTTCAGGGCAATTGTGCATACCGAAGTAGAAGACTTAATGCCAATTGTAAGTTTAGAATGGAATTCCCTTGTGCCTACGAAATGAAAACACAAATATATCAAGAGAGTAGTGAGATAATCATGACTCCAATGGACCATCAGAAAAAGGGAAGTTGTGGGTATTCAAGGCAATAAGAAGGGAGGGTAGTAATAATAAAAATAGCTGTTGATAGTTCTTGGTTTTTACATAGCTGGATTACATGAATTGCTTCATTAGAGCCTTATTAAAAAACTGACAGGTAGTGCAGATATGATTGTTTCCATTTTACAGATGTGGAAAAATCAGGTTAAAATAAGTGAAATGATTATGTCACTGACAATAAAGTAGTAGAGCTGAAATTCTAAACCTCAGATATTTGGACTCATATATTAAAAGTCATAAAAGATCTTACAGATCATCTCATCCAACTTCCCCTTTCCTTATTTTAGAAATGAGGGAACTGAAGTCCAGAAATGTCACACATGTGGCTGAGTTAGAATTCAAATCCATGTCCTCTGACCACCTCTCACCCCAGGCCAGTACTTTGGTCATTATTGAGAAGATTCAGCTTGAACTATTTCATGCTCACATTTCCTAATCTAATAATGTACATCTTCATCCTGATTCATTCATTCTATCTCTGCTGAGAATGAACTCTTTCCTGCTGACATTTTATCTTTCTTCAAAACTTGGCTCAAATTTCACATCTTGAATATAGCTTACCTTGAGCTGCCCAGGTAAAAGATCATTCATGTTTTCTCACATTACTTTACGTCTCTCCTTTGCTCTTATCATACTCAACACTATACTGTATTTGCTTATATGTGTTTTCTGGGCAATTAGGTGACACAGTGGATAGAGCACCGGACTTGGAGTCAGGAAGAATCATTGTCCTGAGTTAAAATCTGACCTCACTAGTTTTGGGACCCTAGGCAAGTCGTCACTCTGTTTGCCTTAGATCCTCATCTATAAAGTGATCTTCAGAAGAAAATGACAAACCATTCCAGCATATTTGCCAAAAAAACCCCAATAGGGTTTTGAGAAGTTGAACATGACTGAAAAATGACTGAAGAACTGATGATATATTTTCTACTGTCCCCAACATGTTTCTTGCATGAATGCAATTCTATGCAGAATTGTATGTTTCTTGAGGGCAAAGCCTATTTCATTGTCTTAATAGCCCCAATGTTGTCTAATGTCACACAGAAAAGGCTCTTATATGTTTATCAAATTGGAAAGAAAATTAAGAAGGATAAAAACAGCCCCAACTAATCAAGAATAAGAACAAAAAAAGGGACTGAATAAAACAAATAGAAATTGCTAAAGAGATGGTGGTGATGGCTGACATGCAGCAAAACTAGCTTTGTTTTGCTTCAAAAACATTTCTAAAAAGGAATCTTAAAAATGGCTTTGCATACCACAGCAAATCAACCCCCAAATATTCTTGCAAGCAAAGCTAAGAGCTTGTCAGCCTTTGCATTGTAAACCTGTATTATCTGGAGTTTATAACTTGGCCATAAAACTCAGAGTGGAACTAGGCATAATAAACCCCTTTGACAGCGTAACATATTTTTAGTGTATGTAGACGGGATTATGTTTCAACAAGGCTTTTAAGGTGCTAAGAATATAATGTTTTGGGGCCCAGATCCAACAGAATTTTTGTGTATATTTGAAATGCATTAAAACAAGAGGACTGGCCATTTCTAAACTTGCTTAGCATTAAAAACAAAAGAAAACAAAACGTATTTACAATTTGAGGTCAGACTGTTACTCCTGCACATACTGTGAGCAGAACTGTACCTCACTCAGTAAAAGGTTGGTTAATGAATGCATGAACCCTGGATTCTGTCTTGTGATATGATCATGTCATAAACTTTGAAAGAAATATGATATTTTCTTCCAGAGCACAGGATTTAATCAGCATGGGTTTCCCCTCTATAACTAAGTAGACCCTTCTCATGAGGTCCTTTAAAGAAAAAAAATCACATGGTTGCCAACTCTCTAGTGAAGAATCTGTCTGAATTTAGTTAGTCTGGTCTAAGGTTAAAAAAAAAACAACATACATTGTATTATCATAAGTCTCATTTCTGACACTAAGTACCCACAAGACCTTGGGCATGGAAGTAGGACTTCTAAAGAGAGCATATCTTCTTAATGGGTGGGAGGGGGAAGTGATAAAACCAAAGGAGAGTTTCTTTCTTCCAATTTATTACTCTTTGCTATATTTTTTATGTTGTAAAATTCACTCAAAGGTTTTCCATCTGTATGTCTTAGACTGAGTTAATAGACTATAACCTTAATGAGGAAGCTTACAGTGTTCCCTCAAGCTAAAAAGTGAAGAAGTACCCCATCTTTCATTCAATACGTATTTAGATATCAACTATTTTCAAAGGCTGTGTGGGGAGGATTTAGTTGACGTGATTCTTTGGTCTTCAATCTGTTTTAATCCCTTTGCCCATATCCACAATTATACTTTCCAAATTTTCCACCATTCTTAGATAACTTGTATAATCTGCTGCATCACCCATTTTTGAAAGTCCAGCACATTGTAGAGCATAGAATATAGGGCTTAGTAACATGTTCAAATACTGTGTCTTATCAGACATAGCATGTGTGTGTCCATAGATAAATCTTTTAAAATCTCAGTGTCCTAGATACCTTTGTGAGACTATAAGTTTCAAGTGAGTTTCTGATCTGCATTGGCAGGGGGAGTATTCACTTCCTGAACTCCAAACAAAAATGAAATCACAGGTCTGCTCCTCCTCCTCCCCATTAAAAAATGAAAACAAAACAAAACAAAAGCACCAACAACAAAAACCTTGATGCAGACCAATCACTTCCACACTTCTTGTCAGGAAAGTAGTCACAATGTCTTGTTTGCCCTACTTTCTCTGTGTTTCTCCTGTACTTACACAGGAGTCTGGTTCAAAAACTTTTGAAAACCTTGACATTTTTAATCCAAGGATCTTGCTAGTGATCTTACACTGGTCTATCCAGCTTTCAAAGACTTAGTTTCCTTTAGAATCATATAAAGGGTTTGGATTCTGAGGACTCTGAAAGACCTGTCACTTTTTTGTCCTGGGACACTTGTGGGTGCACATACAATGGTCGTTTGGCTCTCTAAGCCTCAGTTTCAGGCAGAGTCCGTGGAGGGGCTTCTAGTGTAAATGCCCTTAAAGTCCTCTTTGCTCTAGGTGTAGGAACCTGTAGGTGATTACATTCAGGTCCCTCAAGCTCCCCTATCCTCATTCTCCTTCCCCTAGGCCAATCACACAGGGGATCTGGCTCTAAAACCATTGATTGCCTTGATATTTTTCATCCTAGGAGCTTGGGAGTGATCTTATGCTTGACTATCCAGCTCTCTAGGACTCATTTTCCTTTAGAGGCATATGTAATGCCTGGACTCTAAGGTCTCTGAAGGACTAATCACATTTATTTCTTGGACCCTTTCATACAATGGTCATTTTGCTCACTAGGCCTCAGTCTCAGGAAGATGTCCGGGAGGGGCGTTTGTAGTCCAAATGGCCTTAAGGCCTTCTTACCTCTAGGTCTAGGAAATTGTCTTTGATCACATACAGATCCCTGAAGCTCCCAATATTTCTATTTCTCCTATCGTCCCAATATGGGGTCTGCTTGAAAAGCTCTTGAAATCCTGGACATTTTTAATCCTTGGATCTTATTAGTGATCTTACACTGAGCTATTCTGCTTTCTAGGACTCAGTTTCCTTTCAAATCACATAAAGGGTTTGAACTCTAAAGCCTCTGAAAGACTCATCACTTTTTGTCCTTGGACAATTATGGGTGTACATACAATACTCCTTAGATACTCTAGGCCTCAGTTTCAGGCAGAGTCCAGGGAGGGGCCTCTAGTGAAAATGTTTTTTATTTTCAGTGCCCAGGTTCCATTTAATGACTGGTTTAGAGTGATTATCAATAGCAACAGTTTCTCTTTCCCTCCCAGCTTCATTAGTTATTTCTTTTTCTTTTGCACATTAAACTGGCCATTCCCTGACTACTTCTTAAAAAGGTCTATTAACTCAATGGGTGTTACCTCCATCTAAGTGAATACCTGAAAAGGCCAAGGTCCCCCACTGCATCCTGGGTTGTCTCCTGTCATCCTGATGCATATCTGATCACTGGATCCAGATGGCTCAGGAGGGAAAAAATGAGGCTAGTGACCTTGCACAGTCCTTCGTCACTCACAACCAAGTCCAATGCAAGCCATGTCATCATTTCTCTGATGTTAAGGTCTTCTTTGAAAATGAAGGATGAACACAACAACAACAACAACCTCTATGTTGCTGGTGATAAGTCCAGTATAGTCCAAAATAACCTGTGCTTGATTAGAGAAGGGGAGCATTACAGTTTTTAGTAGTGAATTTTTCTTCTTAATTATGTTTTGCTTAGGATGACACACAAAAAACATCAATGATACAAGGGCTATATTGTGGTATAAAGCTGGCATGACACTAAAAACGTTTTGTTTTGGAATACCTTAATAAAATTTTATTAGTATCTTTATTTTTACATCACTAACATTTTCCAGTGTATCTTTCCTTCTTAATTTTCTCAGAAAGTCATTCCTTATTAATAAATAATAAAAAGGAAGGAAAAAGTATTCCATAAAAATTAGCAGAAAAATAGAAAATAGTATTGCACAGGGTTACACATCCATAGTCTACTACTACTGCAAAGAAGTAGTGGAGATGCCCTCTAATATCTCTTTTTGAGGTTTACCCTTAGTCATTACATTTGCACAGTACTTGGTTTGGAATCTTTTGTAGTTCTTTCCATTTACATTCAATTCTTGTGAGTGTTCCTGTGCTCCCATCTATTTTCATATTCAACATTTCTTCCAGTACAGCAATGCTCCATTATGTTCATGTGCTACAATTTAGTTAGTCATTACTCAATGCATGGAAATCTACATACTTTCCTGCCTTGTGCTAATAGGCAAAGTTATGCTGTGTATATGAGGCCTTGCCTTGTATCTTTGGCCTCTGAAGTATTATACTTAGTAATGGAATCTCTATATCCAAAGGCATAGACATTTTCATCACTTTCTATGGACCTAAAACTTTCGATAGATAAAAGAGAGGTAATTGCACATTTACTATTTCACAAAAGATCTTTCAAAGCATCCCATTAATTTGCAAAGTTCTGCTGAGAGTTCAGGACAAAATTACAACCTTTCGATGAGGGATGGTACGTTGGCTATATATAGCCACATTTAAAAGCGAGAATTAACACTTGCTTTTACCTGAAATAGCTACATAATCTATGCAAATTAAATTAACTTTTATGTTATGAGGAATACGTCTATCGGCAAAGTAGTGCAGAGAATTGAAATAATGCAATAGCTAATTCAAAAAAAATCTATATACTGTAATTCTCATTTGGAAAGCAGAATTACTTCAAATCTCTCCTTTGTATTGCTATAAAGGAACCTAGATATCCATTTAGATATCCAAAGTCAAATGGGGAATATAAACTACATAAAAATAATGTATATATTTGCACATATAATTACTACACAAAAAATTTGTTTTTCTCCATTTTTCAATAGATATATTTTTTTGTGAATTTCAGCTCACCAATTAAATTCCACAAATTAAGGAACTATGACTTATCATTACTAGGTCTCCAAAATTAAATAAGAAATGTATCATAGAAAATACGAACATAACAATAATAAAGGGGAACATAAATATCAAAGTAATCATGACATAATATAAATTTTAAGGGCATAAACACACAATACTGTGCACAATCATCTCAGGAGGAAAGAACTCTCATCATTAGGAAGAAACAATCCTTGAAGATTTGAGATTTAGCCATTCTTTTCTTTTTTTAAAATATGAACCTGGATAGCATTTTTAGAGGATTACATTACTTATTTAAGGAGATAATGAAGTAATGTTAGTAAATTCTCTGCTCCATCAAGGAATGCATTTCTGATTAATCAAATAGTGTATGCTGTTTATTATATATCACATATATGACTAATTTTATAGTACTTAAAAAGTTCATAATTTTGTTGCTATAAATACCAACTCTTCCTAACATTGATGGAGATTGAGTACTGTCTAAAACTTTTTTTTTTTAATTTAACTTTTAACATTCATTTTCACAAAATTTTGGGTTCCAAATTTTCTCCCCTTTTGTCCCCTCCCCCCACCCCAAAACACCCAACATTCTAATTGCCCCTATCACCAATCTGCTCTCTCTTCTATAATCCCTCTCTGCCCTTGTCTCCATCTTCTCTTTTGTCCTATAAGGTCAAATAACTTTCTATACCCCTTTACCTGTATTTCTTACTTCCTATTGTCAAGAACAGTACTTGACAGTTGTTCCTAAAACTTTGAGTTCCGACTTCTTTTCCTCCCTCCCTCCCCACCCCCTCCCTTTGAAAGGCAAGCAATTCAATATAGGCCAGATCTGTGTAGTTTTGCAAATGACTTCCATAATAGTCGTGTTGTATAAGACTAACTATATTTCCCTCCATCCTATCCTGTCCCCCATTACTTCTATTCTCTTTTTTGATCCTGTCCCTCTCCATGAATGTTGACCTCAAATTGCTCCCTCCTCCCCGTGCCCTCCCTTCCATCATCCCCCCCACCCGGCTTATCCCCTTATCCCCCACTTTCCTGTATTGTAAGATAGGTTTTCATACCAAAATGACTGTGCATTTTATTCCTTCCTTTAGTGGAATGTGATGAGAGTAAACTTCATGTTTTTCTCTCATCTCCCCTCTTTATCCCTCCACTAATAAGTCTTTTGCTTGCCTCTTTTATGAGACATAATTTGCCCCATTCCATTTCTCCCTTTCTCCTCCCAATATATTTCTCTCTCACTGTTTGATTTCATTTTTTAAAGATATTATCCCATTCTCTTCAATTCACTCTGTGCACTCTGTCTCTATGTGTGTGTGCATGTGTGTGTGTGTGTAATCCCACCAACTACCCAGATACTGAATAGTTTCAAGAGTTACCAATATTGTCTTTCCATGTAGGAATGTAAACAGTTCAACTTCAGCAAGTCCCTTAAGACTTCTCTTTGCTGTTTACCTTTTCATGCTTTTCTTCATTCCTGTGTTTAAAAGTCAAATTTTCTTCTCAGCTCTGGTCTTTCCATCAAGAATGCTTGGAAGTCCTTTATTTCATGGAAAGGCCAATTTTTCCCCTGAAGTATTATAATCAGTTTTGCTGGGTAAGTAATTCTTGGTTTCAGTCCTAGTTCCTTTGACTTCTGGAATACCCTATTCCACGCCCTTTGATCCCTTAATGTAGAATCTGCTAGATCTTGTGTTATCCTGATTGTATTTCCACACTACTTGAATTGCTTCTTTCTAGCTGCCTGTAATGTTTTCTCCTTGACCTGGGAACTCTGGAATTTGGCCACAATGTTCCTAGGAGTTTGTCTTTTTGGACCTCTTTCAGGCGGTGTTCTGTGGATTCCTTGAATATTTATTTTGCCCTCTGGTTCTAGAATCTCAGGGCAGTTTTCCTTGATAATTTCATGAAAGATGATGTCTAGGCTCTTTTATTGATCATGGCTTTCAGGTAGTCCCATATTTTTTAAATTGTCTCTCCTGGGCCTATTTTCCAGGTCAGTTGTTTTTCCAATGAGATATTTCACATTACCTTACATTTTTTTCATTCTTTTGGTTTTGTTTTGTGATTTCTTGGTTTCTCATAAAGTCATTAGCCTCCATCTGTTCCATTCTAATTTTGAAAGAACTATTTTCTTCAGTGAGCTTTTGAACCTCCTTTTCCATTTGGCTAATTCTGCTTTTGAAAGCATTCTTCTCCTCATTGGCTTTTTGAACCTCTTTTGCCTATTGAGTTAGCCTATTTTTCAAGGTGTTACTTTCTTCAGCATTTTTTTGGGTCTCCTTTAGCATGGTGCTGACCTGCTGTTCATGCTTTGCTTGCATGTCTCTCATTTCTCTTCCTAGCTTTTCCTCCACCTCTCTAACTTGATTTTCAAAATCCTTTTTGATCTCTTTCATGGCCTGAGCCCATTGAGTGGGCTGGGATACAGAAGCCTTGACTTCTGTGTCTTTCCCTGATGGTAAGCATTGTTCTTCCTCATCAGAAAGGAAGGGAGGAAATGCCTGTTCACCAAGAAAGTAACTTTCTATAGTCTTATTTCTTTTCCCTTTTCTGGCCATTTTCCCAGCCAGTGACTTGACTTCTGAGTATTCTCTTCACACCCACTTTGCCTCCAGATCCACCCAGCCAGTGCTTGGGGTCTGAGATTCAAATGCTGTTTCCCAGCCTCAGGGCTTTGTCAGGGGCAGGGCTGCTATTCAGTATGAGATCAAGTTCAGGTGCTCAGGTGGGGGCAGGGCCACCTCACGGGCTCAGTTCCCTCAGGGGGTTTATGCAGAGACCTTCAACAATGGATCAGGGGTCCTGCCTGCTTGGGGAGCCCTGGTCTGCTCCTGCCTCCTCTGCTGCCTCCCAAGGGGGCCCGAGCCACGGGGATACCCCACTCCCCTGTCGGCCACCCAAAAAGACTCTCTCACTCACCCCTGGAACCTGTGAGTGGAGGGACCTGCGCGGCCGCTGGAGATTCTGTCCCTGAAGCCTGCTGGGATCTGATCCTCTTGGTGCTGCACCACGGCCAAGGCAGGGCTGGGCTCAGCTCCCGGTCCGGGGAGTGACGGACCTTTCGCGTCAGGTCTCTCTGGAACAGAAATCTCATCCACTCCATTGTTCTGTGGCTTCTGCTGCTCCAGAATTTGTTGCTCCAGAATCTTTTTTACAGATATTTTATGGACTGTGGGTTCAGAGGTAGCATATGTGAGTCTTTCTATTCCGCCATCTTGGCTCCGCCCCCTATAACTTACAACTATTAGAGGTATTTCCTCAGCTATTGGTGTATTGTGGACACTCAAGTATTTCAAGTACCATTCAAACCCATATTAACAAAAAAAAAGAAAAAGAATCATAGTAGCAAAATATAAAATGTGGCTATAAATGGAAAACAAATACAAAAATTGATAAACTATTGTTGAAATAATTAGAATTATTACAGCTTAATCAGTATTATTAAAGTAAGTAATATCATTTAGAGGCACCTGGTAGCTGGAGGGGCTGTTATTATGTCTTATGAAGTGAGGTGTAGGTTTTTTAAAATTGGAAGTTCAATAACAAGACCAATTTTTTTAAGTTGGTAAATCTGTCATTTTCATGAAAGAAACATTTTTGTGGTCAAAACAAAAGATTGACAAAAATGTCATTTTTACTTGTGAAACTGACATTTCACTTCATGACTCCACCAAAACTATTATCAGAAGAAGACCAAGTTTGTCTATAGGAATTGAGCATCTTCATGGGTTTGAAAAATATCCCATTCCCTTAAAAAAAAGTAGTTGGATTTTTTTTTTTACTTTCAGTGAGGCTGAAAGTCATCCTCACTGAGACAATATGTTATGCTAAATATGTTGATATGGACTACTCCATACATAACAAAAGGTTAAGGAATATATTCTAGAGATTGACAAATATGCTTTTCTGGCATGATAAATTAACGGATTTAAATCCCAATTAAACATGGGTTTGATTTGAGTTCTAGAGTAGGAAAAGTATATAACTCAGTTCTTGAGACCTCAGCAACAAAAATGAGTAGACAAACAAACAAACAAAAAACCTGGACCTTTATGATGCAAAAAGGCAGAAGAAAACAACTCAAAAATGATCTACCAGTACCCCTTCAGTTGGACAAGAAGAAAAATTAGAATTATTTCAGAAAATCATGCAAGAGATATTCCAAAAGAAAGGAGAACTAAGAGAGGCTTTGAAAAAAAATAATGATCAATAGTTTAAAAGAAGAGATACAAACTTAACTCTTGTAAGAAACTTCCTAGAAATTAGAATGCACCAAATAGAAATTAATGACTCTAAGAGACAACAAAAATTCTTTAAATAAAGTCAAAAGAAATGAAAAGATAGAGAAAATATATCATTTCATATGAAAAACAACTGAAAATGAATCAACTAATGAAGCAAGAATAATTAAATCATCAGGAATCTGTGATCAAAAAAATAACTTGAAGATCATATTTCAAGAATATTATATATGTATATATATATGTATATATATTTAATATGCAGCCATAGTAGAACCAGAAAGAAATGTGAAAATAGGAAGGATTTAACAATCTCCTCCTGAAAGAATGACAACTCTCAGGAATGACAATTAAAATCCAGAGCTTTCTGACAAAAGGAATCATCATAAATAGACAGAAAAGACATAATTCAAATATCAAAGAACTATCATTAGGATGTCACCATATTTAGCCATTATCATTATGAAGGAGAAAAGAGCATGCAATGAGATATTACAAATGGGAAAAGACAAAGATCTATAACCAAGAATAACTTACCCAGAAAATTGGAATAAAATCCTATAAGAAAAAAAACGTACCTAGAAGACTTTCCATGGCTCATAAGGGGGAAAAATAAACTTTGAAATTAAAATATGAGAATCCAAATAAAGTGGAGAGGGGAGAAATTAGAAATTCATAGGGAATTGTGACAACCACTTTTTTTTTTCTGGCTGACCAATATACACAATTCAATTATGAACTGCTTGCATTCTAATAGGGAAGCAATTGTTATGAGTTCTTTCAGAATAGAGATATTGCCATCAATGAAAGTGGAGCTGTCTAAACTGACCCCAAAATATCTGCTCCTATAATTGGGCTCAACTCCCAGACAGAAGAATCAACCTCTCAATTTGGCAGTAGGAAATGAATCCTCTTTCATATAAAAGCTGAAGAACCAGAAAGACAATCTCCCGACAAGGGAATTAAAGGTATGATAGCTGACTTCTGCCTTTAAAAAAAAAAAAAAGGCTTTGATTGAGTCTGAGGTTAAATGAGTAATATTCAATAGAGGAATATAAAATAATAAAAAAGAGAACTCACTTTAAATACTGCAAAGTGCCTTCCCTAGAAAATTCTTGTAAAGTAGGTAGTTTTCATATGATTATACGGATTTTATACATAAACAAACTAGGTCTCAGAGATAGCAAGTCATTTCCCACGTGTCATACAAGTAACAAATGTCTCTTCAGAATTTTAATATCTTCAGAAACAGAACAATTCATATACTGAAAATAGCAGTGCAAAAAGAACTTTGAAATCCTTAATAATTTTTATCAATGAAATGACCAACTACATCTCCTGATGAGCTACTACGAACCATATTACTACTCACCTCCTGACAAAGAAATGAGCAACATAAGGTGCAGAGATGTATCTTTGGACATTATCTAAGTAGACAAAATTTGCATGATTATGCCTTCTTTCCTTTTTTCTTTGCTTTCTCCCGTCTTCCTGAAATAGTCTCTGTCCTCAGTATATCAGAGGAGATAAATACACATATAATTGTGTAGAAATATACATATACATGTACACACATGTAAAATAAATAAATTTGTAGGAATAAAAAAATACGTCAGCTCAAAGGATCAGGAAATAGAAGAAATCACCTCACATTGAAGGTGTTTCAATTCACTTTTTAAAAAAAGTAGGTTTTCTCCAAGTTAGATATGAAGAAAAAGTGGATTCTAGGTATGTGGAAAGGCACTATGCAAAGGCACAATGATGGGAAATGGAATATCATGTGAAAAATGACCAACCATCTAGTTTGACCGGAGCATAGAAGGAATGAGGGTGGGGATGAAAAGGTAGGATCAGGATTAGCTGTGAAGAGCTTTAAATCTCAGAGTAATTTGCATTTGATCTTAGAAGTAAAAATAAGTTATTGGAGTTTGGGGGAAAGATATTAGGAGGCAGAGTGACATGATAAGATATATCTTTACAAAATATCACTTTGGCAAGTATATAGAGGATGGATAATTAAAGGGAGGGGTCTGAGACAGTAAAACCAGTGAGAGCTTGAAGTCATTTTTGGGATCATCTAGTAAACATTTTCATTCATAAGTGGGAATATTGAATCATGGCGGAGCCCAACTTCACTGAGTTCATTAGTGGTAGAGTTGGGACTAGAATAGAAAACTCCTGACCTCTACTTCTGTTCTCTTGACATTGCTCATAGAAAGAAGAGGAAGAGACTTTAGCAATCACCTAGCTCGTGTCCTAAAGATTTTTTTGCACGTGTGAAAAGTAGAACCCAAAGAGGTGAAGTGATTTGTCCAAAGTTACTAGGTGGCAAAGTGGATAGAGTGCTGGGCCTGCAGTTAGGAAAACTCATCTTCCTAAGTTCAAATCTGACCTCAGTTTTCTCATCTATAAATAAAAATGGCAAACCATTCTATTATCTTTGCCAAGAAAACCCTGAAAGGGATCATGAAGAGCCAGACACAACTGAAAAATTACTGAACAACAGTAGGTAGTATGCCTAAGTTATAAGCATAGATCCTCTAACCCTAAAACCAATGCTCTCTCTATCTCTCTGACCCACACCGTAGCTTTTCAGTGTTTTTTTTTTCCAAAGAATATAATGTTTTAGTTGTTTTTTTTTTTAAACAGAGAATATTTAAATAAGTAGAATATAGGAAAAAAAAGATAATTTCAAATTGGAGGGAAGGCTGAAGGGCAGTCATCAGGAAATAATCATGAGAGTATGTGATATTCTGAGAAAGATTGAGAAAAAGACATCTGGAATGGAGAGTTCACTCTTAGCAGCAGCTTTTAGTGCAAACCCAGAATTCCACTGTCCTAAAGAAACTGAGTATGTAAGATAGAATAGACTGTGGAGGATCTCAGATTGATGTTGTAGTCAATGGCTCCCCATTAAAGGCTCTTGATCAAAGCAGTAACACAGTGAACATGATGTTTATGAATATTAACGAGATGGTAATATGATAATATTACTATGGGGTATTCTAGATGTGGAGTGTTCATGTTTTTTGTATTCACCTTTATGCCATTACATGGGAACTTTTAGGACAAACTCAGTAAGACAAGACTCCATCTCCATTTTCCCATTACTGCTGCCATCTTTAGTTTTCATAACAACTCTAGATTCTACACAGAGGTTGTTACCCTCTCTAAGTTTTACATTGTTGGAAACTTGCAAACATGTCAGAATGTTGACTTTGATATTTAAAAATCAAGAGAAATGGAAATAAATGACTAGAAAAATTTGCTGATGCCAAGGACTTCATATCTAGACATTGTTTCTCCTAACCTTTTTCTGATATCAGGAAGGTGTGAGACACTGTGCTAATGTTACTAACTATAATTCTACCTGTCAGTCCACGTTAGCAAATGAGAGTCCATTTTTAACCCTGACAGTTAAATATGTTTCCTTCCTGTTCTAAGTATATATTCCACTTCAGTTTTTTTTTTCCTTTAGCCTTTGGCAAACCCTAATCTTGAAATATAGATAACTTTTTGGGAGAAAATATGTCATCTCCTTGCCTTGTAATTACACTGTAGGTAGTCTTTCTTTAGTTACACAATTTGTTTATGACATTTTCAGCACATAAGAACCTAGAGAACCAGCCTGGGGGAAGGGGGAGGAAGGGACAACTTATTAAAAGACATTCATTTAGTATGGATAATATTTTTCCAGTCTGAAGTAGGATTTTAATTGTATTTACTTATAATAAATATGATCTGTGCCGGTCTGGTGCTGTGGTATGATTGCTTCATTATTTTTGGTCTCTGAAGGAGCCAACTTCAATTCTTTTAAAGTAAAGTTGTATTAATATCACTGGTTAGATTAATTGTGATTTTAAAGTAAACACTGATGAAAAAACATTATCTCTAGGACAAGTAAATAATTAATTTCTTCATCTGACTATACATGTGATTGTTTAGTCACTTAGCTACACTCAAGGGCCTCTGATACTGACATCACTTTTGTTCAAATAAATAATCACCATATTCATAATAGTTATTTCTAGAAATGTGAAGTGAATCACTCCTCCCAAGAGTGGGGGGGGGGGATTTTTTCTTTTTTTTCTTTGTTCTATGTTTATTTATTTATTTTTAGTTTTCAATATTCATTTCCACAAAATTTTGAGTTCCGCATTCTCTCTCCATCTCTAACCCCCCCCCAATCCACAATGCCTTCATTCTGATTACCCCTTCCCTCAATATACCCTCCTTTCTATCACCCCCTCCCTTCTCTTATCCCCTTCTCTCTTTTCTTGTAGGGCAAGATAGGTTTCTTTAGCCCATTACCCGTATTTCTCGTTTCTCAGTTGTATGCAAAAACAATTCTCAATATTCATTCTTTTTTTTTTTAATAATTTATTTAACTTTTAACATTCATTTTCACAAAATTTTGGGTTCCAAATTTTCTCCCCTTTTGTCCCCTCCCCCCACCCCAAAACACCGGGTGTTCTAATTGCCCCTGTCTGCCAATCTGCCCTCCCTCCCTCCCCAGCCCTTTCCTTTGGAAGGCAAGCAATTCAATATAGGCCAGATCTGTGTAGTTTTGCAAATGACGTCCATAATAGTAGTATTGTGTAAGAACTAATTATATTTCCCTCCATCCTATCCTGTCCCCCATTACTTCTGTTCTCTCTTTTGATCCTGTCCCTCCCCATGAGTGTTGACCTCAAATTGCTCCCTCCTCCCCGTGCCCTCCCTTCCATCATCCCCCCCACCCTGCTTATCCCCTTATCCCCTACTTTCCTGTATTGTAAGATAGGTTTTCATATCAAAATGACTGTGCATTTTATTCCTTCCTTTAGTGGAATGTGATGAGAGTAAACTTCATGTTTTTCTCTCACCTCCCCTCTTTTTCCCTTCACTAAAAAGTCTTTTGCTTGCCTCTTTTATGAGAGATAATTTGCCCCATTCCATTTCTCCCTTTCTCCTCCCAATATATTTCTCTCTCACTGCTTGATTTCATTTTTTTTTAAATATGATCCCCTCCTCTTCAGTTCACTCTGTGCACTCTGTCTCTATGTGTGTGTGCGTGTGCATGTGCATGTGTGTGTGTGTTATCCCACTCTGTACCCAGATGCTGAATAGTTTCAAGAGTTACAAATATTGTCTTTCCATGTAGGAATGTAAACAGTTCAACTTTTGTAAAGTCCCTTATGACTTCTCTTTGCTATTTACTTTTTCATGCTTCTCTTCATTCTTGTGTTTGAAAGTCAAATTTTCTTTTCAGCTCTGGTCTTTTCATCAAGAATGCTTGAAAGTCCTCTATTTCATTGAAAGACCAATTATTCCCCTGAAGTATTCTATTCAGTTTTGCTGGGTAGGTGATTCTTGGTTTTAGTCCTAGTTCCTTTGACTTCTGTAAAATCCTATTCCACACCCTTTGATCCCTTAATGTGGAAGCTGCTAGATCTTGTGTTATCCTGATTGTATTTCCACAATACTTAAATTGTTTCTTTCTAGCTGCTTGCAATATTTTCTCCTTGATCTGGGAACTCTGGAATTTGGAAACAATGTTCCTAGGAGTTTCTCTTTTTGGATCTCTTTCAGGCGGTGATCTGTGGATTCCTTGAATACTTCTTTTGCCCTCTGGTTCTAGAATCTCAGGGCAGTTTTCCTTGATAATTTCATGAAACATGATGTCTAGGCTCTTTTTTTGATCCTGGCTTTAAGGTAGGCCCATAATTTTTAAATTGTCTCTCCTGGATTTATTCTCCAGGTCAGTTGTTTTTCCAATGAGATATTTCACATTATCTTCCATTTTTTCATTCTTTTGGTTTTGTTTTGTGATTTCTTGGTTTCTCATAAAGTCATTAGCCTCCATCTGTTCCATTCTAATTTTGAAAGAATTATTTTCTTCAGTGAGCTTTTGAATCTCCTTTTCCATTTGGCTAATTCTGCTTTTGAAAGCATTCTTCTCCTCCTTGGCTTCTTGAACCTCCTTTGCCAATTGAGTTAGCCTATTTTTCAGGGTGTTATTTTCTTCCGCATTTTTTTGGGTCTCCTTTAGCAGGGTGCTGATTTGTTGTTCATACTTTGCTTGCAAGTCTTTTATTACTCTTCCCAGTTTTTCCTCCACCTCTCTATCATGATTTTGAAAATTGTTTGGGCTCTTTAAGACCTTTTCCCAGAAGTTATCCCATTGAGTGGGCTGGGATGTAGAAGCACTGACTTCCGTGTCTTCCCCTGATGGTGGGCACCGCTCTTCCTCATCAGAAGGGAGGGGAGGAGAAACCTGATCACCAAGAAAGTAACCCTCTATAGTCTTGTTTTTTTTCCCTTTTCTGGGCATTTTCCTAGCCAGTGACTTGAGCTCTGAATATTCTCCTCACACCCACCTCGCCTCCTGATCCTCCCAGCCCGCCCTTGGGGTCTGAGAATCAAATGCTGCTTCCCAGCCTCAGTGCTTTGGGCGGGGGCAGGGCTGCTATTCAGTGTGAGATTAAGTTCAGGTGCTCAGGTGGGGGCAGGGACGCCTCACGGGCTCAGTTCCCTCAGGGGGTTTATGCATAGACCTTCAACAATGGATCCAGGCTCCTGCCTGCTTGGGGAGCCCCTGTCTGCTCCTGCCTCCGCTGTTGCCTCCCGAGGGGGCCTGAGTTATGGGGGCACCCCACTCCCCTCTCGACCCGCCAAAGAGACCCTCTCACTGACCCCTGTCATCTGTAGGTGGAGGGACCCGCGTGGCCACTGGAGATCCCGTCCCTGAAGCCTGCTCGGATCTTTGTCTCTTGGTGCCGCGGCCACAGCAGGGCTGTACTCAGCTCCCAGTCCCGGCGCCCAGTCCGCTGCGCGAAGGACCTATTGCGAGAGGTTTGCAGGTCTCTCCAGAACAGAAATCTCCCTCGCTCCAATGTTCTGTGGCCTCTGGGTGCAGAATTCGCCGTGAGTTACTTCTTTGTATATGTTCTATGGGTTGTGGGTTTGGAGTTATGTGTATGTGCGTCTTTCTACTCTGCCATCTTGGCTCCGCCCCTCCTCAATATTCATTCTTAATAGTTTGAATTCCAACTTCTCTCCTTTCCCCCCTCCCCATCTATCCCCACTGAGGAGGCAGGCAATTCAATATAGGCTGTATAAGTGTAGTTTTGTGAAAGACTTCCTTAATAGTCATGTTGTGTAAGACTAACTATATTTCCCTCAATCCTACCCTGCCCTCTATTTATTCTGTTCTCTCTTTTGACCTTGTCCCTTCCTAAAAGTGTTTATTTCTTATTACTCCCTTCTCTCATTTGCCCTCCCTTCTATCATCCCTTCACCCCACTTGTCCCCTTCTCCCCTACCCTTCTGTAGTGCAAGATATACTTTCATACTAAACTGAGTGAGCTTGTCATTGCCTCAAGTCAGATGTGAAGAGAGTAAGCTTCCCCTTTTTCCTTTCATATCCTCCCCTTTTTCCTCCCCTGAAGAAACTTTTTCTTGCCTCCTTGATGCATGATAATTTACCCCATTCGATTTTTCCTTTCTCCTCCTAATATCTTCTTCTCTCACCCCTCAACTTTATTTTATATTTTTAGGCATCATTTCTTCTTATTCAACTCACCCTGTGTTCTCTACTCTGCTCTGTGCTCTTCACGTTGGTCTGTGCTTGTCACACTGGGGGAGGGGAGGTTTTTTCAAGAATTTTAGAAAATAATAGCAATAAATGGAACTTTTTTACACCAAATTTCCCTCCCTCTCCTTGTTGAAACCTTATTGTCTTATCTCTCGCATTCATTTATTTAGAGCTTTAAGGTTTGTCAAGAAATCTCTTCCCAGAACAACTGTGGGTAAAGAAGGGTAATTATTCCCATTTTACAGATGAGGAAAAAGCCTTAGAGATGGTGACTTGACTGATGTTATCTAGACAATGTCACAGGCAGGACTCAGTGTTAAGCATTTTATTTACTGAGTGCTAATATCTCAGACTTCCTTCTATTTTCTCCTTTAAAAGTTTTATTTTATTGATCTTTATAGTTGTTTTTATGCCACCTTTATTTTAGGATAGATCCGTCTCACCTCTCTTGCACAGTGAGCTCACCCATGTTACAAATCTTACGAGGGAAAAGAAAGAAGGCAAAAAATAATGAAACCTAACTAAATACCTTAACCATCCCCAACAGTATCATCAACTTTCAAGTCTCCTTGATAGTGATCAATTCCACTCTTAGGGACAATCTATGAGTGTATGTATAAACTCAAAGTCACCAATAAAGAAATTTAAAGCAAAAGAGAGATTATCAATATTTTAACACTGACTCACAGACTTTGTAGTTCACAAACCACTTTGTTAAAATGCCAGCTATCTGCTTTAAACAATTCTTAATTTAATTTAGTATTAAAAGAGATTAGAAAGTGATTAATCCTTTTACAAAATGACAAGTCTCTTCTAGAATTCTCCAGTATGATTAAAATATTATTTAATTTACACAATTCTGCTCATTCAGGCACACCTATTCCCTCTTAAGATATAATGTGTCGTAACAAAGATTTTCTCCCCAGAATCAGAGCCATGATGCTCTGTGCTTACTACTGAATATGGATTTTGAGGCCCAGAGCTGGAAGGGGTCTTCCTGGTCAGCAAATCTAATTGTCTCATTTTTCAGACAAGGAAACTTAGGAGCAGAGAAGGGAAGTGATAAAGAAGATATAGAAAGGACATAGCAGAATCAAGATTCAAGCCAAGCTTTTTATGCTGGTTCTCATCATTTTTTAAAACTATCCCTTAGCTGGCACTGGGGATAGGGAAAAGAGCAAATTAAAATTACTGAGATGTGAAATACCAGCTGAAGATAATACCATCTTTATTAACTGAAAGTATTCCTGGCACCCATTTTAAATAGAAACAAAGATCTAGTTTTCATACAAAATATGTAAAGTTAAGGAATACACTTTTATTGATTAGACTGAAAAGATCCTTAAGGGGTAGATATGATGGTTACTTATGATTGTATGTCTTTATTTCTAGCACAATAGCATGTCCACTGGGAGGTCCCAGTATATAGCTTTAAACTGTCACCAACTCAACAGGGAATTGGAATCCTAAAACTCATACTGCAATAGTCTAGATGGAATCCATTCATATAAGTAGACAATCAAACTATGGATGTTTTGATTTTGTGTCTTTTTAAGGAAAATAAGAGGAAAATCTAGTATTCAATAACATGTCAGAGATGAGTTGGTCAGTTACTGAATGAAGAAATTATATTTACATGGATTAAAGATACCATTTTTCATGTTTACATATGTGTATAAGAAATATGTATATATACATATATGTATAAAAATATGAATATATATGCATATATTCATATATATTTATGTGTGTATATAATGTAATATATATGTGTGTATGTATTTGTATACTAGGTTCTTATGTATATAAGTGTATATGTGGATATATAACATTTTTATTTATATGTTTGCATACATGAGGTTCTTCCTTTCTCCTTCAGAAAACATTCAATTCAATTCAACAAACATTAAGTGACACTGATGTGCTTCCTGTTCCCTATCTCTTCCTTTTCTGTTTCTCTCTACATAAGAAGAAAGATGACACAGAAGTTCCAGAACAATCAGGAGGCAAAACTATTCTCCATAGTTAGGAAGCGCACATCACTAACCTTACAGACTTCAGGATTCTGTGTATTTGGGCAGATCATCAAATTCAAGCCTTTTGGAAAGGTTATTTTGTGGAATGTTCATCTTTCACAAACATTCTCTTACTCTATATTTACACTGGGAAGATTAGCATCAGGCTAATTTAGTGACATTGGGTATACCCCCTATGCTTGTAATCTTCAGCATGTTGCCAATATTAACAAACCATATTCCTTTTCTTCTCTGTTCATATCTATGTCATTATCAAATGTTGCTCAGCTCACCTAATTCTGCTTCTTAATTCAATCACTACAATGCTTTCTTTTCTCTTAACCTTCCTCCCAGCATTTTAGTCTGTCTCTTTTTCTGATAATTACAAAAGTCTTTCCCTTTATTTATTATAATCCTATGTTTTCCCATTTCATCCTTGTCTTTCTTTCCAACCATTTCCTTAAACAGTGGGTTTGATATCAGATGGTTAAGAACCAACTCTATCTAAATAAGTCTTAATTGGCAGAGATCAAACTTTTTCTTTGTCTAACATTGTGCACAAATTCCCAAATTTTTAATATGTGATTCTTTTAACTTGAAAGTTAGTATTCCCTTATATCCAAGAGGTAAAAACCAACATTTCAAAGCCACTAGTGAAATATCATTTATTTTACTAAATGTTGATTCTAAAACATTGTAATAGAGCAATAATAACAAAAAAACAAGGAAGAACCCTCTTGACATTTGATGTAATGGCTTTGGACCTATACAATGGAGGAGTCTTCAAATATTTGAAGCTAATTTTTATCACAACTTCTTGTATGACTGTCTCTAGGTTAAACTTCCTTTGTTCTTCTGTAAATATAGTTCTGAATCTCCTTGATCATTTTCATCCTACTCTGAATGTTCTTCAGTTTGTCAATATCCCTCTTAAAATATGGTACCAAAACACAAAACTAAGCAAAACCAAACTCACAACCAACCAACCAATGTTCAGACTAAACTAAACATTTGGCATATTCTCTAGACTTTCTTTTACACATTCCAAGATCCTAATGTTACTATTTTTTGGTAGTTAAAGTATATGTTAATTGGAATTATGCTTACTACCTTTCTTCGAAGCTATCACATTCTCAGTTGACCTCATGGAACTTTGCTCATACTCCTCTCTAAGCTACCTATAATTTTAAATTCTAAGCAGTTTCACACCCTGACAAAAGTATTGCCTTTGATTTCAGAGGACCTGGGACAGAATACTGATTCTGCTGTTTACTACCTATGTGCCTATGAACAAGTATTCTAAACTCTAGGCTTCGGAGTCATCATTTTTTTAATGACAGGATTGGATGAGATGATCTCAAAGATTTCTCCAAGTTCTTGGACATCTGTCTTATAGGCATTAGTTCATTTCGGAATATGTCATTACTTCTACTATACTCTAAGATCCTTGAAAGTAGTGGTCATCTTTTATTTATCCCTAGCATCATCCCTAGAACTACTTCAATATAACTTGTAAGAAATAGGAACTAAAATTCATTTCTCTTCCAATAATAATTTATTATGTACCTACCATGTGGTAGCCATTGTGCTAAGCACTAGGGACACAATTAATAATAACAAAGACCATGTTTGCCCTCAAGAAATTTACAATCATGGGAGTATCTTGCTCCATCAAGGTGAAAATAAAATAACAGCAAAATAATGAAGTATCACATAACTTGATTGTATCAAGTTTGCAGATAAGGTCTCCCCCTGAATTTTCTGATCAAAAATTCTTTTTTGTTCCTATGCAATCTTTTTTTTTTAGCACTTATCTAATCTGTGATTTTGAATTTCATATGTATTATGTGGTATGCCTAGATTCTTCCTGTTTTCTCCAGTTGGACTACAAGCCTTTTGAGGGCATAAACTGTATCTTTTACTAAATTTTGTACATAGGTTCTAGCTTAGAGTTGGTGCTACATAAATATTGTTGATGATAAAGCTATAGATAAGCCAATATTTTCCAAACTGGAGTGTCCATCATTCATAAACTTAATTTATTATTCTGAATTTAAACACCAAAAAAGAGCATTCCCATACACATAACAGAGCGTCATAACAGGATTATATATGGATGTCCATTTCATCAGGAATACATTTTTAAAGTATATAACAATCCCACATATTAATTTCAAAACATTAGACAAAAATGTGAAAAGCTAGCATTTGGGATAAGTTTTCATGCTTCCTGAACTGACTTGTGCATTCAAGGTTGAATCGTTTGTTTCTTTGAGCCTAACCACTGGGGTGGTAGTGGTATTAGACACACTATATTGGTGAAGCATTCAGAAAAGAATAGCACATGCCAGGAAAATGCCATCTGTTGTTTACCTGATAGTGAACAGGTAAGTCAGGCATCATGCTAGATTAAATCATCATTACAAAGCAAAAGTACAAATAGCACATTGGCATTAACTTTAAATCTGGCTTCTGTTTGTATAAGCTGGGCCTTTGGAATCCGTTCGTTGAGTTGGAGGACCACCTCTCTCCAAAAATACTACTATTCACAGTACGCTTTATAATGTGCTGTAAAATAAATGAGGCAAATCTCCCTGTTCATGAATTTAATAAGGGTGTGTACTTTTTCCTCCCCTCTAAAAGAGGGCTGTTAACAAAGAGTCATTAACTGGAGTTCTCTGTAGGAGCCCTACTTGTCTCCAAGCATAAAAATGGACATACTGATACTATGACAACACAGCCTGAATTTTCTGCTTTGCAGACACCAGATTTATTTTTAAATGGTGTGAATCAAATGTGCACTGAGAGGCCAACTTCAAAATACAAAAGAAAAATTGGCAAGGGGAAGATTTTGCTGGTTTGGCTAAAGTGAGGGTATCCACAGCATTTCACTGGAGTGGGGGCTCCTGACTGTGGAAATCATTCAAATTGTCATTGTGTTTGGCTTGCCAAAAGGGGATTATGAATTAAAATCGGTGTTGCAGGAAATGTCACCTGCCCTCTGAAAGACAATAATAAATCAAAAAGACGTTTTGTTCATCCTACTTTGAAAAAAAATATGAAACAAAACAAAAATGCAGATCACCTATCCTAGGGACCTCTCTTTACTAGAAATAGCAGGTAATGAAGTGGGACAAGTGTTTTGGGCATTATTTTTAATTGTTAGCCTTGGGAAAGGTAAAGGGATGGAGTACAACTTTCAATACTTGTTCATAAAGAGAAAAAGGGGGAAAAGACACACAAAGTAAACAAATGAAAGAATATGCTAAATATTATCTTGTACTCTTTTCTCCAAACTTTAAGCCTGAAAGCTGAGTGAGAAGAAAATGAAAGAAGCGAAGAGAATAGATCCTTCAGAAGTTTGAGGCAAATATCTCTAAATCCTAATAGATCTAAGATCATTCTTATGGGTACTCCCTCCAACTATGGTTCAAAATCATTTATTAAGCACTGTCATCATCACTGGGGATAGAAAGAAAAGCAAAATCCAAATTAAACCAAGATAATAAGCCAGTCCCTGCCTTCATCTTACTCTGGACACAAGATGTTAATGAAAAGATAATTACAGAATATGTACAGAGTAGATACAAGGTAGTCTGAGAGGGGAAGGTATTAGCAGCTGCCCGACCAGCAAAGGCTTTCTGGAGAAGGTCAGATTTGAGCCATGTCTTTGAAATTTTTTAAATGGAAGGGGGTAGAGGTTAAGGTCAGATCTGTCCTTCAGAACAGAAAACTTGACAGCCAAGTAGAAAATAGCTTGTAATGGAGAAAGACTTGAGAGAGGGAGATCAAGCAGTGGGCTAATGCTGATGTCCAATTGAGAAGTGATGAGGTTCTGTACCAGGGTGATGGCTGAATGAATAAAGGGAATAGATATATACAAGATTACGAAGATACTAAAGGTGGTGACATGGGTGATTGAGAAGATGGTAATGTTCTCAATAATAATAGGGAAGTTTGGAAAGGGGGAAAGACTTAAGGAGAAAGTATATTGTTTTATAGAAATGTTAAATTTGAGAGACTTTTCCAATATCCAATTCAAGATGTCAAAGAGAGAATTAGAAGGGTGTGACACTAGTTTAACTGAGAAATTAGGGATGGATATATAGATCTGGGATTCATAATTATAGAGATAATTGAACATATAGGAGCTGATGAGAACATTGGGTGGGATGATAAAAAGGGAGAAAAAAAGAGGGTCCAGAACTAGAATCTTGGGGGAAGCTAGTGTATATTATGTTAATGAAGAGCCAGAAAAATCAGAGAACTAGCAGAGCAAAAGGTCATGAAATTCTCTAGACAGGAGTGAGTTTCCACAATTAGGTGATTAACAGTGTCAAAGGCTATAGAGAGGTTTAGAAAGACTGAGAAAAGGCCATTAGACTAGGCAATTAAGAGATGATTGATAAGTTTGGAAAGTGCAGTTACCATTGAATGATGAGATTAGAAATAAGAAGTTTTAAGAGAGAGTTCAGAGGAGAAAAATGAAGGCAAACATTGTACATGGCTTTATTTTCCTTTATAAAAAATATTATTAATTCACATTTTTAAGTTTTTTTTTTAATTTTGGGTTCCAAATGCTCTCCCTTTCTCTAGCCCCTCCCTCACTCATTGAAAAAACTGGCATATCAATCTTACATGTGAAATCCTGCAACATATAGCTACATTGAAAACAAAAGAAGCACAATATAAAGTTTAAAAAATGATCCAATCTCTATCGAAAGTTCATTAATTCTCTCTCTGGAGGTAGATAGCATTTTTCATCATGGTTCCTTTGAACTGTCTTGGATCATTTTATTGATCAGAGTAGCTAAGTCTTTCACAGTTGATCATTGCTATAATAGTGCTGTTACAGTATACAATGATCTCCTGGTTCCGGTCACTTCACTATGAAACAATTAATATCAATGTTCCAAGAATTTTTCTGAAATCATCCCCATTGCCATTTCTTATAGCACAATAATATTCCATCAAAATTATATGCTGTAACTAGTTTAGCCATTCCCTAGTTGATGGATATCCCCTCAATATTCTAATCCTTTGACACCACAAAAAAAGCTATTATAAAAATTTTTGTACACATAGGTCGTTTTTATTTGATCACTTTGAGATATAAAACTCATAGTAACATTGCTGGGTCAAAGGGCATGCACAGTTTTATAACCTTTTGGGCTCCATATTGTTCAAAAGAATGGTTCAATCAATTCATGACTCCACCAAAGTGTAATACTATCCCTACTTTTCAGTATTCCCTCCAATATACATGAATTTCTTAATAAGCTTAGGCACAAAGGCAGGAGTTATATGGAAAAGCAACTAGTTGGGATAATTGTATCAACTGAAGGTTTTCTGTTTGGTTGTTGTTTTTAGTGATTAAACAGGCATGCACATATCAATGGGCAACAGGGAAGGAGTCACCCAGAGATAAAGAGAGAGTAAAGGTAGAAAAGAATAATACCACCTATCATACTGATATGACACCAATGCAATACCCATAGCAGCTGCTATGAGTATGCATGTGTATTTCCAGGGTAAATTCACAAAATATAAATAACTCTCTTTCTCAAAGACAAAACCAAGATATTTATTCAGATATCAGAAAGCCAAATCCACTATGATAACAAAGAAATTTATACACACCAGCAATCCAGGGAGCACTGCCATCCCCAAGCATTCCCTCCATTAGGCCTCCCTACAAACAAGCTCCCCTAGGCAAAATTCCTCCGTCTCTCACTCATGCTAGCTGCTCTGCCTCAACTCTGTCTTGGTCTCTTCCAGCTCTCTCTCGCTTTCACTTCCTGCTCCACCCATTCAGCAAGCTCTTCCCACCATGCCTTGTGATGCCAGCTCCCTGTTATTCAGGCTCCATTACAGCCCTTAGTTGGGCCTGACTTCAAAGCAGGTCACATAGGCCTAATAAGGGGCAGGGAAAATCTTCAAATTCCCTTAACATTAAAATTGGTTATAATGTTTGAAGATGAAAGTGAAAAATGTTGGAGAGATGTGGAAAAATCAGGACCTTAATTTGTTATTTGTGGAATTGTGAATTGATCCAACCATGTTGGAGAGCAATCTGGAATTATGCTCAAAGAGTGATTAAACTGCCTCTACCCTTTGATCCAGCAATACCACTACTTGGTCTATTTTCCAAACATGATTAGGGAAAAAGTAAAAATAACGTACATGTGTTAAAATATTTATAGCAGCACCCTTTGTGGTGGCAAAGAACTGGAAATTGTGGGGATGTCTATGAATTGAGGAATGGATGAAAAAAATTGTAGTATATGATTGTGATGAAATACTACTCTGCCATAAGAAATGATATGCTTGATAATCTTATAAAAACATGGATAGACTTGCACAAAATAATGGAGACTGAATTGATCAGAACCAGGTGAACCTTGTATACAATAAGAACAACTTTGAGCAAATAAGTCATTTTGACAACTATAAATACCTAAATTAATGACAAAGGACAAATGAAGGAATATATTCTCTCTTATCTAGAGAAGGAACTGATAAATAGAAGCATGATTTTTACAAATAGATATGTATACATGCATCGACAGACACACACATATATGCATATATACATACAAACATATTTATATCTAATGATAGCCATCTCTAGCACAGGGGAGAGAAAAGAAATTTATGTGATAACTTTATTATACATTTAAAGGGTGTACCATTTCAGTTTCATGTGCAATATTTTTTTTAAAAAATACTATATTATAGAAATGCCTATTTTATTCCATAAATTATTTTTTTTAAATATAGGAAGTAGAATATGAAATATAGTGGGAATTATTTACTGGAAAAGTCAGAAGGAGATGTTATAAAGGGTGCCCATAGAGGACTTTTCTTTGTGAAGGAGAAAGGCTTCCTGTCTCTAAGACCAGAATGAAAGAGATAGTGGAGGACGCCTGAATAACTAAAGATGAAGAGGGAAAGAAAGTTAAGTTCTCAACAAATGCTGCCATGGAAAGAACACTGTCTTTAGTGTCGTAGAATCTAGGTTCAAATCTTGCTAGACTTCTCTATCATGGTACCTTTTTAAAGTTATTTATTTATTTTATTAAGTTATTAAGTTGTTTATGCCCTCAGTCTCCTCATCTGTGAAATGAGGAGGTTGGCCTACATGTCCCCTGAGGTCCCTTCCACCTTTAAATTGATGAACCTATGATTTCAATTGCTTATTTCTGTGGACCATCCATTTCTTCCAAGGAATTCCTCACAAGAGGTCCAATATATGCATCAGGCATCTTGGTTATAATCTCTTTTTTGTGTGTGAATAACAGGACACATGGGCTGTACAGGGGTAGCCTGATGGTTGGGATATGGATTTACAAGTGCTAGACTTCGAGTTGGAAAATTTTGAGTTGGAATTCCATCTTGCACACTTACTAGCTGTGAGTCCTTGGAAAGATCCTTAATCACCCTCAGCCTTGGTTTCTTCACAGGTGAAAAAGGGGTGATAAAAATATCTACCTCAGAGGGTTGCTCTGAAGATTGAATGAAGTAACATATTAAGTACTTTGTCAACTTTAAAGCACTATGGAAATATTAATTATCATTATTGTTATAATTATGACTACAATGGTTAATTTTATTATGTGTGACAGCCTCATCTTTTTTTTCTACTTATATTTTCTGAAAGTAAAAACAGATGCTGTAATTCAGGCAAATGGAGGTGAGCTTACAAAACCAATACATTAGAGAAGTAGTATTCCCTCACTTGTTTTCTTTTGATCTTAATTATTTCTCTAGTGTATATGGCAATAAATACTTCCCATGATGAGAACATACCACTCACTTAAAAACCAAAGAAACATATTAATAAACAAAAACTTCTCCCCTGGGACTACTTATATTGGGAGCATTAGAAATATAAATGCAGTGTCACTTCCTTGCAAAATTTCCAATTAAGTGAGTTGTCTTTTTATTCATGTTGTTATAAAAATGTAGAACAGTATTCACTGGGAACATGCCACTAGCAAGGTTCTTTTTAGTTCACCCACTAAAAACACTAGGAAATACTAAGATAATGATAACAAGAAAAAGGGAATTCACAGTTTAAAGATAATGGGGTATGCCATTTGACTCTAACACTGAGTCATAATGATCTACTTTAGGAAAACAATCAAGCCAATATTGCAGGTAATAAGGACAGTACTTACAGTGAATCTCATTTTAGATTGTGCATCTCCTGCTATGTTATTTGGCTCAGTGGAAAGTTAACATTACTTAAATATGAGCAAACTGTGTTTCTATTTGCTGAGTCATTAAATGTTTAAAATAAACTTGAATACATCTGACACGATTACAGTCTGACTATTAATAAAAACAAAAACAGATCAGGCCTACACTAATGATCTGAAACTAACATGTTTAAGTCTCATATATTAACCTCTGCATAGAGTGAAGTATCATCGTTGTGGGATGATTGAGTGATGAGTAGAGGATAACCTATTATTACTTTGTAATGCCTTACACTTCTCATCTGAGCTTTCTAATACTATCTGCTCTTTGTCTTAGCTTGCTCTTTCCATCCTGTTATCATGCTGGTAGGTCACAAAGAAGAACCACCAACAGGTGGTTACACCTAAGTTCTTTTAAGGTTTCAAGAAAAATCAAGAGGTGCCCCCATCTTCTAACATATCACTTTATGTTCTAGACCTCTGGCACCTTGGGTCATCACTAGTCATCTTGACTTTTGTCTTGCCACTGAACTTCAAAGAATCTGGAGTAGAGAGTGGGGCTCATGACTTTGCTCACTTCAGGCTCACTTAAATCCAATTTATGTGTAAGTTGAGATAGCACCTTCATGATGTCATTGGTTCTTTTTGAGAATGAAGAAAAAACTACAACAAAAACAACAAACCCCTGACCACTACACACACTTTTGCAGAAACCAGTCATAATAATGACAATTTTTCAAATCTTGAACATGTGTATTTATTTAGTTAAAGGCAAAAGCAATAATGATAATACTAGTACTACTCATATAGTAAAGCAAGGTAGTCAGACAGTCCACAAAGATTTATTAAGCATCTGCTTTATTTCAGGCATTGTGTAGGATACAATAAGAGGCAAAACACAGTACCTAAAGTGTCTGGATAGTAGAACACATCACTACCCAAATATGAACTGGGTTGCTAAAGAAATGCTTTAACTATCTGTGAGATAAAGTGGGACCATACAAACCTGGTAGGGAAGTATTGGGAGGGCAGAAGCCACATGTTCAGTGCAATTCATAATTAGAGCACAGGCTTTCATGTCATTGTTTCTTTCAAAAATATCTTAACCACATAAAGCCACTTTGCTCAGTGATTACCTGCTGGTCCTCAACTCTTTGTAGCTTGGGAAATCCTTTTCTTTCTGAATGTCAATGGATACAGCACTTGTAAGCATTTTCAGTTTACAAAGACCCTTAAAGTATTTTGAGAAAGCATTACTTCCAGTTGAGGAGAAGCAGGAACTTCCTTGAGCTCTCCCCCAAAGTCTTCCAAATATCTGTAAAACATAACTCTAAACAAATTCTAGAGCTACAGAACCCACAAAATGATAGAATGAAACAAATCCCCAGCCCATGATAATCTGGAAAGTTGACAGAAGGGGTCTTTCACAATTGGGCAAGGAAGGAAGCAAAATCTTGTGTGAGCCGTGCCTGCACAGATTGGCAGAAGCAAGCCTCAGGGGACTGAATCATTGGCAACTGTGGCAGTTTTTGGACTTCTTAACCCACAAAAGCCAAAAAGATCAGTGGATAACTCTGTGGGACCAAGGTGAAAGAGGAGTGCGCAGTCTGGCCAGGACCGAGCCCAAATTTCGGTGATAGTGGCAGCAGCCACAGAAGCAGAAGCAGGAAGAGCTGAAGAGGCTACTTCCTGAGCTCTGGGCTTTCAGACAGGGCAGGATTGAGTGGCTGATACAAAATTCCAGAAGCCTGGGATGGTAAATCCACCCTCATCACCACTGGAAACAGAATTGTATCTTGATAAAAAGTTAGAAAGTCAAGTGTATGTCTGGGAAAATGAGTAAACATTGCAAGAGAACTCAGACTATACAATCCTACTTTGGTAATGGGGAAGATCAGGTCATACAACCAGAGGAGGACAACAGAGTCAAAGCTCCTACATCAAAAGCCTCCAAGAGGAAGATGAATTAGTCACAGGACATGGAGAAGCTCAAAAAGATTTTGAAAATCAAGTAAGAGAAGTAGAAGTAAAATTGGGAAAGGAAATGAGAAAAATGCAAGAAAATCATGATAATTGAGTCAACAGCTTGCTAAAAGAAACCCCCAAAACACTGAAGAAAATAACACCTTAAAAATGAACTAATTCAAATACAAAAGAACTCCAAAAAGCCAATAAGGAGAAGAATTCCTTAAGAAGCAAAATTGTCCAAATGGAAAAGGAGGCCCAAAAGTTCAGTGAAGAATATTATTCCCTCAAAATTAGAGTGGAGTAAAGGGAAGCTAATGACTTTATGAGAAATCAAGAAATTATAAAACAGAACCAAAAAAATGGAAAAAAAATGGAAAACTGTGAAATATCTCATTGGAAAAAAAAGCTGATCTGGAAAATAAAACCAGGAGAGATAATTTAAAAATTATTGGACTATGTGAAAGCCATGATCAAAAAAAAGAACCCATACGTCATCTTTCAAGAAATTATCAAGGATATCTGCCCTGATATTCTAGAATCAGAGGGTAAAATAGAAAGAATCCACCAATTGCCTCTGGAAAAGGATCCTGAATGAAAAACTCAAATTTCAGAGTTCTCAGGTCAAGGAGAATGTATTATAAGCATCCAGAAAGAAATAATTCAAGTATTGTGGAAGTTCAATTAGGATAACACAAGATCTAGAAGCTTCTACATCATGGGATTGTAGGGCTTGGAATAAGATGTTCTGGAGGTCAGAGGAGCTAAGATTAAAACCAAGAATCATCTACCCAGCAAAATTGAGTATAATCCTTCAGGGGAAAAATGGATATTCAATGAAATAGAGGATTTTCAAGCAATCTTGATGAAAAAACCAGGGATGAATACAATATTTGACTTTCAAATATAAGAATCAAGAATAAAAAGATAAAGATAAAGGAGAAATCATAAGAGACTGATTAAGGTTCAAGTGTTTATATTCCTACATGGAAAGATGATATTTGTAACTCATGAAACTTTTCTCTGTATTACGGTAGTTGGAGGAGATAGAGAGATAGAAGATAGACAGACAGGCAGACAGACAGACAGACAGACACAGACAGACAGACAGACAGACAGACAGACAGACAGACAGATAGATAGATAGATAGATAGATAGATAGATAGATAGATAGGTAGATAGAGGGCACAGGGTGAGGTGAATATGAAGGGATGATATGTAAAAATAAAATTAAGGGGTAAGAGTGAAAAATATTTGGAGAAAGAGAAAGGGAGAGATAGAATGAGGTAAATTATCTCACATAAATGAAGCAAGAAAAAGTTTTCACAAAGGAGCGGAAGAGGAGGGAGATGAGAAGGAAGGAGTGAACCTTATTCTCACTGGATTTGTCTTAAGAAAGGAGTAACATACACACTCAACTGGGTATCTTCCCCTACAGGAAAGTAGGGGGGGGAGGTAGAAAGGGAGTATGATAGAAGGGAAGTGTAAAGATAATTTAAATGGGGAGATCTTTCCCATCCAGTAATAGGTCCATGTGACCTGCCTGGGTCACATAGAAGTCTGAGTCACATGGAGCCTGTGGTGGGAGGCATTTGCTAAACAGGTGGAACAAGAACGTTGTCAGAGCATTCAGAGCTGGGAAAGAGAGAGCAAGTAGCTTCTAACATGAGAGGGAGAGCTTTTTTGTGATTTGGTTAAGAGAACTGGTTTGTGGGAAGACTAACAAATGGAAGGCTTGGGGATGGTAGTACCCCCTGCATTGTTATTGTATACAGATTTCTTTGTTGCTATGATGGATTTGGTTTTCTGGTGTTGAGATTCAGGTTTCTGGTGTTTGAATTAATGTGCTATTTCTGTTCTTCCTTGTGGAGAGTCTGTTATATTTTGCGTTTCAGAACTGTGCTGATTTGTCTCAGGAGCGTAGATGGGGAAGGGGGTAGTCAGAAGCAAACACTTTAGAAAAGGGACAAGGTCAAAGAAGAAAACAATAATTGGGGGCAGGATAGGAAGAAGGGAAATATAGTTAGTTTTTCATAACATGACTATTATGAAGATGTTTTGCATAACTACACATGTATGACCATGTTGAATGGCTTTCCTCTCAATGGGGATAAGTGTGGATGGAAGAAGAAAAAGAATTTAGAGCTCAAAGTTTTAAAAATGAATGTTAAAAACTGTTTTTATACTCAACTGGGAAACAAGATATATAGGCAATGGCATATAGAAATCTATCCTGCCCTTCAAGAAAGTAAAGACAAAGGAGACAAGAGAGGGAGATGATAAAAGGGAGGGCAGACTTAGGGAAAAGGTAATCAGAATGCATGCCATCTCAGGGTTGGAAGGAGGGAAAAGATGAGAGAAAATTTGGAGCTCAAAATTTTGTTGAAGTGAATGTTGAAAACTAAAAAAAACAATTATAAATAAATAAATACATTTAAATCTTAAAAAAAAAAAGAAAGTATAACTTCAATTTCCATAGCAGTTCCTTTTGATCAAGAACTACACAGCTCATCTAACTATCTAGTTTTGGACACCCTGTACAAGGCAAATGAAGTATACAACTTGTCTTATGCAGCCAAGTACCGTAGTCCCCATCTTTGCCTTGTTTTGCTTTTCCCCTTCAAAACAGAGCAGGAAACAAAGAACAACAGGTATTTCTACAGGCTCTACCTCTTAATCTCTAAGGGGCACCAAAGTGCAGTAATGTGAACTACAGTATTTATTCAGTCAATCAGGAACTGGAAGCCAAAGCTTTCTTATCTGCTAACTGTTGCTTTCGTTTTCTTGAAATAGGAGCCACAAAGCTGCATTTTACTTCCTGTACCTTTTGTTTCTTTTTCTGCCAGTTCTTCAATCTTTAGCCTCATCTTCCTATTTCCTATTTCTATTTCCTATTTTCTATTTTAGTACTTCACTCAGAGCCTCCTGGCTCTCAGAGGATTATCTTTCATTTCAAAGGGGAATATATGAAATTCCCTATATGAGATACACAAAGTCATTTTAAAATCATACCCCAGTTTGATAATTTCCAATTATTCTATTTTCTAATAGTTCTATTGGAACTATTCCAATAATTCTATTTTCCAATAAATAGTTTCCAGTAACAATTGGAAGTTTCTAATAATTCTATTTTCTCTTCCTCTCCCTCCTGTTTCCCCCTTTCTCCCTTTGACATCTCCCTCTCTCCATCTCTTTCTTTTATTTTTTCCTGGTTTTTCTTAAAAACAAAACAAAACAAAAACTAGCTATCTATCAGTGAGCTGAAAGATCATAACTCATAGCTCTATTTGCAACATATTATTTGAATCTTTGAAATTGGATTTCTTTGTGCTTATGTTTTCCAGTTTTTAATGAAATAAAAGTTGTTTTGTTCTTCCTCATTTAAACCATCATGATGTTCACTTACAAATCAGGCATAATCCTCCATCTTTCTAAAGATAATCTTAATCTTTTACATTTACATCACTGTTCATTTTCTGTCCCAAACTGTTCCAATATAATCTGAATATTGTGTCTTCATACTAATAATTTAAGACAGTTTATTGAAAAGAAAAAAAGTATTTCATACTCCTTACAGGCATTTAAGTGTTCATATATGATATGAATGTATCATTTCCTAATTGATGGAACTATTTTCCTTCATTTAAAAGTACTCTTTTTGTTCCCTTTTTAACACTAAACTGAACCATATGAAAAAGGCCTTAAGGGACAGCATTATACACTTATATTGTAGTTATACCGTTTCCTTTTTACAGAAAATATGGATAGGGCTCTTGGGAGAATGTTGAATCATAAGTGTATATACCACTGAAGAATTAGTAAGGAAGTTAAACGAAAACTAGAATTCTATTTCTGGCATAGTGAGTAGAGAAGCTCTTCAGCTAACACCACAGAGGCTGGTAACCAACCAAAATCTCTGTCCTTTACATAGCCATTTAATTTTGCCCAAGTTCACTGAGATGGGAGCTACCTTCCTAGTAGGGGTATTAGGCTACACTACTCTCATATCCTTTGGTTCATCACTGCCTAGTTATTTTGGAGACAATTCTACTTTTCTCCCATCTACAAAACATGAATCAGGTAGAGAACAGGTGATTAATTCCTACTTGAGAAAACAATTATAAGGAAAAGAGAATCACTGCTTGCATTGTAGAATTTAAAAAAGAATTCAAGAGCTTAACTTAGAGCAGTCAATTAGGAAGTTAATAGTAAAGCTTTGCTGTGACATGAAATAGTTTTTGTGAGATTTCTAATTATCTACTTCATTTCTTACCTCTGTGCTGGGCATTGTATGATCAAAGAGTTAAACTTGATGCTTCTGATATGAACTTTTCTTTTGATGCCTGACTTCTTTCTGTGGATTAGTTACTTTCCCCTCATCCCATGATGTTCTGGTCCCCTAGAAGGTGAAGATGCCAGTTGTTATTCTTGCAGTCTCAGTAGACATTCCAATACTAGGGATGTTGTGTTTAAAGGAAGGAAACACAAAAGAGAGAACAAGGCATCTGGGGACCTTAAGAAAGCTCAGTTAGTTGAGTTTATGATTGATGGTGGGAACTGGGGTGATGGTGGTGGTAGTGGGAATCAGTGGCCCTCATTATCAATATTTTGGGATAGAGAAGACCTATTTTTCTCCACTACTTGCTAATATTACCTCTTGTCCCCTAGGATCCTAAAGCCAAGAAGGCTGAAATCTAAAAGCTTCCTCTTCTCTTATTTGGTATGACATCATGTTCCATCAGTTCTTCAGTCTCAGAAACCAATCAGGGGATTCTCAACAGTGAGACATACGTAGTCAGAAGCCTGAACTTCAGAGTTCCTACCTGACACACCAAAAACATGCAAAGGCATGTTCTCTGTGTGTGTACTTCTGTGTATGTTACATATTCATGGCCCAATTTTGAATTGAACTAAGAACCTTAAAATCCCCTCAAAAGAGATTTCTTTTGTAAAAGTGGCCAATAGGAGTTCATTTCAATGCTGACTCTGATATCCAATAATAGATGAAGGGTTATCCAAGTTTCCACTGTGATCCTTGCTTTTGGCTGGTAGTTATCATTTATTTTTACTTCCAAACACAGTCATGGACCAGTACCTATTCTTATTTTCCACACTTATTAATGTGGATCTCCATGCTGTTCTCTGAACTCTTCTTGACATCAAAAGAAATCTGTGACTGGCATCAACATTAGTGAGATATAGCCATAGAAAAGAACTTGTTTCAGGCTTAATTCATTTTCCCTAGTGTTTTCAATGGTTTTGCACATCACTGACTAGAAACCTACTGTTCACAATGACAGCTAAATAAATTTTGGTAACTGACTGCTTCTTAACCAGCTAATCATTTTCAAGGAAAAGGAAAAACAAACATACACTCATATTTTTGGTACCTGTTCCAATCTTAATATTTTATCGCCTCACCAAAGCTACATATGGTGGAATATACCAGATGGGACCTTTTGACTTTTTCCCAGCTGATAGAAGTCTGACAACAATAAACACATTAAAATATAGCAGAAATTGTCATGTGGTTCTTCCTGAAATCTCACATCTCAGGTGTTGCTTTCTGAAAACGCTGCTCCACCACTGAAGAATTAAACCTGCTTTTAGAATGACCAAAATAAGGGAAAAAATTGTAAATGGAAATAACCACACATAGACAACCAGATTATGGAGCCTGGGAAAATAAAGAGCTTCATTAAACCATATGAAAAGGTAAAACTGTTTTTAATAAGACTTTTTGAAGGGCACTAGTCTTTTTTATTTTCAACTACCTTGAACTATAAGAGCTATTACTTTGAAATTCTCTGGATGTTTATATGTTTTGTTTCATTTTTCTTCCAGGCAGTCAAAAAAACCAAACAGTATGCTTTCCCAACAATTGTGAAATTCGAGTTCTCAGCCGTGAAGCTCTGTGCCTCTTAAGAATGATGGTACATCAAGCTCCTTCCATTTTCTCACCAAGGAGTAATTAGCTTGCATTCCTGCAGACACTGCATTTCAATCTTGTCAGGCGAGTTTTGTCCCTGGTTTTGAAATTCTTCCCTTTCTCATTTTACGTTTGCAGAAGAAAAGGGGGTGGGGAGGGGAAGAAACAAATGATCAGAAGCTAGGTTCAGGTTAAAAGGTGTTTTGTTTGTTTGTTTTGGTTTTTTTCCCTTTG
Organism: Notamacropus eugenii; assembly: GCF_028372415.1. Lineage (NCBI taxonomy): Eukaryota > Metazoa > Chordata > Mammalia > Diprotodontia > Macropodidae > Notamacropus > Notamacropus eugenii. Next base: position 106,858,020 of record NC_092878.1, read on the forward strand.
GTTTTGGGATTGAAACCAACATAGTCCGTTCCATTTCTAGTATATTTTAGTCAGACTAATTTTTAAAATTAATCGAATCCAAAATGTAGCATTTGGGGTATATATACACAAACAATGTGGCTATTTAGAATAGGTAAACTAGTTAAAATCAGGCTCCAGTGGGAGGGAAGATCTTGCAGTAAGCACATTTTCTGTGTTACAAGCAGTGGAGATAAAGGCTTTTGAGGGAAAAGGTAAAGATGGAGTTATAAGGAAATGACGACTTGTGTACATTATGATTTATATCAAATAGTTTTCTTGGATCAGAGCCAACTAAGCTTTAGTAATACTAGGAGATTAAGGAAGATATTAACATATTTGAATATGGAAATAATCCATTCTACCATGAAAACTTATCCAAATAATGCACAAAACAATTACTTGGAAAATGAAAACTGGAGGTAAATAAAGGTTTTCAAGGCTTTGTTTCATGTTAGCGGTTAAAAAATTCAATTGCTTGAATTTGCACCTTTAAAAAACTGAGTTCAGTTAAATATATCAATATACATCAACAACAAAACATGATTCAAAACAAACAATTCTTTAGCTGCTGCCAACTCAGAGGATTTTAGCAAGATGGAACCTACTGGTTTAGGTCATTGATTCTTCCTTCAGTCTTGCTGTTTCCATTTTTATCCCTTCTTGTCAGATAGTTCTTCTTCTACCACAGATAACTAAAGTGTGAATCCTCATGTAATTAAGGATGACTACAGACCAGAGCATCATCCTGCAAGAATAATGCAGGGAAGGCTAAACTGAGAATAAGCTGAGGCGTGTGATGAATGCTAAAGACAATAAAGAAAGATCTTGTTTTCAGCAATGGTGAGGAAAAATAGAAAGATCGAGAAAGAGATAGGGTCCCTGCAAGAGAATAGGTAGGACAATGATAAAAAGAGACAGGGATGAAAAAAAAAGCTGAATTACCATTGAGTACCTCACTTCTGTTTTCTCCTCCAGGGGGATTGATGAAATACCTCAATTTTCAGACTGGGAAAGATAGAGCAATAAATGGTCAAGGGGGAAATTGAAGTCCAAGATAACTAAGGAAATAAAAAACAACAACAACAATAATAATAGTGGTAATAATAATGAGCACATCTAGCTATGTCAGGTCTCGATGAACAGCATCCCATGATAATGCTAGAACTGTCCAGTCAGATTGCTGAGTTACTGCTTGTATTTTTAGGCAGTCTGGGGAAGAAAAGATGGTGACACAGAACAGCAGAAAGACAAATTTTCCAATATTCAAAAAAAGGAGAAAGCAAAATTCCATCTGTAGGCAAACTTGAAATTCTGTTAAGACTCTAGAACAGGATTAGGGAACCTGTGGTCTTAAGACCATATATGGCCTTCTAGGTCCTCAAGTACATTCCTTTGACAGAGTCCAAATTGTAAAAGGCCAAACCACAGATCTGCACTTCAGGACCTGCAGAGCCAAATGTGGCCCTGAGGTCATAGGCTCCCCATTCCTGCTCTAAAATATATTTTTAAAGGGCCAGTGCATGAACACTTGGAAAGGGATGTGTTAATCACTGTGGTGGTGGTGGTGGTGGTGGTTTTTTAACATTGCTAGATCAGAGAATGGGGTGAAACTTTTGGTATCCTATGATTGTATTTAATCCAGGTATTGGCAAAGTTCTCCTTGGACTCATTTCTTCCCCATAAGCATCTATTAGAATTCTCAGTTCCCTTCCACATTCACCTCAACATCATTTTATCCACGAAGCCTTTCTTAATCTCCTAATTGCTCTAGCCTTAATCCTGAAAAGAGTGGATGTGTGTGTGCATACACATATGTACATGCGTGACTATATTATGTTATGTTATATTACATTATATTAACTGTATTATGTTGAAACTTGGTATGTTGATGTCATTTTGGTCCTCTTTGAGAATGAAGAACAACCATATTAGGTTATATTATATTATATTAGATTACATTACATTATGTTATGTTATGTTATATTATATTATGCTATATTACATTACATTATATTAATTATATTATATTTTATATTACATTAAATTATATCATATATCATATCCTATTACATTATATTATATGATATGATATGACATTGAATTTATTTTGTACACATGCATGTACACACAGGGACTTAAAGAAGAATTGGCGAGGAAAAAGTGCTTTCAACAAAAGGACAGCAAAGAATTTCCAGCACAATTTAGGAGGTGAACAACATTAGAGAAAGGAAGAGAAAGTCAGAGACTTAATGAAGCTGGTGAAGTGATTGCTGGAGTTGAAGAAGACCCCACCCCTATGACCCCCTCCCCCAATCAGTTTGCCTCTAAAGGTCTCCAGGGGAGTCATTATCTAGAATAAGGGACTAAGAATTTCACTCTCATCTCAGCAATTAGAATAATAATAGCTAACATCTATGGAGTGCTTTAAAGGTTTTGCATAATGCTTTACATACATTATCTCAGTTGAAACTCACAACAATCCTATGAGACAGGCGCTAGTATTTTTTCAATTTTTACAAATCTTGAGACTTATAGTAAGTCAGTGGCATGTTCAGAATCACACAGTTTAATAAATAACAGTCTGGCTTCAAACTTAGTCTTTCTTGCCCCCTAAATCCAACACTGTCCACATGGCTAAACTGCCTTCCAGAGATAGGCAAGGACCATTTTGCAGTGAAGTGCAGAGAGCAGGGAATGTTTATATTTCTGCCCTAGACCTCTGAGGATCTAAAGGTTTTATCAGTGAGGGTCAGATAAGGCTACAATAAGAATAAGAGAAAGAAGTGACAAATATTGGTGTAATTAGGCAAAAATTTGAACTAATATTGAGGAGAAATTCTGATTTCTTGTGCTACCTAGCTGAGACATGAATGAGAACTCCCTAAACTTGGCAAATCAACTGCTATTCACTTCTGATATATTTAATGAACACAGATGAATTGTCAGAAGAAGTATGGAGAGCAATGCTAAAGATTATAATGTTTTTACCAAGAAATTAGGACCATGAAAGGACAGATGGTGTTTTAATACCTCTTATACATTGAAGACAAGGGTTACAGAAGAAAAAAGATAATTGAGGAATCAATTGTTAAGAAGTTGTCCTAGGAAAAGGGAAGGTGAATTTCTAGATGTGTGTGTGTGTGTGTGTGTGTGTGTGTGTGTGTGTGTGTGTATGCATCATTTCCACTCAGAGGTTATTCTTCCAACTACTTGCATTTGCATTGAAAAATTACCTAAATTGAGGCCTAGGTTAATTTAATTTCTAAGATTAAATTTGTTGATGGTTACTCCAATTGCTAAAGCTCATAAACTTCCACAAGTGTGCTTGTTATTAACAATAACCAGAAGTCATATAGATTTTAGCAAAAGAATTGAAGATGATGATGATTAACAGTTATTAAATTGTTAAGAACAATTGGTTTAAATTATTTTGTCCCATGAACCTAGAAGTCCTCCAAGGGCATGATCAATAGAGAGAAGAGGAAAGAAAATCCCCAAACCTGTTGTTGAGCAGGCAGGTATTCCACAAGTGTTTCCAACTCCTAAATTGGAACTCCTGAAATTCATTCAGCATTTTAAAGTCTCCAGAGCTTTTCTACTCAGTCACTTTGGCTGCTCCATTCTTGACCTAATCAAAGAAGTTTTTGTCTTAGAAAAGGATTTGTACATCCATAGATTTGACTTATTTACATATTAAAAGCTGAAATATGTTACTACTTTGATTGCATCACCTGTTTTAGGGGTAAGAGTCATCCCCACCATTACACAGAGAAGTGAAAGAATTTTGAGTAAGAATAAAGTGCATCTTATGAATGCTGGTATATCTATCTATCTATCTATCTATCTATCTATCTATCTATCTATCTATCTATCTATCTGTCTGTCTGTCTATCTCTATCTCTATATATTTATCTCTCTATCTATATATGACTCTATATAGATATCTATCTACACACACATACACACACCCACACACACACACACACACACATATATGCCTAGAATATTTAAACTGAAAAGAAAGTGACAGAGTGAAGTACAGTAGAAAGAGAACTGGATCTTTGTAGTCACAGGCTATGGGGTTCAAATGTTGGTTCATTTTACTATCTGGTTCATTGTGGGCTAACAAATTATCTCTCCGATCTTCAGTTTTCTCATCTGAATGAAAGAGGCGACTTAATGATCTATATAGTGTTTTCATTTGTAAAATATATATTTATTATCAAGATCTATTTTACAAATTAAAACTCCGTATGGATCCTCTAGTCTAATGTTTACATGTAAATAGATGGTTTATTTATTTTTCCATTAAAGTTCTAGAATTTTTTTCATAAAAGGTCATAGACATGTTTCATATAATTAAATATATGTGAATATTATTAATTTTATTATTGTAAGTGACTGTAGAACTTCTTGGTTTTCTATGTGAATTGTATTCACTTAACCATTATTTCCTTGGTATCTTGGTGAGTTCATTATTATCATGCTTTAAAAAACAAACAAACAAACAGATTTAGGATAGATAATATAAGGGTTTCAAATATATTGTAAATTAGCTTTTCCAAACTGGAATTAACCTCCTGTTCTCAAGATGACAGGAATTACATGGCTTGGGGAAAAAAAATCATTGATAGTTTGAAGAACTCAGACAAGCAATTTATTCACAGAATGATTTAGGACAGAACTCAGTTCCTGGTCAGCCTCATTGCTGGTTCTGATTAAAGACACACACACACACACACACACACACACACACACACACACACACACACACACACACACACACACACACACTTCAAATACAATGCAACTTCTGCAATGCATAAATGCTTCCATCTCAACTTTTTTCAAGGTAATTAACTAGAAATACAATGCGATCTTTTTTAAAAAAATAATTCTAAGACATAATTAAGTCGAGATTACAAGGGCATTGACCCATTGCACTGAAATGAGAGGGTGCTGAATTGAGAAAGGCTGACAGCACTTCCAATTCTTCAGCAGCATGGAAAAAGCAAAGCTCTGCACCTAGTAAGTGAGGATAGCTAGTAAATATGGTAGGGTGTCAGAGGGGCAGCTGAGCTGAACTGCTTGCCTGGCTCACCCACAGCAGCCTGTACCTTTTCCTACTCAACTAAAGACTTGCATTATATTCTTCCCTCTGTGATGGTTTATGTTAGGTGTTACAGGAAAAAAAATTCTTACATACAACTATGACTTTTAAAAAATGATACAAGAATTGATTATAAAATGGGTAAAGTTTCAACAATTTCTAAAAGATAATTTGAACATGGCAGTGTTTAAAAGAATATAACTTCCGATTATATGTCTTGATACCATTCAGATTTTGCATTCCATCATTCAAAATATCTATTTCCACTCTCCATTTATTATTTTCTTACATTGAAAATAAATTTACTATTTATTTTTAACATTCTTCTTTTTAATTTGAGTTCCAAATTCTCTCCTCATATGGTAATCAGCTATATGTGTTAAATAATGTAAAACATTTCTATGTGAGTCACATCACAAAAAAGCAAGAAAAATAAAGTGAAAAATTACACTTCAGTTTGCACTCAGAGTTCATTATATCTCTCTTTCTGCAGGTGGATTGTATTTATTAATCATAAGTCCTTTCAAATTTTCTTGGATCATTGTATTGATCAGAGCAGTCAACTTTCACAGTTGATCGTCATTATGACATTTCTGTTACTGACACAATGATTTTTTGGTTTTCTTCATTTCACTTTGCAACAATTTATATAGGTTTTCCCATGTTTTTCTGAAACCATACCCCTCATTATTTTTTATACCGTAATAGTATTCCATCAAAATCGTATTTATTGTTCAGTCATTCAATTGTGTTCAATTCTTCATGACCACATGGACCATAGCATATCAGGCTCTTCTGTCTTCCACTATCTCTCAAAGTCTTAAGTTCATGTTATTGCTTCCATGACACTATTTATCCATCTCTACCTCTGTCATCTCATTTTCTTTTTGCCTTCAATCTTTCCCAACATCAAGGTCTTTTCTAATGCGTCCTGTCTTCTCATCATGTGAACAAAGTATTTAAGCTTCAGCTTTAGTATTTGACCTTCCAGTGAATGGTCTCAATTAATTTCTTTAAGTATTGACTGATTTGATTTCCTTGCCATCCAAGAGTCTTTCAAAAGTCTTCTCTAGCACCACAATTTAAAAGCCTCAATTCTGCAATACTCAGTTTTCCTTATAGTCCAAATCTCACAGACATACATTGCTACTGAAAAAAAAACAGTAGCTTTGACTATATTGACCTTTGTTGGCAAGAGGATATCTCTACTTTTTAGTAATCTGTCCAGATTTGACATAGTTTTCCTTCCAAGGAGCAAGTTTTTTTCTTTTTTAAATTTCATGGCTGGAGTTGCCATCTGCAGTGATCTTTGAGCTCAGGAATGTAAAATCTGACTCTGCTTCAATTTCTTCTACCTCTCTTTGGTAGGAAGTGATGAAACTAGGATAGTTTTGATGTTAAGCTTCAAGCCAGCTTTTGTACTCTACTTTTTCACTCTCATCAAAAAGCTTCTAAATTCTTCTTCACTTTCTGCCATCTGAGTGGTATCATCTAAATATCTGAGATTATTGATATTTCTTTCAGCAATGTTAATTCTGCCTTTTGATGCATCTAACCTGGCATGTCACATGTTATATTCTGCGCGCAAGTAAAATAAATAATGTGATAATATACAGCCTTATCATACTTCTTTTCCAATCTTAAAACGATCAGTTGTCCCATGTTCAATTCTAACTATTACTTCTTCACCCATATACAGGTTCCTCAGGAGATAAGATGATCTGATACCTCCATGTCTTTGAGGGCTTGTCACATTTTTCTGTGACACAAGGCTCTTGTGCAGTCAATGGAGCAGAAGTAGATGTCTTTCTGTAACCCCCTTGCTTTCACCATAATCCAGTGAATAGCGATAATTTGGTTTCTAGTTCCTCTGCTTCTTTGAAAACCATTCTATTCTGGTAATTCTCAGTTCAAATATTAATGAAGCCTAACTTTTGGAATCTTAAGTATAACTTTGCTGGAGTGTGAAATGAGTACAATTCTCCAGTAATTTGGACATTCCTTGGCATTGTCCTTTTTTAGGATTGGGACATAAATTAACCTTTTCCAATCCAGTGGCCACTGTTGAGTTTTTCAAATTTATTGGCATATTGAACACAGTGCTTTAACAGCATTATCTTATATTGTTTTCAGCAGCTGGAACTGCATTACCTCCATAAGCCTTATTATTTGCAATACTTGCTTAGGCCCACTTGGACATGATTCTCCAGGAGGTTTGACTCTAGAGTAATAAACACTCCATCACGGTTATGAGTGATATTAAAATTTCTCTTGTATAGTTCTTTTTTTTTGTATCCTTGCTCTCTCTTCTTAATTTCTTCTGTTTCTGTTAAGTCCCACCATTTTTGTCTTTTACCATATGGCACTCAAAATCATATGCCTGATCTTATTGAGCTATTACCCAATTGCTGAACTTCTCTTAAATTAAGAACTATTTTCCAACACAATAAAGCATATTTTTGTATACATAGGTCTTTTTTCCTTTTCCTTTCATATTTTTCATACATACCTAATAATAATAGTATTGCTGAGTCAAAGTGTATGCACAGTTTTACAGCCCTTTGGGAATAGCTCTAAATTATTCTACAGAATGGTTAGACCAGTTTCATTAATGTACCATTTTTTTCATCTCTTCCAGTATTTGTCATTTCTGATAGATGTGAGGTAGTACTTCAGAGCTGTTTTAATTTGTCTCTCCCTAATCATTAGTGATTTAAAGGATTTTTTTAATGAATATAGATGATTTTGATTTTTTTTGGTCTGAAAACTTCTTGTTTTTATCCCTTGATAATTTATCAATTGGGGAATAGTTCTTAACTTTTCAAATTGGACTAAATTCCTTTTATAATTGAGAAATGAGGCTTTTATCAGAGAAAGTTGCTGGAAAAATATTTTTCATATTACTTCAATGTACTTGGTACCTTCTTTAGCAAAATATACTTTTCCTTATTATTTCTTTTAATTAGGTGTTTTTTTTTTGTTTATTTAGGCTTTGAGATAACGCTAGCTACTCCTGCCTTTTTTACTTCAGTTGAAGAATGATAGATTTATTCTAGCCCCTTGTTTTAACTCTGTGTATGTCTTTCTATTTCAAGTGTTATCTGTTTTAACATCATATTGTTAGTCTAGTTTTGTTATCCTCTTCTGTATTGTGAATGATTTCATGTTATTCACCTTTGCAGTCACAATTACTGTATACTTGCTCCATCAATTTCCAATTCTTTGCTACCACAAAACGATCTCTTTGGGAGGCAGACCTAGTGGTGGTATTGCTGGATCCAAGGGTATTATTTTAAGTGTTATTTTAAAGTTGTTTGGCAGTGGATATTGAAAGAGTTCATTTGGGTCAGTGCCTCTCCTCTGTCATCTTGGCTCTACTTCCAACTCTGCAATTTTTAATCTATCAATCTCTGTAAACAAGCTTCCTTCTCAATTTTCCAATCCACTTGTATATCTCTCCACCTTTTGTTTCTCTCCATACTTTGACCTAAATGTCTCCTTTCCTACACCTTTCAGTTTTCCTTTGTTTGTTTGTTTTTGGTATCATAGTGCTTAGTATAATGCCTGATATATAGTAGACACTTTATAAATGTTTGTTGACTGACTTCTAAAAGCTTGTTAAAGAGAAAAGAGGCAACAGTTCAATTAAAGGAAATTGTGGGAATAAATTAAAAAATACAAATATGTGTGAAAAGCTGGTATCTTAAAAGATATGAAGATGATCTTATTTAGTGATTAATTGCGCAAGGATTAGATTTGGAACATCGAAGATTGAGTGGTGGTTATAACTCTTATTCATTGTTGTGTGATCCTGAGAAATGTATTTAAGAACTTTGAATTTAGTTTTTTCATGTGTAAATGGGAATAATTTTGCCTGAACTTCCTCTTCTACCACGGTTTTTTTTCCTTTTTTCCAATTTATTTATTTATTTTTAGTTTTCAACATTCATTTCCACAAGATTTTGAGTTTCAAATTTTTTCCCCATCTCCCCCCTTACCCCACCTCAAAACACCATGCATTCTGATTACCCTTTCCCCTAATCTACCCTCCCTTCTATCATACCCCTCTCTTCCATTACTCCCATCTTCTCTCTTTTCTTGTAGAACAAGATAGATTTCTATACCCCATTACCTGTATTTCTTACTTCTGTTACATGCAGAAACAATTCTCAACATTTGTTCCTAAAACTTTGAGTTCCAACTTCTCTTCCTTCCTCCTGCCCCACCCATCCCCACTGAGAAGGCAAGCAAACCAATATAGGCTATATATGTGCAGTTTTACTAAAGACTTCCATAATAGTAATGTTGTGAAAGACTAACTATATTTCCCTCCATCCTATCCAACTCCCCCCATTTATTGTATTCTGTCTTTTGATCTTATCCCTCCCAAAAGTGTTTACTTCTAATTACCCCCCTCCTCTCATTTGCACTTCTTTCTATCATTCCCCCCCACACTCTATTTATCCTCTTCACCCCTACTTTCCTGTAGTGTAAGATAGATTTTTATACCAAATTGAATGTGCATATTATTCCCTCTTTAAGCCAAATGTGATGAGAGTGAGCTTCACTTTTTCCCTCTCATCTCCCCTCCCCCACAGTGAAAAAGCTTTTTCTTGCCTTTTTATGAGAAATAATTTGTCCTGTTCCATTTCTCCCTTTCTTCTCCCATTATATTCCTCTCTGACCCCTTAATTTTATTTTTTAGATATCATCTCTTCTTATTCAACTCACTCTGTGTCCTCTGTTTATATATATACATATATATGTGTGTGTGTGTGTGTGTGTGTGTGTGTGTGTGTGTGTGTGTGTGTGTGTATGTATATTTTATATATGTATGTATGTATAATCCCTTCAACTACCCAAATACTGAGAAAAGTTTCAAGAGTTAGAAATATTATATTTGCATATAGGAATGTAAACAGTTCAACTTTAGTAAGTCCCTTATGATTTTTCTTTCCTGTTTGTCTTTTCATGCTTCTCTTGATTCTTGTGTTTCAAAGTAAAATTTTCTATTCAACTCTGCTCTTTTCATCAAGAATGCTTGAAAGTCCTCTATTTCATTGAATGACCACATTTTTCCCTTGAAGTATTATACTCAGTTTTTCTGGTTAGGTGATCCTTGCTTTTAATCCTACTTCCTTTGACTCTGGAATATCATATTCTAAGTCCTTCTATCCCTTAATGTAGGAGCTGCCAGATCCTGTGTTATCCTGATTGTATTTCCACAATACTCAAATTATTTCTTTCTGGCTGCTAGTGATATTTTCTTCTTGACCCGGGAACTCTGGAATGTGACTTAAATATTCCTAGGAGTTTTTCGTTTGGGATCTCTTTCAGGAGGTAATCTCTGAATTCTTTCAATATTTATTTTACCTACTGGTTCCAGAATATCAGGGCAGTTTTCCTTGATAATTTCATGAAAGATGATGTCTAGGCTCTTTTTTTGATCATGGCTTTCAGGAAGTCCTATAATTGTTAAATTGTTTCTCCTGGATCTATTTTCCAGGTTAGCTGTTTTTCCAATGAGATATTACACATTGTCTTCTATTTTTTCAGTCTTTTGGTTTTGTTTTGTAATTTCTTGGCTTCTAATAAATTCATTAGTTTCCATCATGCTCCATTCTAATTATTAAAGAACTGTTTTCTTCAGTGAGGTTTTTGACATCTTTTCCATTTGGCTAATTCTGCTTTTTAGAGCATTCTTCTCCTCATTGGCTTTTTTTGGTTCTCTTTTGTCATTTGGATCAGTCTGTTTTTAAAGATGTCAATTTCTTCAGCATCTTTTGGGTTTCTTTTAGCAAGCTATTGACTGGCTTTTCATGATTTTCTTGCATCACTCTCATTTTTCTTCGCAATTTTTTCTCCACCTCTCTTGCTTGGTTTTCAAAATCCTTATTGAGCTCTTCCATGGCCTGAGACCATTGCATATTTATTTTGGAGGTTTTGGATGCAGAAGGCTTGACTTTTAGGTGTTCTTCTGATAGTATGTATTGTTCTTCCTCATCTGAAAGGATACAGGAAAATGTCTGCTCACCAAGAATGTAACTTTCTATTGCCTTATTCTTTTTCCCCTTTTGGGTATTTTCCTAGGCAGTTACGTGGCTTTGGAGTTCTTTGTGAAGAGGAGGGTATACTCTGGGGACCTGTAAGTTCTTAGTTCCTCCAAGGTGGCATAATCAAGGGAGAAGAGTTTACTCCTCTCCTGACCTGCACTCTGATCTGGGAGCCATTACAAGCACTCTTTTCTGCCCATGATCTGCCAGTAGAATTCCCTCTCCAGAGCCTCCACCAACTCCACTCTACCAGCTAGTGTGCCTCCTCCTCACCCCAGTGCCACCACTCAGGGCTGAGAATCATATCAGCATCTCAATTCCCCCAGGGTGTTTAGGCCAGGGCTCCAACAATGGAAACTGCCATCGCCTGGAGCTGCCTGGGGCTAGGGCTAGGGCAGGAGGACCCTGCTCCCTTCTCACACAGGTGAAAGAGCTTTCTCACTGACCTTTGAAGCTGCATTTAGTGTTTGTGGATTGAGGAACCTGGGAATTGCTACTACTGCTGGTGGCACCTTGAAGCCCACTCCAGTCCTGTTCCTGCCATGGCATGGCCAAAACTGGCCTGTGCTCTGCTCTGTGCCTGGGGTGATAGACTTTTCCTGTCAGCCTTCTAGGCTGTCTTGGACTGGAAATCTCTTTCACTGTCATTTTGTGGCTTCTGCTGCTCTAGAATTTGTTTAGAGTCATTTTTTTATAGGTATTTTATGGGTTGTGGGGGCAGAGCTTCTAGAGCTTTTAGAGCTTCTAGTGTTCTTGGCTCCACGCCCTACCAAATGGTTTCAGATAAAGTACTTTGCAAATTGCCAAACCATATCAAAATGTGATCAAATAGTAACAGTTATTGTCTCAGTAGTGTACATTAGAAATACAGATACATTTCTCTTTCAATAGACATGCTTAGCATCAATGAACTTCTGAAATCTCCATAAAACTTTTCTTTCCTAATTGAAAAGTGCTATTCATGATAATGGTAGAGGTGGTATTAGTGTTGGAAGAGTTGGCCTAGTTCCCTCTGATTTAAAACTCTATGATTCTGTCTTTACTTATTACTCTATCGTTGGCATTTCTTCACATTTTTCTCTCCTTTTCTTGTGTTTTTATAGATATCTACTTCAAAACAACTTTTTCTCATGATATAAGTTATTGTTCCACTTTAATTCCTTTGAGTCATCACTCAGTCCACTTCTTCATGCAAATAATCATCGAATAAAGACCACTGCTCACAAAAATCAAGAAAAGGTACAGATGAAAAGCAAAACATTCCTTCATTTATTTACTAAACATTCCTTGAATATTTCCTGTGCTTCTGGCATTGTTATATAGTAGATTCAAAAGAAGCATAGGACAAGTGTCCAATCTATCTGGGGAAATAAAAGATGTTCATATAAAACAACATGAGTACAAAATTTTAGTATTGGCATGACAACAAAAGACAATGTAAGTCAATGTGAAAACTGCAAAATAAAGATGTGATAGGGTTAATCAAAGCCTTCCTGGAGCATATGAATATTGAGTGGGATGTGAAGCTAGATAGTCTTTTTGTTGTTTATTCTGTCACAAAACTAACCTTTCCACCACTGCCAGAATAATTATTTTGTTTTTAATTTATGATTAATTTATTTTCAGTTGCTACCTATTAACTATAGTAGTTAGGTAGCACAGAGGATAAAGAACTAACTTGAAGTCAGGAAGACATCAGTTAAAATCCTGATTGAGGCACTTAATAGTTGTGAAACTCTAGGCCAGTCACTTAACCTGTGACTTCCTCAGTTTTATCATCTGCAAAATTAGGATAAAAATAGCATCTACCTCCTGGGTTATTTAGAGAATTCAATGAGATAATAACCTATATTATACTTTATGATCCTTAAAACACTACATAAATGCTAGCTAATATTATTAAATAAAACATAAACTCCCAAATCTGACATCTACAGCTCTTCATAATCTGGCTCCAACCCACCTTTACCATCTATTTCAGGCAACTCCATAATACAAACTCAATATTTCAGTTAAACTGGATTACACAACACTGATCTTGCCCTGCCCCCTCCAGTTTCTATGTCTAGAACAGGTAGGCAATGATCTCTTGGGAAGGGTTAGGGGGAGGGGGAGAAAGGACAATGTGAATAAAGTAGCAGGGATGTAATTAATTAGCTACAAAGTAAAGAAAATTATAAAAGACAAAAATATCCCTATTATATTACATTTAAAAAGCATCCATACATCCTACTGCTAGATGTACATAATTCCTAGGCAGTCACAGGTAAGAAAAGAAATAAAAGGGGATGTATATATATATATATATATATATATATATATATATATATATATATATATATATATATATATATATATATATATATATACACTGAAGCATTTATAACAGAACTTTCTAGTGAAAGAACTGGAAATAAAATAGTACGCATCATTTGAGGAATGACTCGATAAATTCTGATATTTAAATTTAATGGAACATTATTATAAAAATAAAAAATGAATTTGTAAACACAGCAAATAATACGACCTATATGAACTAGTGCAAACTGAAGGAGAACCAGGATAATAACATTCAGTGTATCTAAAAAAATAAAAGGAAAAAGTAGCAACAACTATAAGAAATAGAACACTGTATAATTACACTGATCAAGCACAACTGTGAAGAAGAGATAATAGGCCCTTTTCTCCTCCTTTAAGGCAGGTCACTAAGAGCGTAGGATATTGATTCTACTGTCAAAATTAGTTTGATGTGTTGGTTTATTTTAAGTGTTTGGTGCTCTTATTTTTCTGTGTTAAATGGAAGGCTCTCTTGGGAGGGAAGCAGGAATAAATATGTTTAGAAATATTGGTGCTGTAAAAGCAAGGAGCGTTGAAAGAAAATTTAAATAAAGAAGTATTAAAATGTTTTTACATAAAAGTACAATTAGAATAAGAAAAAATACATGAACTGGAAAATGTTTCCATTTAATATCTCTAATAAAAAGTGAACAATCTAAACTCTAGAGCCAATTGAAACAACTCTATAAGATTACCCAATAGTTAAAGTATTAAAAAATCTGACCCAGCATTATTTCAAGAAAGAAAAACAAACTTAAAAATCCTGAAAAAGTATTTGAAATCACAACTAAAATGATTAGAAAAATACAAATAAAAGAACTCCAAAACATAGTATGCCATACTGAGCATCATACTAGAAATGAATCACACTCATCATCATAGATCTTGAGATTTACAGAACCAAAAACATTAGAAAAAATACAAGGATAAGTCCTTAGAGATTAGAAACCATGTGCTAATCCCACAGGTAGCTCTCTCTTCAGCACTTGCCTCATTCACTGATATCTTTGGGAAAGAGTATTAGATTTGGAGTAAAGGAAATTCTGTTAGAATCCAAGCTCCCTTATTCTCTGTGTAACCATGGGCAAGTCAGATAATGTGTCTGAGTTTTAGCTTCCACATTTCTACATAATTGCTAAGTATGACTGTGAAGTGTAAGGAATCTACTTTCTTCTCTTTTCCCTCTTAATCTCAAAGGTGATAGGGTCAAGACCCTCATTCACTGTTCCTAACTCTACTTATTAGACCACTTCTGAGGTCCATCTTTTTCTTCTAGTTCTTCCTAGCTTCTCCCCTACCCTTTCAAAGAAAGGGTAGAAGGATGTTAAGTACCAGGGTTCCTTAGAATCATATTTTCTTTGGTAGGTATGGGGAAACTGTTACCTCAAGGCCTCAAGCATGGCCCTTTTAGTGAATCAAAATTTCATAGAAAGTTAAGATTCAGTTACAGGGCCATACTTGAGTACCTAGAAGGCTCCACGTGACTTTGAGGTCATAGGTTTCCTACCCTTGCCCTAGAGTGAGCCACACCATAGAAACTTATAAAAGACATCCAAGTGAGCCCACATTCAAGTTTTACTTAATTAGAAAAGTTGTATAACCACTCATAAGAATAAATTGTAGGTCATCATCATATACATTTTGACCATATATAACATCATGCCTAAAGATAATGGGAACAAACTCATTTACACAAAGGGAATCAGGCTTACAAACTACAAACTGAAGTTAGGGTTGAGGTGGGGAAGTTGGGGCAATAGGAAATGAGGTTAGTTTTGGTTTTGTGTTTTTGTAATGCTCCATCTAAAGAGTTCCAGGGGACTGATCCTTGTTGCTATTTTCTCAGATAGGTGACTTATAGACATGCTGCATGCTAGACATGATTACCACATGAATGTCACAACACTCTCTGGTCTGCTTCTCCATCATCTTTCATTTTCAACTCCTATTGCCTTGTAGATGTAATGCTTCTCTTCTCCCCATCTCTGGCTCATCTTTTTAACCCAACTTTCAGACTTCAGCACTTTTATAAGTGCTTCCCTGCTGTTTGATATTATGTGATAATTTCCCTATATTTTCAAGGTGGGAGGAGAGACTAAAAGATACCCAACTACATAATTCAAAAATATTTAGCCCATGAAATTACATTGGTCCTCATTCTGAGTATGTAATGGTAATTTAAGGTTACTGCTGGGTGTGGGGAAGAGTTAAAATCTTCCCCACCCATTAATGGTCCTCAATACCATTTGTTGATATCTATTGAAGCTCTGGATAAGAGGGCTCTGAAAAAATGTGTAAATACTCTTAGGTGAGGCTTTACTTTGGGGCTTACTTTTTAGAAGAAGGTTTGTGTGCCAGATGATACTTTGAGAAGCTGCTAAGAAAACCCCCAGCTTTGAAAACCCAGATGTTGGTGCTTCTCTCTCTTGTAACCATGTATAACAATTGGATCTGTCTGTTGATCTGTGATGTATGTGTTGCTTATGGTCAGACAGTTGGAAGCTCTGTCTCTTGATCTTTATTTCTCTGTATGTTCTCTGAAGTTCAGGGTGCTGACTTTTTCCCCTGAACTAAGTGAATAATATATGTGCTTGATTAAAGTAGATTGCTGACCCTTCAAAGGTTGCTTTCCTTTCAGAAAAGCAGACCTAAGAACCTGTGCAGCAGGCCCTCTTGTATTTGTTGGGGTCTTTGCTGTTACAGTGCATTACATATAAAATGAGGAGTTTGGACCAGATGACTGCTGATGTGTATTCTAACTCTAAATCAATTCCTTAGCAAGAATGGAAAGATGCCCATGTTTATCTTTTTAAATATACTCCTTCCCTCTCTCTCTAAAATAGTAATGTCTCCCAGACTCACTAGGTTAAAACAAATTTTTATTTTAAAATTTATCCTGGTATTTAGTCTACATCTTGTCTTCATACTGATGACATTTTGCTTTGTGTCATCATTATGTACATCTCTTGCCTCCAGCCATAAATTCCCTGAGAAGAAGGTGTGTGCCACATCTTTCTTTGTATTACAGTTAACTGGCCCTTACTGTACCAGATTCTGTGACTCATTTTCAATATCTTTTGAATTGCATAGTAATTACCACCCATACCCAAAAGGCAGTATATCAATCTACTCCTCCAAAGGTAGCATCTTGTCGCTCACTTGTTAGTTCTCCACCTCTCCCTCTCTCTCCCTTCCACTCCTAATTTTGAACTGTATCTGAATTCCTGTGTTTATTGATGGGTCTTTTCCACCAATCAAATCTCTTAGCTCTAGCATTTGTTTAATAGGCATTCCCTTTACATTTCTTCTTGCTATGTCTTACACTGATTCTTTTAGACAATATTTAATTCAAGTGGTAAGAGAAAGAAAACAATAATATCATACAGTTACTATGCAGATCCCAGATCATGAAACCTATTCAATAATTTTTTCAACATCATGAACAAATGGAGAGCAGCAAAGTGGACACTCAGTCTGCTTGGTTCAAAGAGACACTGTCTGGCACTGGTTGTCTTTCATTAACTCTGTCTAGGGCAAAGTAAAAATGCAGCTAAAGGCAATTTCATTTTCTTCAACTGTAGGCATCTTCCCCTTTCCCTTTATTTTGCATTAGACAATTCTCTCTGTCTCTGATTCTCTCTCTCTCTTTCTGTCTCTCTGTCTCTGTCTCTGTCTCTCTCTGTCTCTTAGGAATGAGGTCTTTATCACAGACACTAGTTGTAAAAATTCTTTCCAAGTTTTCGGCTTCCCTCCTAATCTTGGTTGCATTGACTTTGTTTGCACAAAATTTTTTCAAGTTAATGTAATCAAAATTATCCATTTTGCATTTCATAATGTTCTCTGTCTCTTATTTGGTCATATATGCCTCCATTCTCCATGAATCTGACATAAATTATTCCTTGCTCCCCTAGTTTGTTTATAGTATTAACCTTTATACCAAGATCATGTACCCATTTATACTTTATTCTGGTATACAGTATGCAATGGTAATTTAAATGGGAAAATCTTTCCCACTCATTAATAGGCCCATGTGACCATGAATCTGTGAAGGGAGGAATTTGTTGAAGGGGTGGAGCAGGAAGAATGAAACAGGAAAAGGCAGAGCTATAGCAGAGTTGAGAGAAAATTAGTCATGAGAGCAGTCAGAGCTAGGAAGGATGCAGGTAAGCAGACATCTGGCTAGTGGGAATGAAAGAGCTTGTTTCTGATTTTGTTTAAGGTAGTTGCTTGTTATTTGTTTAATAGAGATGGTTTATGGGAACTTAGAAGGGGGAAGGCTTGAGGGTTGTCCTCTGCGTTGTTATTATATATAGATTTTTGTTGCTATGATAGATTTGACTTTCTGGTGTCTGAATAAATGTTTTGATTCTGTCTTCCATGTAGAGTGTCTGTTGTATTTTGTGATTCAGAATTGTGCCAGAATATTCATGGCCACATTAGCCCCTGTGAATATCATGATGGCACTACACAGTATCAGGCATTCCTGCCACACTGTTATCCAGTTTCCCCAGCAGTTTTTGTCAAACAGTGAGTTCGTATCAAAAAAGCTAGGGTCCTTAGGTTTATCAAACATGTGACTGCTGTTGTCATTGACTATTGTGTCTTATTTACCTAACCTATTCCACTGGTCTACCCCTCTATTTCTTAGCCAGTATGAAGTGATTTTGATGATTACTTCTTTATAATAGAATTTAAGATCTGGTATGGCTAGACCACCTTCCCTAGCATTTCTTTTCATTCATTCCCTTGATTCTCTGGGCCTTTTGTTCTTCCAGATGAATTTTGATATTATATTTTCTAGATCTATAAAATTATATTTGATAGTTTGATTGATATGGCACTACCCATAAGCAATTGAGGTTTTTCCAATTATTTAGATCTGATTTTATTTGTGCAGAAAGTGTTTCATAATTGCGTTTATATAGTCCCTGGATTTGTTTTGGTAAGTAGACTCCCAAATATTTTACAGTGTCTACAGTAACTTTAAATGTGATTTCTCTTTCAATTTCTTGATGTTGGGCTTTGTTAGGAATATATAGAAATGCAGATGATTTATATGAGTTTATTTTCTATCCTGCAACTTTGCTGAAATTGTTTATTATTTGAAGTAGTTTTTACTTGATTCTCTTGAATTCTTTAAGTATATCACCATATCATCTGCAAAGTGGTAACTTAGTTTCTTCTTTCCTTATTCTAATTCCTATAATTTCTTTTTCGTCTCTTACTACTAAAGCTAACATTTCTAGTACCATGTTGAATAAGAGTGGTGATAATGGACATACATATTTTACCCCAGATCAGATTGAAATTCATCTAGCTTATCCCTGTTACATATAATACTTCCTGGTGGTTTTAGATAGATAGTACTCATTATTTTGAGGAAGGCTCCATTTTTTCCTGCACTGTCCAGTGTTTCAATAGGAATGAATTTATTTTATCAAAAGCTTTTTCTACATCTACTGAGATAATCATATGGTTTCTGTCAGTTTTGTTGTTGATATGATCAATTGTGCTGATAGTTTTCCTAATATTGAACCAGCCCTACATTTCGGGTATAAATCCTACCTGATCAAAGTGATCAAAATTTTGATCAAACCTGATCAAAATTCTCTTGATAAGTTGCTGTAATCTTTTTGCTAATATCTTACTCAAAATTTTTGCATCTATTTTCATTAGAGAAATTGGTCATTAAATTTATTTCTCTCTTTGGCTCTTCCTGGTTTAGATATCAGTAAAATATTTGTGTCATAAAAATAACTTGATAGGACTCCTCCGCCAATTTTCCCAAATAGTCTATATAGCATTGAAATTAACTCTTCTTTGAATGTTTAATAGAACTCACTTATAAATCCAGCTGGCCCTGGAGATGTTTTCCTAGCAATTTCATTGATGTCTTGTTCATTTTCTTTTTCTGAGATGGGGTTAGTTAAGTATTTTACTTCTTCTGTAAATCTGAGTAATTTATATTTTTGTATATATTCATCCATTTCACTAAGATTGTCAAATATATGGGCATACAGTTGAGCAAAGTTATTTCTAATTATTGTTTTAATGTCCTCTTCATTGGAGGTGAATTTACCCTTTTCATTTTTTATATTACTAATTTAGTTTCCTTCATTCTTTTTTTTAAATCAAATTGATCAAACACATCAATTTGTTGTTTTTTTTTCATAAAACCAACTCAGTTTAATTTATTAGTTCTATAGTTTTCTCAATTTCAATTTTATTAATTTCTCCTTTAGTTTTCAGTATTTCCAATTTGGTATTTAATTGAGGATTTTTAATTATTCTTTATCTAGCTTTTTCAGTTGCATGCCTAATTCATTGACCTCCTCTTTCTCTATTTTATTCATGTGAGCATTCAGAGATATAAAATTTCCCCTAAGAACTGCTTTCACTGTATCCCATAAGTTTTGGTATGTTGTCTCATTATTGTCATTCTCTTGAATGAAGTTGTTGATTGTTTCTATGATTTGTTGTTTGACCCACTCATTCTTTAGGATTAGATTATTTAATTTCCCATTAATTTTTTGTGTATCTTTCCATGGCCCTTTACTATATATAATTTTTATTGCATCATGATCTGAAAAGGATGCATTGACTATTTCTGTCTTTCTGCACTGGATTGTCAGGTTTTTGTGCCCTAGTACATGAACAGTTTTTGTGTGTATGCCATGTATCACTGAGATAAAGGTACATTTCTTTCTATCCCTATTCAGTGTTCTCCATAGGTCTATCATATCTACCTTTTCCAGAATGCTATTTACCTGCTTAACTTCTTTCTTCATTATTTTGAGATTAAATTTATCAAATTCAGAGAGGGGGAGGTTGAGGTCTCCCACTAGTATGGCTTTGCTATTTCTTCCTTTAACTCCCTTAACTTCTCTAAGAATTTGGATGCTATACCAACTTGGTGCATATATATTTAGTAATGATATTACTTTATTCTCAATGGTGCCTTTTAGCAGGATATAATTTCCTTCCTTATTTCTTTTGATTAGATCTATTTTTCTTTTTCTTTGTCTGTGATGAAAATTGCTACTCTTTTATTTTTTACTTCACCTGAAACATAAAATATTCTATTCCAGCTGTTTCCCTTTACCTATGTGTATCCCTCTGTTTCAAGTGTGTTCCTTGTAAATTACATATTGTAGAATTGTGTTTTTTCTTCAACATCTTTTGATGAATTTTTATCCATGCTATATCAACTAACTGTTCCTGTTCTCAGGCTTTGTCTATGCTCTCTGCTCTTTTCTCTTTATACTTTCACTTGGTGATCTCTTGTGGAGTCAGTTATGATCTCTATGCAAAATTTTCCAGATCTATTTTTCTAGTCTGAACATCTCTCATGAGCTCCAGACCTGTATCTTTCCTTTTTTTTTTTTGTTTCGGTATCTCCAATTAGATATCCTGTGGACATCTCAAACACAAAATGTCAAAACCTAAACTCATTTCCTTTCCAAAACTCCTCTTCTCCAAATTTTCTTCTTGCTTTCAGGGCACCACCATACTCAGTTCATGATCCTCAATTCCTTTCTCAATTCCTAATCCCTTCACATATCCAATTCTAGTTATAGTAATCAACATGCCAAAAATTGTTTCATAGAGATAAAAGTATAATAACAGAATTTACCTAGACAAAGAAAAGTTTTGAGAATCTCAAGGGTAACAAATTTTTAATGGGAAAGAGAAATCACTACTAGATCTCAAACTGTATTTCACAGCAGTAATAATTAAAATGATTTGATACTGGTTTAAAAGAGAAAGAAATTGATCAATGGAACAGAGTTGGCACACAACATACAGAAAAAATGGAGCATAATAGCATACTATTTGATAAACCCCCAAACTCCATTGACTATTTAATAAAAATTATTGGGAAAACAGGAAAGCATGTTAACAGAAATGAGACATAGACCAACATTTCAAATCATATATCATAAGAAGCACACAATAAACACATGACTTAGATTTTTTAAAATATTTTTAATTTTTCAGTTCAACATTCAAATCCACAAGAATTTGAATTCAAAATTTTCTCCTCATGTATTCCACTCCTCTCCCCAGGACAACATGCACCCCATCCACCACTTACTCCAGTCTGTCCTCCCTTCCACTACACACCCTTCTTCCATCTCCCTCCTCCTCTTTTTTCCTGTAGGGCAAAATAGATTTCTATTCTTCATTGTCTGTATCTTAATTTCCAGTTGCATGACAAAATAACTTTTAACATTCATTACCAAAGCTTTGATTTCCATATTATCTCTCCCCCTCCCCACCTACCTGCATTGAGAAAACAAGCAATTCAATATAGGTCATACATGTGTAACAATGCAAAGCACTTTCATAACAGCCATGTTGTAAAAGACTAACCACATTTCCCTCTGTCCTATCCTACCCTAAATCTATTCCATTCTCTCCCCAATCTGTCTTCCCCAATTGTTGAAGGCTAGGGTGGAGTGCTGTTGACAAGATCAGAAAAGACCTCTGGGGAAACTGTTCTTTGAGACTGTGCTCATTATCATCCGGAATGGCTCTCCATGCCCCCCAGATGTTTCTGTCTCCTGAGACAAACAAGAGAATTACCAAAAATAAGGGATATGTAAAATAGATGTCCCCTAGGCTAACAGTCTTTAAAGACAATAGGACTGGCCAAATCTCTGGGATTGGAGATGAGCAGAATCTCACTTAGGCTTGCAGTTTCTGTCTATAAATACCTTGAACCTCAGATCAACAGATGGAACTGGTCTATCTTTTCCCACCTCCCGTGTCTCTTTTTTTCAACCACTTCAGCGAGCCGTGTAGGGATGCCGGCCCTCCGCTACACCCAATACTGCTTGCTTCTGATTATTCCCTTTCCCAATTTGCTGTCTCTTGTATTATCTTCCCTCTCCTCTCCCCTTTCCCCCTCCTTTCCTGCAGGGTAAAATAGATTTCCTTAACCAATTGAGTGTTTGTTATTCCTCAAGCCAAATCTCATGAGAGTAAGGCTCATTCATTGCCTTTCATCTCCCCCCTCTTCCCCTCCATTCTTCCCTCTTCCATGTGAGATGATTAACTACATTGCACCTCTCCCTTTCTCCTACTCCCAGCACATTCCATTCAACAGTAAATTTTATTTTTATATTTCTCCCTTCACATTCAGCTCACCCTGTGCCCTCTTTCTTTGTATATGCATTCACATACATATACATGTACATACATGTGTGTATATATATATACACATATATACATGCATACACACATACACCCATGTGCATATACATACCTACAATATATAATATACACATAGATACATACGCATACACGCCTACATATATATTCCCTCTAACTATCCTAATACTGAAAAAGTCTCATAAATTACAAATAAGATCTTTGCATGTAGGAATGTAAGCTATTCAACTTCAGTTGGTTCCTTAAGGCTTCTCTTTCCTGTTTACCTTTTCATGTTTCTCTTGATTCTTGTATTTGAAAGTCAAACTTTCTATTCAGCTCTGGTCTTTTCAACAAGAAAGCTTGGGAGTCCTCTATTTCATTGAAATATCATTTTTTCTTCTGATGTATTATAGTCAGTTTTGCTGGGTAGGTGATTCTTTGTTTTAATCCTATCTCCTTTGACCTCTGGAATATCGTATTACAAGCCCTTTGATCCCTTGGTGTAGAGGCTGCTAAATCCTGTGTTATTCTGATTGTATTACCACAGTACTTGAATTGTCTCTTTCTGACTGCTTGTAATATTTTCTCCTTAATCTGGGTACTTTGGAATTTGGGTACAATATTCCTAGGAGTTGTTCTTTAGGTATCTATTTTACCCTCTGTCTCTAGAATATTAGGGCAGTTTTCCTTGATAATTTCTTGAAGAGGATGTCTAGGCTCTTTTTTTGATCATGGTTTTTCAGGTGGACCAACAATTTCTAAATTATCTCCCCTGAATCTATTTTCCAGGTCAGTTGTTTTTCCAATGAGACATTTTACATTGTCTTCTATTTTTCATTCTTTCGTTTTGTTTTGTAATTTATTGGTTTCTCATAAAGTCATAATCTTCCATCAATTCCATTCTAATTATTAAAGATTTTCTTCATTGAGCTTTCAAACTTCCTTCTCTATTTGACCAGTTCTGCTTTTTAAAGCATTCTTCTCCTCATTGGGTTTTTGGACCTCTTTTGTCATTTGGTTCAGTCTATTTTTAAAGGTGTTATTTTCTTCAGCATTTTTTTTTTGATCTCCTTTAGCAAGCTTTTAGCAGCTTACTTTTCATGATTTTCTTGTATTACTCTCATTTTTCTTCCCAATTTTTCCTCTACCTCTCTTACTTGATTTTCAAAATAATTTTTGAGCTCTTCCATGACCTGAAACCATTGCATATGTTTTAAGAAGTTTTTGATATAAAAGCCTTGACTTTTATGTCTTCCTCTGATGGTATGCTTTGTTCTTTCTCGCCCAAAAGGATGGAAGAAAATACTTTTTCACCAAGAAAGGAACCTTCTATAGTCTTATTTTTTCTCTTTTTGGGGGCATTTTCCCAGCCACTTATTTGACTTTGGAGTCCTTTGTCGAGTAGAGTGTAATACTCTAGGGACCTGCAAGTTCTCATTTCATCCAAGGTGGCAAAGTCAAGAGGGAGGAGTTAACTCCTCTTCTGGCCTGCACTCTGGTATATGAGCAGTCACAAGCATTCTTTTCTGCTCTGGAACTGTGAGTAGGATTCCCTCTCCACAGCCACCACCAGCTCAACCTTGCCAGTGCTCCTCCTCACCCCAGGACCACCACTCAGGGCTGAGATCCAGATCAACTCCTCAGTTCCCCCAGAGTCTTTTGGCAGAGGGCTCCAAAAGTGGTTCCTGCTTTCCCTGGGGCCAGGCCAGACAAAGATCCTCTCTCACCCAGGTGAAAGTGCTTTCTTACTGACCTTTGAAGATTTCTTTCGGGTTTATGCATTGAGAAATCTAGGAACTACAGCTGCTACCTGTGATTCCACATCCTGAAGCCTGCCCCAGTCCTGTCAGGCTGTGCCATGCAGCCAAGGCTGGGCTGTGCTCCCCACCAAGCCAGTGTGATAGACCTTTCCTGTCAGCCTTCCAGGCTGTCTTAAGCTGGTAATCTGTTTCACTCTGTCATTTTATGGCTTTTGCTGCACTAGAATTCCTTTAGAAACACTTTTTATAGGTATTTTATGAGGCATGGGGGGAGAGGTAGAGGAGGTCTGTCCTTCTGCTCCACCGTCTTGGCTTCACCCCCATGACTTAGCTTTAAGAGTCAATAGTACAAACAAATTTGAGAAGCAAGGGAGAAATTTGCTTTCAGATTTATGGATAGGGAAAGATTTCAAAAGCAAACAAAATTGACAATTTTGATCTTGTAAAAGGTAAAATTTTTTCTGCAGACAAAAACTAATGTAACTAAAACAAGAAGAGAAACAGATTACTTAGGGGAAAACAACAGCAAATTTCTCTGATAAACGTTTTATATGCATGATATATGAGGACCTGATTTAAATGTCTGTGACTAAGCTAATTCCCAACAGAAAAATGGTCAAAGGATAAGAACAAGCAGTTTTCAAAGGAAGAAATCTAAGCTATACAAATAATGGCATAAAAATCCTCCAAAACACTAATAATTAAAGAAATGCAAATTAAAGCCTCTCTTAGGTTGCAACTTATACTTATCAGATTAGCAAAGATGACAAAACAGGAAAATGAAAAACACAGAAGGTTTTATAGGAAGATAGGCACATTGACGTATGCTCACTTTTATCATATATATATATACATATGTATTATATATGCATATATACACATATGTGTGTATAGATAGAAATATCTGTATCTGCACACACACATTTATTCATTGTCATTGTGCAAGATCATATTATAGCATTCTCTCTGAATTTTGGAACTTTTATTGTTTTAATATTTCTGAAAAAATTTCTTATCATTACGTCAGTATGTTTATCAGACTCTTTCATTTCTTCAGCAAGAAGTTTTCCAAAAAAACTTGTACAGATTCAGCAAGGCTTACACAATTAAAATAATATATGTACATACGTACATACATACACACAAATATGTGATAGATGAATAGATGAATGGATGGAGAGAGAAAAAAACAGAGAAAGATGCCTAGATCTTAGTGGCTTAGGGATTTCAGCTAAGGGTAACATAGATATAACCAGAGGGCATCTAGATTAGCTGTGGTAACAGAGAGTAAAGAGTTTAGAAACACAGAGACATAATTTTTGTTGTGGTTTATTTGTTGTTATTGATTATTGGTTTCTGAAATACTTAGATTGTTTAGGTTTTTTTTTTTTTTTTTTTTATCAACTATGCAGCAATTCCCTCAGAAAGCATTCAAAGCTCATCCCTGAATTCTCTCCTAAACCCATGTATTTATATTCGGCATTTCAGGTTTAAGTTAAACATTCCTTTAAAAAGAAAGTACTTGGCTTTTTTTTTTTTTTTTGCACTTCTGATCACTGTTTTCTTTCTAGTTCATGAAAATACATTCCAGGAAATGACTTTCTTTAATGGTTATTTTTGTTGAGTAATATATGGTATTCTCTGTAATATTAGGCTGCATGCTTGTGGAAAGTATGATCCTGTAACAAAGGGTCGTATAACCCTGTAAGAGAACTCATGAAAAGGAAGACAGTCTGACAATTGGAAAGTTGAATACAAAATAAAGAGGAAGTATCATTTCATAGAAAAAGTCAATAGATTTTAACTCTTTTGAATATTTTCTTATAATCAGTGCTGTTTCACCATGGGAAGGTATACAAACAGGTTCACATCCTGTTCCTTGGCAAACTAAGGACAGATTTAATCAAAACACAGGATCTCAGAAGTTTCAGATCTCAGGCTTTAATGCGGGAAAATATCACCAGACTGCCTCACATAGTACAAAATTGGAATAATCAACAAAGCCAGCTTCAACTAATTCTTTTCCAAGGAGAGAACAAAGATCAGCATAAAATGACCATACCAAGTCCTACTACTTCTCTATGCAATACAGCTTCTTAAAAGCTTTCTTAGGAGGTAATTACATTAACCTCTTTGTGATCTTGAGAGGCTTAAGAATCCAACTTGATTAAATTACATGGCTGAAAGAAACACTTTCAAATCAAGCTGTATCCATGACTCTCTATGAGAAATGCCTGCTCACAAAATAAACACCCCATGTCTCAACTTGGCACTCCCTGACTGTAAATGACTGAGGAGAAATATATATGTCTATTCTTTCTCCTGCGGGTACTTTGGAGAAATGTTTTGTTTTGCTGTCCTGGGTAGATTCTGTGATATCTTCCATTTAAAGCACTTTTTGGGAATCAAGATTTAACTTGTGAAGAATTTTTTTCAAAACAAATCAATTAAGAAAAATGAGTACCACAAGTCATGATTTGACAGTGTAAGTTTTTTATTTATTTATTTTTAGGGTAGAAACCCTGTTGTCACATTAATTCCACATTGATTAAATATAATCAAGGCAATATATGTATGTTTTGATTGCTAGATTCCTATTACACTGGAAATAAAAGATATCTAACTCTCACCTGAAGACCTTGTATTCCTCATCTCTCCAGCAAAGGATGCACTCTATCTCAAAACATCCCTTCCTTCCCACTCCTGCCCATACACACTAAGTGCCAGAAAGGAAATAGGAATGTTTCTTGCTCATCATTGCCTATTTCAGACTCTTCTTCTAGCATCTTCAAACAGTGATCTCTGCTTCCATCTCAATAGATATAACAGCAAGGACCCTGGCATACACAGGATGGACTGCTGTACAGGTTCTTAGATCTGCTTTTCCAAAAGGAAAGCAATCCTCAAGGGGTCAACAATCTACTTCAATCAGGCACATATATCATTCACTTAGTTCAGGGGAAAAAGTCAGCACCTTGAACTTCAGAAAAAATACGAACAAAAATACAAGCAGAAATTACAAATAGAAAAACCAACAGACATGGCTTCCAACTGTCTGACCATAGACAATACATACATCATTACCAGAGAGAAGCACAGACATCCCGGTTTTCAAACCCTGGGGGCTTCTTAAAACAGCTGCCCAGAGTCTCACCTGGCACATGAACCTTCTTCTAAAAAATAAGCAAAACCTCGCCTCAGGGTATATACACTCTTTTCAGGGCTGGAGGGTAGAATTCTCATGACCCTGTACCTCATTAGAAATTGACAAAAGGTGTCTGAGGCCTATTAATGAGTGGGGAAGATCTTTAACTCTTCCCCACACACTGCATTAACCTTACAGTAGATCACTTTTTTAAGGTCCCAGTGGCTGTCATAGCAGCCCCAGTCCATTTTCTTTCTTTTCTCAGGAGCTCAATACATAACTTATAATCTTCCTCACACCTAGAAATAATGCTCACTTCCTGGGGAATATCAAGTTTCATGATGGTGTCCCTTTAAATATCTTAGCTTCAAAGTTCATAAACCTTTTTAATTCTCATGGATTGTGTGTTGATACACTCATAGTTTCTTCCATCTCCAAAATCCATTACTTTGAAATTCTTCTGTTGTCATTCTCTTGCCATTCTCCCTGTGTTTCACATCAGAAGATACCTTCACTTGACAGTACCATCCCCTCAAGCTAGACACCCCATACCCCTCTTCCTTTTCACCAATAAACTCCTATTTAAAAAAAATGTTGCTTATACTCATTGTTTCTAATTCATTGTCTCCTTTGAAATATGGCTTCCTTCTTCACTTCATGGCAAATATTGTATCCAAGATCATCAATAATATCTCTCTTTCTGAATCTGATGGACCTTTCCCAGTTGTCATCCTTGAACTATTTGCAGCTTTTGACACTATTGACCATCCCATCATTCTGAATACTTTTTATTCCATGAGTTCTTCTGACACTATCTACTGCAGTTCTTTCTGACACAGGAGATTCTTCCTTCTTAATCTTATTCTCACTATCATAGTCTATGTCCTATGTCCCCTTTGTACATATATATGCGAGGGTTTTGACCTGGTTTCTCTCCCTTTCTCTCTTTACATTTCTCTCTCATTAAACTCACATCTGTCATGTATTTGAATATCATCTCTCTGCTAAAATCTACATATCCAATTCTCATTGTTCTTCTTAGCTCGAGTCCTGAATCTCCAGATGTCTGATGGACATCTCTATCCAAGTGTTCTATAAGCATCTATAACTCGATATTTACAATTTAGTACTCATTGCTTCACCCTAAACCAATCCTTCCTCCTAACTTCCACTGTTCTTTTGAGGGGACCATCATCCTTCTAGTTATCCCATTTTACAATCAGTTTCCAAGTCTATTTTATTTTAATTGGTTAACATTGATATCTGTTTTCTTCTCTCATACCACAACCACTCTTGACCTGATACTCATCACATCTGTCACACTGTATTGCACAAGTATCCTATCTGCTCCCAATAACCCTTAATCCAGGGTCTCTCCTTTTCAATTAGTCTTCAAAATAGTTATCAAATTAATCTTCCTATTTTAAAAATTATAATTTTTTTAAAAATTGATATACATCTATTTTTCCCCTTGCACCTGTATCCCATAGGAGAAAAAAAGTCTTATAATAAATATCCATGACAACACAAAAGTAATTCCTTTCTTGGCCATGTTCAAGAAATATATCATATTCTGGACTTTAAGTCCATGATTTTTTCTGTTAGGACATGAACAAGTTTGCTTCAACAATAAATTGCTTGCAAAAATTCCAAAAGATAATGATCTTACCCAATTCCTTCTGTGATACAATTATGATTTTGACATATAAACCAGGGAGAGTAAAAAGAAAAAGCACACTATAGACCAACATCCCAAATGATGATTAACACAAAAATTTCAAAAACAGTTTTAGCAAAGTCAATAAAACAAAATATCATGAAGATTATGTATTTTAATGGGTTGAATTTATGCCAGGAATGCATGGATAGTTTAATATTAGGAAAATGATGAACTTAATTAACCATATCAATAATGAAAAATAAAATAATATGATTATACCAATAGATGGAGAAAAAAACTTTGAAAATTATTTTCATTTCTATTTTAAAAGCACTAGAAAATATAAAAATAAATGAACCTTTCCTTAAAATGATAGTATATCTCTAAATCATATTATTCCTAGAGGATAACTGGCCATGTCACTCTACTACTCAAGAGGCTTCCATTCTTTTCATTGGTTGTATATCTGATCTCTTCCATCTTCTACAAATGCACCACTTCTGTGTTCAAGAATTCTGAAATTCCTTTCTCTGACAATAGTCTGTCAGCTTTCTATATCTCCTCTGTCTTCTCTTACAAACCTTAGTCCTGTCTACACTATGAAATCCAATCCCTTGACCCCTCCATTTTCTCTGAGGCCATTTCCCCTTTATTTGCCATTCTCTTTCCTTTTCTTCTGTATTAACACCTTAATAAATCAATTCAACTCTACACTGTCCTCCTATCTTAAGTACCTAACGCCTTTATCATATTCTGTATTTCCTTACTCATGAATGTATTATATTTCCCCATTAGAAAGGAAGATCTTTGAGGGTAGAAGCTATTTCACTTTTGTATTTGTGTTCTGAGTTCCTAACAAAGAGCCTGTCACAGAATAGGTACTTAATAAATATATTGGTTAATTGATGAGATCAGAATTTAATTAACTTCTTAGAGATCAGTCTATGCACTTGAAATAGTCTGGCAAATTTATCTTTCTTATTTACAGGACTGGTTTTCGGTCATTGCTGAAGAATCTTTCTAATGATTGAATGACAACAGGCACTCTGCCCATCCAGTTTTATTTATAGTACTCCTCCACATTCCCATGAAACTGCTGTGAGAAATTTACTGCCAGAAGGTGCCATTTGACGATACAACAGATTGTAGGTGAAACTCCTCTTTGAAAAGATTTTGTGTAAATTTGCAGAAGTTATGTAATTGTGACATTGTTTGTCTATCCCATCATATTTTATGGCATAAGTTTATACACAGAATATATTGGAGTTTTAATTACACATATGGAAAAGAGAAAAAAACAACATATTTCTATTCAGTTATAGTCATCATGATATTTAGCAAGTAGCAGGTATATTTTAATGCACTGTGTTTTGTTCACATAGATTAAAACATTTTTGTACTTTAATCTTTTTTCTGTAACATTATTATAATATTGTCAGGTTTACGCTAAGCCTTGTCAACTCAATTCTGTCGGATTTTGTTATAGGCCAGAAAAATATCTTTAGCTTTTCTTTTTTTTAAGAATATGAAATTATTTTTCATCCATTCACTCATCTGTTCTTCACTGAACTCTGGACACCCAATGGCTGTAGATCACTTATGTAGAAAAAGAGAAGAAATAGGAGAGTTTCCACCAAACTTGGTATCACAGTGTTATAGATAAAGAGCTGAAAGGTACTCTAGAAGCCATATAGTTTATTATTATTATTATTATTGTTATATAGATGAGGGAAGTAGATGACTTGTTGATGGTCACCAATGTAGTAAATATCTGAAGTGGGATTTGAATTCAGGTTCTCAGTATTCTTTTGTCTGTGCAACATTGCCACACATATCAAGGCTTTTAAGAGCAATGCAAAGTACTATAACCCTAAGAATATATAATTACATAATAGAAATTTGTGGTGACAGAAATTAAGTTAAAGTCAGAATGCTATTGGGAGAAATAAAATAGAATACTGCCACATAGAAGCATATGAAACTTTATGGACATTAGAGTTCAAAGAAAACAGAGAATATCTATTCCCACTATTTTATAGATGAGGTAAATAAAGCTCATCTAAATGAAATGATTTATCCAAAATCAAACAGCATAAGGTAGGGCTATAATCTAGATTTCCTAATTTCCAGTTTTGTTCTTTAGGGTCTTCCTTCCATCCTATAAAAATTGGGATGGAAATTAAGGGCAATTACAAAATTTGAAGGAAGGGAAAAAGCATATTGTGCAAATATATGGTCCAGACCTAGATTTGAAAGGCTAAGCAAATTATCCTATCAGGATCAAGCCAAAGAGATCATTGGAATGAACAAATCCAAAACATTTGGCAGGAAGAATCATGAAATAGGGGCCAATGCCCTACTCCAAAGGCAAAGGGAGGGAAGCACAGAATTTGTAAGATAACATCATGGAGATAACAACACAGTGAATTGGCTATTAACAATTTGTTTCACACCAAGCTTCCAGCTAGGACAGACTCTTTTAGTAGCTGTAAGTCATGACCCTCTCTGTGCTATATTTTGTCTATATGAATGTAACACCTTCCACCACAGCATGATAGACTTTTTTTGATTTTACACACACATCCACACCCACACACATGTGTGTATATATACATATAATATGTATATATGTATATGTATAATATGGTGTGAATATGTATGTGTCTGTACATATGTACATGTATATGTATATATGCTGATGGAGCCGTATTGATTAGTGATAAGGATATGATCCTAGAGAGATGGGCTGAACACTTCCATAGTATTCCCAACAGACCATCATCAATTGATGCTGAGGCCATTGACAGTTTGCCTCAGGTCAATCCCTCCTTAGCTGAACTTCCAACTGAAGAAAAGGTTTTGAGGGCCATTAGGCTCCTTTCATGTGGCAAAGCACCTGGCGCTTATTCTATTCCAGCTGAGATTTATAAGGTAGGGGGACCATTGCTCATACAAAAGGTGATTGAAATATTCCAGGTTATATGGTGACAGGGGG
The DNA here is from genome assembly GCF_028372415.1 of Notamacropus eugenii. Taxonomy (NCBI): domain Eukaryota; kingdom Metazoa; phylum Chordata; class Mammalia; order Diprotodontia; family Macropodidae; genus Notamacropus; species Notamacropus eugenii. The sequence goes on from NC_092878.1 coordinate 106,890,257, forward strand.
TTATCCCTCAGGAGTTCAAGGATTCCTCCGTTGTCCATCTTTATAAAGGTAAAGGGAATAGATTGTCCTGTGACAATGATAGGGGGAATCTCTCTCTTAGTCATTGCTGGCAAGATTCTTGCTAGTCCTCCTTAATAGGCTGATCTTTCATCTGGAAGATGGTCATATAACCAAGAGCCCATGTGGCTTCAGAAAGGGCTAAGGAACAGTCGATATAGTGTTTGCTGTCCAACAAGTGCAGGAGAAATGTCAGGAGCAGAGCAGAGGCCTGTACACAAAGTTTGTAGATCTAAACAAGACCTTTGACACTGGTAGTTATGAGGGTTTATGGAAAATTATGTCAAAATTTAGTTGCCCAGAGAAGTTCATCAGCATTATATGTCAATTTCATGATGGCATGTTTGCGCAGGTTCTGAAGCAGGGATAGGGCTGTGTGCTTGTTCCCATGTTTTTTAACATGATGTTTTCAGCCATGTTGTCAAATGTTTTCAAGGAGGATGACCATGAGATCAAGGTCAACTACCATACTGATAGTAAGTTCTTCAGTTTGAAAAGGCTACAAGTCAAGACCAAAGTAGAGGGAGTGTTGGTACATGATTTTCTGTTTGCAGATGATTTTGCACTCAATGCAGTCTCTGAAGCTGAGATGTACAAAGTATGGATCAATTCTCTGCTGCTAATTTAGGCCTAATAATTAAGAACATGAAAAGACAGGTGCTCAGTCAACCAACACCACAACATCTATACGTGGAAGCATCAGTCACAACAAATGGAGAAGTCTTGAATGCTGTGGATAAGTTCACTTACCTTGGTAGTGTACCTTCCAGGGATGTACACATTGATATTGAGGTTGGCACATGCACTGCCAGAGTTAGCTCAGTATTTGGGAGGCTCCAAAGAAAAGTTTAGGAGAGAAATGTTAGACTAACTACCAAACTGAAGGTCTATAGAGCCATTGTGCTGACCTCATTGTTGCATGCTTGTGAAACATAAACAGTATACCAGTGCCATGCCAGGAAACTGAATTGCTTCCATTTGAACTGTCTTAGGAAGATTCTGAAGATCACCTGGCAGGATAAGGTACCAGACACTGAGGTCCTTGCTTGAACTAAACTGCCAAGCATTCAAACTATGTTTCAGACAGTGCAATTCCGATGGGTCGGCCACTTTGTTCGAATGCAAAATATACACTTGCCGACTTTTTATGGAGAACTCACATGAGGTAGGTGATCACATGGTGGTCACAAGAAACAATACAAGGACACTCTCCAAGGTCTTTTTCAAGAACTTTGGATTTGATTGTGTGACATGAGAGATACTGGCAAAGAACTGCTCAGCATGGCATGCCCATGCTGTGCTCTATGAGCAAAGCAGGATTGAAACAGCACAAAGGAAATGTAAGATGCACAGATTTGGAGTGTCCACCCCAAATGTTCACAGACTGTCTTTGCCCAATCTGTGGTAGAGCACTCCGAGCTAGTATTGGTCTGATCAGTCACAGTCATTTACATGGAAACTTCACTTTATCATGGTGATGTCATGCTGATCTTCTTCCAGAACAAAGGATAACAACCATGTGTGTATATACGTATATACATATGTGTGTATGTATATATGTATTTACTGCCAGTAGTATATCACCATTGTTGAAACCATTAGTTATTCAGGTTTTCCATTCCTGTCCTTGTACATCCAATTTCAATTCAATTGAATTCAACAAACATATTAAGAACATATTCTGTCCCAGACACTGTGCTAAGTTCTAGCATTACAACAGGAAAAAAATAAAGCAGGCCTTGTACTCAGGGAACATAGAGCCTGCCGAGGGGAAACAGCATATAGATGCTTAAGTAAAAATAAAATATGTACATATGAAGAGAAGACCACCATGTTTGTTTATTACAATTCCCTACAATAGAAAGGCTGGAAAGTCTTTCCCTGGAAGTTGTGATGATGGCTAAAGGAAATACTGGAGCATACAGACACATTCTATTACTGGTTCCAGCCTGCTAACTACATCATTAAGGGAAGTCTTTTCATTTAGATGGGTAGTTCGAATTGGGTTGACTTCAAAAGCCAGTGATCAGAAGAAGCTCTTACACTCTTTCTGTTCAGCTGCTCTATCTTGTTTTGACTCCTTAACTCATGATATCTGATATGAAACAGCTCTGCAAAGGAAGAGGCTATGGGATTTTTCCCCTCCAAGACCATGTGGTCATGTTAAAAAAGATCTACCATTGGTGCTTTGTCTACCTATGCATTTTTTCTTTTTCATTTTAGGTGAAGGGATTAGACATTTTGACCTTGTGAATGTCAAAAGGTCAAGAAAGTGACCTTCCAACACCCCAGCCTTCTGCCAGTCCAGTGTCCAAGTTTTGTAGCCAGCAAGAATCAGTGTTCTGAGGAGCAAGGTTTAACTTTAGGAGTGACCTTCAGGATCCTGGGCGGGGGAGGGGTAGGTGTGATAAGAGTACATCTGGAAGCAAGGGCTCATTTGGATGTGAATGTGGTGTGACCTCAGTGTTATGTAGAAATTACTAAAGAGTGATCTTACTCTCTATGGAGACTGTGGTGTTACAGCAAAGAATTACACTGAGAGAATGGAGAGGAGACATTTGTCCATTAATTCTTGCTATTTTCTCAAAGCAAATAGCCTGTATAAACCCTAAGTTATATTTAGGAGTTAAATGGAACAGAGCTGCTAGTCCCTGGATTTTAATAGTGGGGAGAAACCCAACTGGTTAATTCTTGACTTGATGTTAGTAAAGAAGAGATACTCCAAACCTTTAGGTTCTCTAAGAGGGCAATGTAACTGACTTCACACTAAGAGGATGAAGACAGAGTGCATTTGCTGCATATAAAGTAAGTATAATCCCTCCACATCCCACTCCTTCCCTCTCTTTTTTTGACAACTAGAGATATCAGGAATAACTTCTTGTAGTTGAAGTGACATTTGATAAGTTTTGAAGGTGAGCTGAGGGTTCCTAGACTCTGAGGAGAGTACTCCAGAGTTTAGGGTTAGTCTACAAAAATGCGTAAATGGAGAACAGAATTTTGAGCATGAAGAATAATATATAGGGCTGCCCCCTCTGTACCAATCCTTCCTGACTTTCTTCTTTGGATGTCCCTATATTATTCCGAATTTTCTCCTCAATCTACTTCTGTATTTATGAATTTTCTTAGTTGTGTATTTCTTTCCTTTTGATGTACTACAGTTTCCAACAGGCTCACCAATGTATGTATTAGAAATCCAGTACATGAAAATCTACCTCAACAAATAATTATAAATAAGGAGCTAACTTTTTACTTTACAAGAAAATTCCTGGTTTTCCAAAAATGTTCACACTAAGACGCAAATGATAGATACCTTACTTAGATTTTTCAGACACAAAATAAAGAAAAAAATAGTCATTAACCAATTTTGTAGTCAAGATAATCTAGAAGATCTTTTCTTCCTCCTTATTTCTCTCTCCCTCTAAGCAAAAAGCTTTTGGAAATCAGCATCTTGGAATCATATGATTTCCTCATTTAAATAATTATATAATTTTAAACTCTAGAGCTGTTCAACTATTTCAAGAACTTTAACAATATAATTTTAACAGCTGTGAAGACTTTGGTATTTGTTCTTGAAATGGAAGCAGCTCAGGACTCCATAACTTCGTAGCTTCTGTTCTAAGCCAGTTAGCAACTTGGCAGGTCACAACTGGATACTTAGAATTAAACAGGAGCCTTTATTAACAAGCCTGTAAAATGGCCAGTTAGACTTGACTCAGTTATGACCAGTGGGATCAGTGAATTCACACCTGGGCGAGGTAATTTGTGTGCTACAATTGAGACAATGCCGCTTCCCCCCATCCCCTTGACTTGCTTTCTGGGCAGGGTCAAGAAACTTGGCTTATGGGAAATGTTTCTCAATTCTCCCCTTTTCTGAAGTTTGTTTACTTTTGTATGTTGACGTTTATTTTTCATTCATTTCTTGTCATAGTCTCCCATCTCCTGAAGCCTTCATCATCTTAATTTCCAATTATCACTAAATATTAGGATCTTCATATTGACAAATTTGTGTATCATCATAACTCTCCTTCACAAACAGTATCAACAAACCTTTTTTTACCTACCATGTGTCAGTCATTGCATTAAGTGCTAAAGATATAAAGAAAGACAAAAACAGCTCTTTCTCTCAAGGAGATCCCGGTTTCACATAGGATCACACCATGCAAACAATTATGTTGGAACAAGATGCAAACAAGTTGCATTGGAAGTAATCTCAGAGGGAAGGTATTAACTTTAAGGGGGACGAAGAAATGATTCTTGTAGAAGCAGAACATACGACTTGAACTGAGACTTGAGGGGAGTCAAGAAACTAGGAAGCAGAGAAGATGGTGTCATTGATGGCAATTCTGATGGCTCTCGTCCAACAGTGAGGATCACAACCCTTCCATATAGCAGAGGTGCTTGAATGTGGCCACAGAATCCATGATCTGATGGGCATCCTTCTTTCCTAGGCTGGATCTCATGTCAGATATACT